>NC_135693.1:17080948-17380948 GCF_964276395.1 Gasterosteus aculeatus | reverse complement strand
ACATTTGCAATTACACAAAATCAATGTATTAATTTAGTTAATGGAGAGCTAAATTACTTGAGACATTTAACCACATCTATAATCAATCTTTCCAGCTTAAGACAAATATATTATATATAATATATAATATAATTATATTATTATTAATATATTATTATATTAAATATATTATTATAAATAATTTATTTATATTTAAGCAATTTTTTGCACTCATTAAGAATAACTTGTCATACTTGTCATAAATATGTCACTATGTATAGGTCCACTTACAGGCAAACCTAACGCTGAAATGAAAAGCTCCGCAATAGAAAATAACTAACATTCCTCTTTAACTACATGTAAACACATCTTGGACATGATAATGAAAGAAATACACATAAATTCCCAGTTTTCTCCAGAGGAATGTCTAGTTCCTCAGGTACGTATTTTGAGCCGATGCAGAATACGAGTGTAATGGACGGTTATTTATTGTTCACCCCTCGTGTGTGTGTGACGTGGGCCTTTCAGGGTGCGCCGACCTCCACCTGCTGGACATGCTGAGCCCCATGGAGAGGAAGAGGCAGGGCTACATACACGAGCTCATCGTCACCGAGGAGAACTACGTCAACGACCTGCAGCTCGTCACCGAGGTGAGCGCAGCGTCTACAAATCAATACTAACGTATTCATAAAAGTCTAAAAGAATATTTGTGTTTATTATTGGTGGAACTTGTGGGGCTTTTTCTCTCCTGGTGTTTAGATCTTCCACAAACCTCTGCTGGACTGCGAGCTGCTGACGGAAAAGGAGGTGGCCATGATCTTCGTCAACTGGAAGGAGCTCATCATGTGCAACATCAAGCTGCTCAAGTAAAGAGACACACACACACACACACGTTACACAAAGACAACTTGTGCGATCATTTAGTTCTTCGCTTCCCAACCTGAAACACAAAAGTTGGGATTATTTAATTATCGTTGCACGTATAAAAGCCACTGAGGCGTGGTTCTAAAAATAGACGTCCAAACTTCCCATCATGCCTCACTCTGCCTCCCCCCCCCTCCCCACTGCAGGGCTCTGAGGGTGAGGAAGAAGATGTCGGGCGACCGGATGCCCGTGAAGATGATCGGTGACATCCTGACCAACCAGCTGCCTCACATGCAGCCTTACATCAGGTTCCTCCCGTCATCTTTTTATCTCCCGGCGAGGGATTTATGCCTCTTTCGTTTGACTTGTTTATTTCATATATATATGTGTGTGTGTGTGTGTGCGTTTAGGTTCTGTTCGTGTCAGCTGAACGGAGCCACGCTGATTCAGCAGAAAACCGACGACAACCCCGAGATCAAAGACTTCCTGAAGGTAAAAAAAAGGCACACAAACTGTCACACTTTGTTTACTGCGATGAAAATCACTTTGAATAAAGACTTTTTGTGTGTGAGTCACTTATCAAATGAGATTCAAATGAAATGAAAAGCCCTGATTCTTTGCCTCCGTCCCGCTCAGAGGTTAGCGATGGATTCCAGGTGTAAAGGGATGCCTCTCTCCAGCTTCCTGCTCAAACCCATGCAGAGAGTCACGCGCTACCCGCTCATCATCAAGAACGTACGAGTCTCACACTCACGGGCCGTCCGACCTTTAAAGGAAATCACTTCTAACGGGATTCCCTCTTCCTTGTGTCCCTGGTTACAGATCATAGAAAACACTCCAGAGTCTCATCCAGACAACAGCCACCTGAAAGCTGCTCTGGAGAAAGCCGAAGAGCTTTGCTCACAGGTGAACACACACACACACACACATTTAAGATGAGGAGGAGCTCTGAACTCGTCATGCGAATAACTGACAAACTAATTCCTCATTAAAAGTCTCCATTTATCGTCTTTTAACGGAAAGATACAGTGAAATGTCGCGACACACAATTTACAATCAGAAAAAATATGACCATTTTGTACTTAAGCTCTTAAGGTTTTAGTTGACCAACGAGTGAATGTGTTCAGGTGAACGAGGGCGTCCGGGAGAAGGAGAACTCTGATCGTCTGGAGTGGATTCAGGCTCACGTCCAGTGTGAAGGCCTGTCTGAGGTAACACACACACACACACTGTGCACTACACACGCACACGGATCACACGTCAACCAATCTCTCAAACACGCGGAGAAATACAGACGAGCGCTTCATGAATAATCCGCCTCTGCTCCTTCAGCAACTGGTGTTCAACTCCGTCACCAACTGCCTCGGCCCCCGGAAGTTCCTCCACAGCGGGAAGCTGTTCAAAGCCAAGAGCAGCAAGGAGCTCTACGGCTTCCTGTTCAACGACTTCCTGCTGCTAACTCAGGTGAGCTGCTGCTCCTCGCCTCGGCTCCGCCCACTTCCAGGGGGGAAGGTCACCTCGGCGCGGGACGCCCGGAGTTGCTTCTTGAGATTTGTAATAGAAAAGTACAAGCGATATCTACATCAGCCGCTTGGTTTTGCTCATTTAACAGCTAATAAAGAATCTGAATCTGCTTTAATGGATTTCCATCTGAAAATGTTCTTTTACAGAAATAGAACAAAAGGCTGGACAGATAAAGAAAAGACAGGACTGTTATGTGCTCTGGTACAGCAGAGAAAATGAGGTGTGAATATAAAATCAGTTTATGTAAAAAAAAGTAACTGACTAACGACAGAATAAGAAAACATGAGAATACGCGCTTTTCACTGCCCCCCCCCCCTCGATTCTAAATTAAATTATGAAATGAGATGAGAGTGATCAAATAAAAAGAGAATGATCATTTAAACTCTATTTAAAAAGAAGCATAAACCATGAATAGAAAATAAATTATAATATAAAACTGAATTATCCTAATAGACAAAATATAATCATTCCAAAATAACATGATTTAACCGCAACTAACATGTGTTGAGAGTTTTTTAATGTAAAAAAGTTCTGATTCTTAATCTAACTAACTACCATCTGTCCAGTATAGTAATTGCATCACTGATGTGGGTCACTCACTTTTTTCAAGTATGTTTTGAATAATTATTTATTATGTATCAATAGACGTCTTCTGTTTTCTGACTGCGTGTTTCTTCCTCACAGGTCACCAAACCTTTGGGCTGGTCGGGCTCGGACAAAGTCTTCTCCTCCAAAACACACCTGCAGTACCGCATGTACAAGACGGTGAGACACACACACACACACACACACACAGCGCTGCTGTTTTTTGAGTGTTAAAAACACGTTTTTACATGAAATCCAATGTGACGTTTCTCATTCATTCAGATTTGAGCATAGTTTTTATGTATTAAGTTTTGTTGAATGACTTTTAAATATAGATATAGATTATAATACTTTCATCTTTCATCCTGTTTTTATTTAATCCTGACTGCATGTGAAGTATCTGCTTTGAGCTTCTTCTGGTCTCAGTAAAGCGCTCCACTGAGGCGGCGGTGCGTGTTACTTAAATTGAATCTGAGATTTGTCCCTCGTCCCTCGCAGCCGATCTTCCTGAACGAGGTGTTGGTGAAGCTGCCGACGGACCCGTCGGGGGACGAGCCGCTCTTCCACATCTCCCACATCGACCGGGTGTACACGCTGCGAGCCGAGAGCATCAACGAGAGGTCAAAGTGTTCATTTATCAGCACATATTCAGATGCTTCGTCCCTGCAGCGACTTTAAAAAGCGTGCGTGTTTCTTCTCTCCTTCGCAGGACGGCGTGGGTCCAGAAAATCAAAGCGGCTTCGGAGCTCTTCATCGAGACGGAGAAGAAGAAGAGGGAGAAGGCCTACCTAGGTATCTCACCCGTCATAGCCCCCCCCCCACCTCCTCTTCTGCCCCCAAATGTCCCGTTTAAATCGAGCCGGCGTTCATTTGTTTGTCTCAGTCCGTTCCCAGAGAGCCACGGGCATCGGCAGGCTGATGGTCAACATCGTGGAGGGAATCGAACTCAAACCCTGCCGCTCGCACGGTAGGAACACGCCTCCTGTTCACAAGTATGTTACAATCATCACCACGGGTACAATGGAAGTACGAGCCCCAGTGAATATACATGTACGTCTGTGAGGCTTTTTGAAATATCTCCTTATTTAGCATTTTATTTTCAGTTTGTATATCTAGGGAATTGAACAAACTAATACAAAGAGACGGGTAATAATCGCTTAAAGACTTTTTCAGTCAGCGTCAACTTGCTGCACTTTGCCACTTTTAATATTTTCATTTGTGTGTTTGAGCATTTGTGTGAGTTGAGAATAGAACAGGAGACGTTATATAAATACATATAAATTATAAATACCTGTGTGTTTGTGTCTCTGCAGGAAAGAGTAACCCGTACTGTGAGGTCACCATGGGTTCTCAGTGCCATATCACAAAAACATTACAGGTACGCTGATGTCCACAGCACATTTAGGTTTTTGATTTAGTGCGTTCCATTGTTGTCAGCGGTATTATGGTTTGCAGAGCTGATCTGATTGAGCTCTGTGTCGTTCTCTGCTGAGACAGACCATCTACTGGCTGTTACTGTTTCATCATGTAGTTTAAATGAAGATCTCTCTCTCTCTCTGTAGGACACACTGAATCCAAAGTGGAACTCCAACTGTCAGTTTTTCATAAAGGACCTCGAGCAGGACGTCCTCTGCGTCACCGTGTTTGAACGGGACCAGTTCTCTCCTGACGGTCAGTCGCAGTAACATCACCTGACGACCTGCAGAGAGGCATCACTTCCTTCTCTACACACCCATCACACTCTCTCTCTCTCTCTCTCTCTCTTTGTTTTGACTTTCGTCAGACTTCCTGGGCAGGACGGAGATCCGGTTGGCTGAGATCAAAAAGGACCAGGGCTCTAAAGGACCAATCACCAAGCGGCTGCTGCTCCACGAGGTTCCCACGGGAGAGATCGTCGTCAGGCTGGACCTCCAGCTGTTTGAGGAGCCGTAGAAACGAGACGAAAAAAGACACCTGGACGGGATCCTGCTGGACCGGATGTGGACCAGAACAGCGGCGCTGGATTAGACTGGGCTGGATTCTCTCGTTTCTGAGCGCTCGGTGTCCACAGAGGGTGGGGGGGGGGACGTTCGAAGCAGCAGGTGTATCATGGGAAACGAGAGCTTAAGGGACCCCAGAAGCCCAAGATTCACTGTGTAGTCATTTTGAAGTTTCCACCACTATTATGCAAAACAAAGAAGAAACTGGGCCCTTCCATCACCAGCTAGTAGTAAAAAAAGAAAAGAATAACAGACTAGCAGAGGAAGGCTAATGGGGGCGGGTTGGTGTCCGGGCCGCTCTGACAATAAGCAAATGCATTTTGCAGACATAGCGACTATCTTTGCTGGTTTTATGAGCACTGCTACTATAATTAGAAAAGCAACGTGGGTTTTTCCTCCTCCCAATCAGCCGACACACGCTTTCCAGTTTTAAGTTGAGACACTGCAGGTGAATATGGTGAAAATAATTGGACTAATACGTATTATCATTTTTTTGTATTCCACGTTTTTCAGAAAACTACCATCGTAAATAGACAGTGAAAGACAAAATGGCTAAATGTGACTTTTGGATGTCGTCTTTCCACTAGTCAGTAAGAAAACATGTTAGAGGAGAAATCAAATGTCTTACACTTTATCGTCTTAAATTAACTTTCACTGGTCTTAAAAATGTTGCTGTTTCTCGACCTGCTGCTTTTCCAGAGAGAGATTCTACCCGTTCGGCCCTTATAGTGAACTCCCACATGCTAACTAGCGTAGCGCAAAGCATGCAGGTGTCCCACCAGGATCTGTTTGTGCCCCCCCCCCTCTCCTTTTCCCACAGTCCGGTCCAGTTCACCGCTGAGTCCCTGGGATCCAGTCGGGTCCGTTATTGTTTTCTCTTTCCCTGCTTCATCAGTCTCAGACACTCCAGTGACAATCCAAGCCCTCCTTTAAGTCCCGACCAACCTGTGTGTGTGTGTGTGTAAGTGAGAGAGCATATATTATATATGTGTGTGTGTGTTTGATTGAGGAACACAGACTACTGTTGTCTCTCTAAAGGTGGACCGGCCAATTAAAAGGTACATTTTACACATTCTTTTTGTTGACGTCACGTATTACGAACTCTCTCGGAGTCTTACGTTAAACTCCTCAGGCTTTCAGCTGCATCGGCTCGACATCTAAAGGGACTTTTTCCATCTGCTTTGACCTTCACTGAACACTTTGCCACATTATTGCGGATGAGAAAAAAAACAGGCTGTATGTGCACAGGTTTCATGGGAACTGCTAACGATGCTAATTAGCTGAACATGTAGATAGATTTTACCCCAATGTGTGAGAAGTGTTCGCTTTGAATTAACACCAAAATGTCCCCTTTTAAATGTACAATAAGAATAATAGTATTGCTAAAGGCGCACAGGTGTGACGGCTGGTTTGTGTCGAGTTCCTGCCGAGAAGAAGAATGTCTTAATCTTTCTTATATTTGTGATGGACGCATACACACGGGGGGTGGTTGTAGTTTTTAGGTGGTTTCCATCGCACATCTAACCTCTGTTGTATTGTTGCTGCTGTGCGGAGCCCTGAGGGAACCGGGGGGGGGGGGGTCCGAGGTGCTTCGGGGCCCCTCGATAAACATGCCTGGCACTACATGTGTTTTATAGGAGCAGCCTTTTGGAAAAACGCCACGCTGAGGACGCTCGATGTAAAGAAGGAAAAAAAAAAATGTTTTAATGTGCGATTTGGCACTCGCTGCACTTTTAAAACGCACACTAACAAACACACTCAACTGAACAATGTTAAACAACTTTTAATTTGAATTATTTCTGCTTGATGGAAGGAAATAGTTTATTTGTGGGGGGCTACTTTCAGCGGTGGATTGATACACATTTGTTAGCGAAGGAACGTGTGCAGTGTGGCTCATTCATGTGTTGTTGTTTTTTAGATGGAGAAGACGTACACAGACAATCCTTGTTAGTAGGATCAACAAAATACATCAGTCCTCAGCTTTGAAAACACATAAAACTTCAACCGACGTTCAGCGTTAAAGCTATGATGGCGGTTTAAAATGAGCTAACTAGTTAGCTGCACCGTTCAGCCATTACGAATCCAAACATTTTACCTCATTGAAGCTTGAGCTAATTCCTCCTCCAGTGTCTGAGATCCTAAAAGGAAAACCCAGTATCAACAAATCACACCGATCAATTTCAACGCATATCGTTCACTGAATTATCTCAGGAGTTACTTTGGCGGCAGCCTTGATCTTAGAGCTTTTAGAAACGTCAGCTGGCTGGCTACTCGGCCGCCTCCTTCCATTTAGCTAGTTGTTTTTGAATTTATCGCCACGGTTACCGACTCACGGAGGAAGGAGGGGGGGAGGCAACCTACCGTTACCTTAGCGACCAGCCACTGTCCAATCAGGAGTCGGCGAGGCAGCTGGACTGTGGGAACCTACGTTTGTGTTTCCCCAAACTGATGATGATGATGAGTTTGTCCTTCATCCCTGTAAAGCTTCTCCTCCCCAGACTACTGAAACTAATCCGGTTTGAACCCGTTCTTACTGCCCACCTTCCTGGATGTGTATAATACTACTGCTATCTGAGAGTTAATATATGAGCGCTACGGGGGGAGACGGCCTGCTGTTTATTATCACTGTAGACGAAGATGTACTTTGTTGTCTTTCAATGTTCAGAATAAACTTCGGTTGGACCGAAGAAAGAAGGGTCGTTGGTTTTCTGTCTTTGACGAACTTTCGTCATCAGAAAATTGTATTTATTCTGTGTGACTCTTCTCTTGTTCTTTCAGGAAACATTGAAGACTTTAATCCTGCTCACAGGGTCGTGCGGGGGAGTAAATCCCAGCCAACTTCAGGCAAAAGACATGGGGGACAAAAAGGCTTCAACCGGCGATAAAAAATGTAAAAACCAGGACAGTTTCTTGTTTAGCTTATTTATCTATTGATGGACAGTATTAGAATATAGGGTAAGAGCCAATTGCTTTCCAAGATTCAACTAACTTCTATAAAGAAATGACAGTGGGTCTGTCAGCATGTCGGTTGCACACCTGCTGGTTTCTAGAGAGCTGGACTCCTTGGAGCTTTGTGAGTGGAGGATCTTCTCAATCTTCTCCACTGAGCGCGTCACTTGAATGAGCATCAATACACACGCCTGATGAATGGGATTATAAAAGGAAGATGGAAATGAATGGAGTTTGTCCCACAGAGAAGACAACTGTCCAACAGTGGAAAAATAGTATGTACAATAATCCAAAAATCATTAGTACGGCACGGAATAGAGCTTGTTGCAACCATACTAAGTTACGATATGGCTCGGACATCTACTAGACTGTAATAGAGGATTCTAATGGGGATTCTAAAATATGCTTGACAATGAACACAAAATATGATTAAATGCTTCACTCAGACAAAATTAATAGAACCAAACCTTTTTTCCTGCAGATCTTCCTGTTTGACTCGCTGGTTATTTATAGCCTGAATCACCTCGCTCACACATAGAAACACGCATAAACACACTGTGGCACGCACTAGTCATGCGATGTGAAGCTTACAGTTTATCACAACTGTAATACGGGCGACTGAAACATGCATGGTTTATTTGATCATTTAGTCAATTTTTAAAGTTGTATAAATTGGAAATTACTGGAGCGTTGAGACTGCTGTGAATCCAATGAGACGAGCATATTAATTTGGGTTGAATAACAATATGCGGTACCTATGTCCCCTATACTTGAGCCTATTGGACTCCAGAGCATATAACAAATGAATACTTTAGCTGTAAAAGAGACTAAAATGCAAAGCAACCTTGGCTTTTCTAGATCATCAGAAAATATTCCTCTATAGGCTCACTGACACGGATTTCTTAAAGCCCTCCATGTCTCCTTTTGAACACAAGCTGCTGGTTAGCGTGCACAACCACATTACTAACAACTGACCAGGTTGTGGAGCGGTTCACAAAGTCGGCATAGTCCTGGTTGATTTGCCGTTTCGAGCAGCTTGTAGTAGAGCTCCATGTCCTCCCTCATCTCCTACGTCAAAGTCATCCTGCAGAGAGGGGCGGGACGATGACGTCACAGAGGGAGACCTTCATACAGCGGCGGCAGCCATGTAGGTCCACGTCATACATGTAGTGTTAGTAGCACGACAATAAAAACATCATACAGAATGCATATTTTACTTTCTGCTTTAACCAACAATAGCTATGAGGGTATAAGTCAAGTTAACGGTTTTAAGAATCAGTTTTTCATGATACACGAGAAAGGGTTAATAATGGAGCAGGAAGTCAAAAGTAAAAAAGTACAAATACTTTGTTACTGTACTTAAGTAGACATTTTGGGTATCTATACTTGGAGTATTTATTTTTCAGACGACTTGTTACTTCTACTCCTTACATTTTCACGCAAATATCTGTACTTTCTACTGCTTACATTTTAAAAACAGTCTCGTTACTTCCGGCTTGTAGTTCAACAACACAAACTGAAAAAAAAACATTCAGGTAAATGACGCTATGCGGCGCTTTTCACGCCTTGCGTATGGGGCGCCGTTTGTAACTTTTTCAAACATTTAGAGAGAAATTTGTGTAAATTCATGCAATAACTTTTCCAAGGATAATGTTTGGCAGAAACACAAATTTGTTAAATATGTCAAATGTAAGTGTTAAATGTTGACACTGACTAGTCAACATATGAGTCCTCAAGCAGAACCAGTGAAACACCCGCTTTTGATTCTAAAAATGATCTACGCGTGAGACTCTACACCGGGTTGCGTGACCTCTTCAGTCAGGTCTGGACTCTGGATTATCATTTATGGACACATGTTGTTTCTTCAGGATGACTGTATCCTAATTTGCAATTTACTTTATTTTATATTTCCATTGTGATTGACTAAAAGCAGAAGTTAAAATCCATTCCAAACAATTGTATACTTTATTTTTTGGAATGAAATTGTGGCAACCACAGATGTCTGCATTTTACTTTGAACTTTGTAGTAAAAAAGTCTAAATCTCACATCCTACTGTGTTTATCTCTGACAAGGACTGTAATTAGCGTGACAGTATAACAGATGTTTAGAATTGTATCATATTTATACAGCTTTACAACACACCTTTTCATTTGGAGTAAATGAAAAATCTTTGAAATTTACAACTGCCAAAAAACATACGGTAATGTCTCATACGTGCCCGTTGTTTTTACAGCTGTGGCAACCCCAGCTGCCGAATTTTACCGTATTGTTTTTAAAAATAACGGTTCTGAACTGTAAAATTTACAGTTTAAAAAAAACATCATTGATGCTGACATCATGGACATTGACGCTGTCATTTTTACGGTGGAGTTCTGGCATACACAGCTGCCAGTATTTCACTGTATTTTCAACAGATTTTTTTTACAGTGTGGTTTTAACGTCACAACTGTCACAGTTGTTTCCAATAAAACTAATTTATTATTACTAGACCGATACAATTATATCCCTGTTAACCGAAGGTAATACATGGAGTGAATAAATGTTGTACTATTATATTATCGTTACTACAAACACAAGTACCTGCTGTCATTAAATATTTTCTTGAGAGGTTGAAGCTTTCAAAAGGATCTTGTTCAGGATAAACCTGATTATGTAAAATTATATTTAATTTCACTGAAAAAAAGAGAAAAAATTGAAGTTAAAATTGCCTCAAAAAGAATTATTATTACCTATTACCTTGCAGACACACAAATAAGCACAATTTATCATACAGATACATTTATGTTTTATTGGTTGTCTCATGAACATTGTGACACATAAAGATTAAGATTATATCCTAATTAGGCACAAATATCTAAATGATAATCTATTTGTTCTATTAATTAACGAGCACAGCAACATTAAAACACACCTCGCTGAGCTCTTTCAGACTTCCATCTGCAACACCACAAGTCCCAGAGAGCTCTGGACCCCCCAGAGTCCAGAGCAGCTCAGGTACCCCTCACCTGCTCCACCTGCATCTACATTAACATGAGCTAACATCCTCTACAGATGGGTGAGTAGAGAGAAAGGTTATCTACCAGGAGACTCTCCCTCCTCCTCAGAACACAGAGACACTGAGGAACCAGACCAGGACCAGGACCAGAGGGCGAAGCCAGGATACAGAGGTTCAGTGAATGTGGTGTTGAAGGTGTGGAGGTGGATCAGAGTGTCAGAGGAGACTCTGTAGAAGGACAGAGAGCCAGCAGGACAGTCCACATACACTGCTACTCTACCAAAGGAAGAGAAGGAAGAGGAGGAAGAGGAGGAGATCCGTGTTCCTGTCTTATTGTGACGGACATAGTAACCTTCATGAGAGCATCTCAGACTCCAGGACTGATCATTTCTTCCAAACCAACAGTCTTCCCTGCATTCTTTCCTCCTGATTCCTCTGTAACTCACTGATACATAAACTCCACCTCTCCACTCGACCTCCCAGTAACAGCGACCAGTGAGACCAGTTCTACACAGCAGCTGAGATGAGTGGTCAAATCTGTCTGGATGATCAGGATACAACTGATACTCCTCCTCCACATATGTCACCTTCCTGTTGTTGTCAGACAGTTTGAGTCGTCTGTTTACTGTGTTTGTGTCGAGTGTGAGTTCACAAGAATCTGAGAAAGAGAACAAAATACAACACAGCTGCAGTTACTAATCATGTGTTCATCTACTGACCCTTTGATGATGACATCAGAGAGGTGAATGAGTGATGTCACAGTGTGAAGATGGCTGAATCTTTATCAAATCAAATTCAAAGCACACTTACACTTCCTCAGACCTGGTCTCAACCATCGGGCTCCAGCAGGCTCCAACCTGAAAGGAGGAGAAGAGGTCAGAGCAGCATGGAGACATGGACATTACATCACTCTCATACACACAGCTTTGTTATCCGTGTTCACATGGACCACCTCTTCTTCTTCTACTGCAGTGGAGCTTCTTCTGATTGGCCGATGACCACGGCTCATTATGTTCACTTATTCATGATCTATTAATATCAGTATTATATCAATCAGTATTATATCAATAAGACAATCGTCTTTAATTTCACACTCAGTTTACTTCACCAGTCAGTCAGTAAATCAAATGTTTAAACTAGGGCTGTCAACATTAACCTGTTAATTTATGTGATTAGTGTGAGTTAACGCAACTTTGTTTACTTTCGGAATTACAAAATGTGTGATTGATAGGTTAATTTTTTTTAATCTGTTGACACCCCTAGTTTAAAACCTTTGATGTCTTTGTCCACTCGGGGTTCAGTGAAAACAAGCTGCAAACACAACATGTGACATATCATTATCTTCTAAAGTAGTTCTGTCTAACATGATATCAACCAGCTGCTTCCACATCCAGCAGTTACACATCAACATGCTGGCTCGCCAGCTGATGAGATGCAGACTATTCTCTATAAGTTCATCTTCACCACACAATTATTCACCATTACACAGTCAACTGATCCGTGGTCAGTATTGAAGTATTGATTGTTGGAGGTTTTGGCCCTAGCAAGCAAACTTTTGTGCTTGTGTAATAAGCAACATTTTGTGTATATGTAATGATGACTGTCTCTCTGAAGTAAAAGAAAAAGTAGCCTGAAATCAGGGTGGGTTGGAAGTAGAAAGGGTCTGTGACACTGCAATTCACATCAGGGAACTGGCTCTATGTGCAAAGCAACCAAACCCGTGTAAAGCTGTTCTCCTTTAAAAGACCAAATATTCCTACTGTGATGATCCATCAAGAATGTTTTAACAGATTATTAACTGCTTATTTGACTGTCTTTTAATAATTATTTCTGGACTAAAGGACGAAACACTGGAGGCAGATAACGAGTGTCCAAGCTGTTGTTTGATGAGAGCCCACAAACCTGCAGCGTGACTACATTGACTGATATCAACCCTCCGTGATGCCCGTCTGTCATCTCATATAACGTGGAAACCAGACAAGGCTTCAGAGATACAAGTCTTTTATCACCTTCCTCCCTGTTTTGGCTCATCCTGGCTACTGTTCCCTCACTACTGTCTGTATTGATGATCTGATGTGGGACACAAACAGTTTGAAGAGTGTCAGACTAATTGTCTGTGGCTGCTGGAAGCCTCTTCATACCCGAGAGTTTCCAGTCTCCAGTGTGGATCCTCCACCCCAGCAGACAGGAGATTCACTGCTGAGTCTCCTGGATGATTGTAGCTGAGGTCCAGCTCTCTCAGATGGGAGGGGTTGGAGCGCAGAGCTGAGATCAGATGAGTACAGCCTTCCTCTGTGATCATACAGCCTGACAGCCTGCGAACACACAAAACAACAGACAAGTCACATGATCTGAAGGAGCCGTGAGGGCTGTAAGGTCACTGCAGTACTGAGATACTGCCGCCTACTGAGGGGACACATTAGCATTGTTACTGACTGGTTTCAAGTCACAACCAAACACCCACTAATGTACATCAACAATATCCAATATTTGAATGTGAAACGTTATAATGAAAAAAAAGGAAATATTTGGATTGTACATATTTGATTTCAAACATGCAAGCAGAAAGGATCTTATGAAGGTCAGAAATTTACCATTAATGAAAATAAGGATACGTGGACATTAATTGAGTCCTAACCTGAGAATCTCCAGTTCACAGTGTGGACTCTCCAGTCCAGCAGACAGCAGCTTCACCCCTGAATCCTGCAGGTCGTTATTACTCAGATCCAGCTCTCTCAGACTAGAGGACTGGGAGCTGAGAACTGAAGACAGAGCTTCACAGCTTCTCTTTGAGAGGTTACAGCCACTCAGTCTGAAGACAACATGGATTAAGAACAGGCAAAAAGGAGAAAAGATATCAGCATATTGAGGTTATGATGTATGAATCTATCTCTCTCTGTACTTACAAAGCTTTGTTGGAGGCTTTGATCACTGGCAGCAGCCTCAGAAGAGCCTCCTCTGAAGCAGAGTATTTCTTCAGTTCAAACACGTCCAGACGTTCTTCTGATGACAGTAAGATGAAGACCAGAGCTGACCACTGAGCAGGAGACAGTTCATCTGTGGAGAGACGTCCTGAACTAAGGGACTGTTGGATCTCCTCCACTAGAGAACCATCCTTCAGTTCATTCAGGCAGTGGAACAGATTGATGCTTTTCTCTGACGACACATTCTCGCTGATCTTCTCCTTGATGTACTGGACTGTTTTCTGATTGGTCCGTGAGCAACTTTGTGTCTGTGTCAGCAGACCTCGCAGGAGACTCTGATTGGTCTCCAGTGAAAGACCCAGGAGGAAACGGAGGACCAAATCCAGGTGTCCATTAGAACTCTGTAAGGACTTGTCCACAGCACTCTGGTAGAGACGTTTTGGTTGGTGTCTAAAGTCTTTAGACAGCGAGGTTGTTTGTTCTTCTGACAGCAGATTGACACCAGAGTTGATGAAGGTCAGATGGACATGAAGAGCAGCCAGAAACTCCTGAACACTCAGATGGACGAAGCAGAACACCTTGTCCTGGTAAAGACCTCTCTCCTCTCTAAAGATCCGAGTGAACACTCCTGAGTACACTGAGGCTGCTCTGATATCGATGCCACACTCTGTCAGGTCGGATTCATAGAAGATCAGGTTGCCTTTCTGCAGCTGATCAAATGCCAGCTTTCCCAGAGACTTGATCATCTTCCTACTATCCTCATTCCAGTGTGGATCCGTCTCAGCTCCTCCATCGTACTTGACCTTCCTCACTTTGGACTGAACCACCAGGAAGTGGATGTACATCTCAGTCAGGGTCTTGGGAAGCTCTCCTCCCTCTCTGGTCTTCAACTCCTCCTCCAAAACTGTAGCAGTGATCCAGCAGAAGACTGGGATGTGGCACATGATGTGGAGGCTTCGTGAGGTCTTGATGTGAGAGATGATCCTGCTGGCCTGCTTCTCATCTCTAAACTTCTTCCTGAAGTACGCCTCCTTCTGGGGGTTGGTGAACCCTCTGACCTCTGTCACCATGCCAACACACTCAGGAGGGATCTGATTGGCTGCTGCAGGTCGTGTGGTGATCCAGAGGCGAGCAGAGGGAAGCAGCGTCCCCCTGATGAGGTTTGTGAGGAGCACATCCACTGAGGCCGACTCTGTGACATCAGTCAGGATCTCATTGCTGTGGAAGTCCAAAGGAAGTCGACACTCATCCAGACCGTCAAAGATGAACACGACCTGGAACTCTTCAAACCTGCAGATTCCTGCTGCTTTGGTCTCTCTGAAGAAGTGATGAACAAGTTCCACCAAGCTGAACTTCTTCTCTCTCAGCACATTCAGCCCTCTGAAGGTGAATGGAAATGTGAACTGTATGTCCTGGTGGTCTTTGTCTTCAGCCCAGTCCAGAGCAAACTTCTGTGTTAAGACTGTTTTCCCAATGCCAGCCACTCCCTTAGTCATCACTGTTCTGATTGGTTCCTCTCCTCCAGCTGAGGCTTTAAAGAGGTCTTCTTGCCTGATAGTTCTTTCTGTTCTGTGTGGTTTCCTGGATGCTGTTTCAATCTGTCTGACCTCATGTTCTTTATTGACCTCTGCAGTCCCTCCCTCTGTGATGTAGGGCTCTGTGTAGATCTCATTCAGAAGGGTTGGGTTCCCTGCTTTAGCGATCCCCTCAAACACACACTGGAACTTCTTCTTCAGGTTGGATTTGAGTTCACGCTGACAAACTGCAGCAAGAAGTCCTAAATGAAGACAAAAAATTAGGTCAAAGAATATATTTTAACATGTCCTTTCCTTAAAGAATGACTCAAATATATTCTGGTCCATCTCTTGAGACAATATGAAGGTCTCGTTTATCATCATGGTAAGTCTGTAGAGAAATCCTCTTACTTCTCTGCAGACAGTCAGCCAGCTTCTCCTGCTTCATTCTCCTCAGGAAGTGTAATGAGATCTTCACAAATGCGTCTCTGCTCCTCCTCTGCTCTTCATCCTCACCACCCAGTGTCTCCTCATCCTCCCTCTGACTCTCTAAGCATTCTGGGTAACCTGAACTCACAACCTTCTGGATCTTCTTCAGCTCGTTCTTCACAAACGTGAGGATGTTCTCCTCCAGCAGCTAGAACAGAATATTCTATGAATGAAACAAACTAAAACCATGAAAACAAACATCAGGTCCATGTTGGAAAGACTGATAATCCACTGGTCTACACAGTCCAGCATGGAGATGATTGTGAATTGTTAGGGATTTAAGCAGAAGAGCATGCGTAGCAGTAGAAATTCGCAGGTTTCGCGGGTCAGTGATGGTCATATGAGACTGGTCCAGGGAACTTCTGTTTTGTGAAATACTATACTATTCATACTATATTTCACTTTGTAATTATATGGCTTCTGTTAGTCATTAAATTATTTTTAAAACCTAAGCCAGTTGATTTTTTTTGACTCTTCACCTCCGGCCGGGGTAAGGGGGAAAAAAGGAGATTTTAGAGATGTAAAAGTAGTTGTAAGTAAACACACCATAAATATGGAGTCCAGTTGTGTTGACTGCTGCTGGGCAGACTGACCTCTGGGAACCTCTGAGCTCTTCTGGTTCTCTCTGTGGAGGAATCAGCTCATATTATGTTTACAGTTGCAGTTAATGTTTTACACTTAAACACATACAGACCAGTTAGATAAAGATATTGAGTTCTGTCATGATTATTCGCCATGAAAAAACTAATGCCCAAACATTTCTGTAATTCATGACTGAGGATCAGAACAATTCTTCATCTGTTTAAAAACTTACTCTGGGTCATAAGAACGGCGTCGATATTTGAAGTAATTCAGAACATCTTTTAGGACATCTGGAGCAAGGCACCCACAACCTCCAACAGAGAGTCTGATAGAAACACTTCATCACTTTGCTTTCATCACCAGCCTGAGATCCTCACCTTGCATAAACAGCGTGACGGCCATCTTTGAAGTAATTCAGAACATCTTTACACCAATCACTCTTCATGGACACACGACTGGGTTCAGGAGACTTTCTTCTGAAAGAAACACTGAGATTACATCATCTAATCATGAAGCATCAGCTCACATGGTCTCGTCCTCACAGAGAACAAAACAAGGTAAAGATCCATGAAGTGATGTCTGGATGTGGACCACATGACTCCCTGTAGTGGTTTAGGTCTACTGGTCCTGCTGATCCCACTGAGAATCAACAGCTCAGTCTTTTAACTCAGTGTTTTTTTCATCAATCAGTTTGGTTTAGTCCCAACAGGTCTCACCAAGTCCTCCATGGAGCTCTCCCCCCTCACTGTAAACGGCTGAAGGGCCCTGGAGCAAGGCACCCACAACCTCCAACAGAGAGTCTGATAGAAACACTTCATCACTTTGCTTTCATCACCAGCCTGAGATCCTCACCTTGCATAAACAGCGTGACGGCCATCTTTGAAGTAATTCAGAACATCTTTACACCAATCACTCTTCATGGACACACGACTGGGTTCAGGAGACTTTCTTCTGAAAGAAACACTGAGATTACATCATCTAATCATGAAGCATCAGCTCACATGGTCTCGTCCTCACAGAGAACAAAACAAGGTAAAGATCCATGAAGTGATGTCTGGATGTGGACCACATGACTCCCTGTAGTGGTTTAGGTCTACTGGTCCTGCTGATCCCACTGAGAATCAACAGCTCAGTCTTTTAACTCAGTGTTTTTTTCATCAATCAGTTTGGTTTAGTCCCAACAGGTCTCACCAAGTCCTCCATGGAGCTCTCCCCCCTCACTGTAAACGGCTGAAGGGCCCTGGAGCAAGGCACCCACAACCTCCAACAGAGAGTCTGATAGAAACACTTCATCACTTTGTCTTCATCAGCCTGAGATCCTCACCTTGCATAAACAGCGTGACGGCCATCTTTGAAGTTTAGAAGAGGATCAATAGACTTGCTACTCTTCATGGAGACGCAGCTGGGTTCAGGTCCAGATCCAAGACCAGGTCCAGGTTGTGGTCCCTGATGGATCCTGGTCACACACGTAGAACCAGAGTCAGTGAATCAAAGATGTTGGGAGAAGAGTGGAGGACAGTCAGAGAGAGACATCTCACCTCTGAGCCTTGGACTGGTTGTCATCTTCCCCACTCAGGGGCTTCGGATGGAATAACTCCTTCTGAAGCCCCTCGGTCCTTTCAGACCAAATCTGATTCATAGCAGAGTCCACACCTACACACCTACACAACAGCCTGCTGGGAGAGCGCACACAATATTTCTCTTAATCACGACAAAAACACACACAGCTCATTCCCCTCAATATTAAAACACTAACAGGACACTTTGTGTGTTGTTGTCTTCTGTCTGTTAAAGTTTAGATTTATGGAGAAAGATAAACTTCCCTTGTCCCGCTTTTAAACGCTGTTAACATGCCAAGAGACGTAGATCTAAATACTCATCCTATAAATGTAATGTTTCACAAGATGAATGTAATCAATCAACTTCCAGCAGATGGAGCTGTGCTGTTTCTTCTCTTGATCTCCCTTCAGAGTCCAGAGTCAGTAAAACGTAGACAAGTAAGATGACATGTTGCTGTCGTGATACGAAACACTGTCGTTACCATGGTAACGTGAGTGATCAGCTAGTAATCAATGAGATAAAAACCAAACACTAAAGAAAACGCATTACCACAGTATGAGTATATTTACAAAATCAGTTTGAAGCTTTAAAGCTTTTTGTACTCATATGGGACCAGGACAAAGGTTTCATTCATTCAAAGGTTTGTCATCATTTGAAAACAAAAATAGAACCTGAAAGTTTGAGTTTTCGTCTTGAATGGTGAAAAATACAACACTGTATTAAAAATAAAAATAAGTGAATAAAAAGTATTTGGGGTGAACTATAACTTACTAACTATAGCATTGTTTTGAATAAAATATTCCATTTCATTCATGATATACTTATATATGTTGATATTTGCGGTCTTTATTTTTCAGTTGCAGATTTTATTTTGAGATTCAAATCTTTTCTTCACTTTCAGATTGTAAGTGACTTAAAGGGTTTAATCAGCGGGTGAGAGCAAACGGAGCGTCTCTCAGGTGTGTTTCTAGTGCAGGAACAAAGGCCCAGGTGAGCTCTGTTCCCTGCTGGGTCCTAGTGCCCCTCTGGCTGCTAGTTTCCCCTCCTCATCGGTAACAGGCTTTACAGACCCCAGATCAGACTGAGCAAATCTCATATCATTAAATTGTCATCATTCAAAAAACAGCCGTTTCTCTCTGCCTGCTCACACAGGCGCCATCTTGTTTCCCAGCTGAGGTTTTTAAAAGCAGCTTTAAACAATCACACGTTCACAACCATCAATGACGTCATTCAACAAAACTACACTTACTGAGTGTGTAGACATGAACCTCCTCAGTGTGCAGCTCTCTTCTGTCCTCAGCAGGTCTGTAGAAAAGGAGCTCCGTGCTTCACTTCAACTTCTGTCAGACGAAGTGAAGTGACGCTTGTTGTCCTTCGTCAGAGACAGTGTGTGTCCTCACGTCACCAAAGTATGCAGTACGACTGGTTGACTGAGTCTCGGTCTGAGCTTTGCTCACAGACTTAAAAGTTCCTCATGAACAGAATCCTCCTCACTCCTCAAACAACATCTTTCAGGATCAAAATCAGCATTTGTGGAAAAATTATTTCACCTTGTAAAGAGTTGCTATGACAACAGACTGGATGCTGTTGTTTGGACCAGATAGTTCAGAGGACCTGTGCACGCCCCTCTTTGTCACCTGGTCTTCCTTTACATGTAGACTAGTAGGGAACAGATGATGAAGCAGAAACCTTTGTAAGAAATGTTGTGAAGAGTTTATATTGAATGAAAACATTCACAACAGACAAGAGTCTGACCTGAGAGTTTTTATTCTTCATTCCACTCTGATGATCTGGTTGAACCGGTCGAAGTGGGACAACTTACCCACGTATCAGTCTTAAGCTGCAGGCCAAATCCTTTACCTATTAGGACAAACTGGGTCATACTACTTCCTCATAACTTGTCAGCTTGAACCCTGGCTCATTTATCTGCTGTGCAAAGGATTGTGGGTAAGAATAGCCAGTAAAACCTGCCTGCTTGCATACAGACACTTTTCATTTCCCTATGGATTATTGCAGGAAATGAGATGTGGCAAGCACAAGTTTCTGCAGTTATGCCTTCATTTATTTCATTAATTATATATAAATATTTGATTAGACACACGGCGGCTGTCTGTAAGTGAGAAGAGATCTGATGTGATGCTTCAAACAGCTTAGAATTAACATGAAAACGCATGAGAATATCTCAAAAGTCATACAAATGATGTTGTAGAAAGAATGTCTTGAAAAAGCCACCGTGTATCCTGAAGTAGAAAAAATATCCAATTTACCCGATTGTTAATTCAAAGGCCAGAATCAAACTTCCTGTTTCTGAACGCAGAGAATAAATTATGTTCCTCCCTCGTGTTTGGAGTTGAAACTGTTTTCTGAACCTCATCTGAGATCCTCTGGTCCTTTTGCACCATCTTGAGAATAAAGCACCAAAAAACAGCTGAATGACTCTTCACTGAAACAAGTCTGGAATCATGGGGGAGAAAGACTGACATTTGCTGCTTCAGTTGTATCTATGACACACACACACACAAACGAGAGAGAGGGACCATACGTTTGGTTCATTTTAAAAGCATTTTAATGGCTTTTTGCACATATGTAACAGATCGGGAGAAGTCTACGGGTGCAGATCCAACTAGCAGTGACCCCTAGTTCACATCACAGCGACTACCTCACCTACAACAGCCCCGGCTCCACCCACCCCGGTCCCGCCCACCCCTATTGTGGCATTACTGATTGTGCAATATGAAGAAATATCTCATTACTATGGTTACAGTGACAGAGGAATGCGCACGATACTTATCAAACCGCCGGAGAATGTAGCGTAAAGAAAATGAAGAACAGGAAGCATTTCAACAGCAACCATCAAGTGAAGAGTTTCTGTTACTTCAGGTGTTCCACCAACAAACCAGAGCCACCCCACCGCCAGCTGGGTAGCAAAACAAACGCACCCACATTTACCTCTTTGGGGGCTCGGTCCTGCGGTTTTTGCTTCCAAAAAAGGTATGGAAGTTAATTAATGACAAAATTACAGAGCGCACAAAACAAATTCAAGCTTAAATCAGTTTGGGCAGATTTTGTGGAGAAAACAACCAGATCAGGCTGTTAAAGTTCTCTATTTTTCAAAGTAGGCAGAGACAAACTCCAGCATGCTCATTTAACCGTCACATGCGTCAGGAAGGCTGTTCACATGTGGACGTCTCGACACATTGATGAAAGTTCTGTTCTTTAAAATCATGCCAACAGATCTGCTTCTGCATGCTCTCAGATCTCAACCAGCAGATGTTTACAGTGCAAATCTCGTCTTCATTTTGTCACCAAAGAACTTCCGCGTGAAGCGAACCGTACAAGTAACTCAGAGGTTTTCTCTTCATTGCCGGCAAAAGTCTGATAAATAAAAACGGAGCGCTGAAGCCAACAAGCAAGCGACCATTATTCTGCAACATTTCTCACTTCCAGTAAACGCTTTTTAGAAGCAACTTGTCCACTTAACAGCAATGCTTAAAGTAATGTGTTTTTTATAGTACATCTATGTCTCCATACTCGGACTAAATAAACCTTAAGACAGTTTAACTGGGAAACAGAAAAAAACATTGTGGAGGGAAAAAAAACTAAAAAAAGGTGGAATTTAATGTTTTTTAAAAATGCAACCAGGGATCAAACAAATCTTTGTCATAAACGTTTGAGTTCACAAACATTCTTACTGGTCTTTAATTATTTATTCCCCCACAGAGGCTCAATAGCTCCTTCATTGTTAAAGGTAAAGAACTTTATAATCAAATGAAGCTTATTACGGTTTGTACGTCTTATTAGCAGTAAATATAAGTGAAATTAAAACACAGGTTTATTTTTCAACAGTTTGTTATACACAAGTTATACATACAATTCAAAGCACCGCAGGGTAACTCTCCAAATTACAGCCACTTCACGCTGCAGGAATTATCCAGCACCAGAACTCACCAGAACATAGTGATGACAATAAGCGTTTCACGTTTTATTGCAAAAATTGAGTTATTCAGTGCACAGATTGCAGCCCGGGGTGCTCTTATTTTGTACTTTGAACTCTTTAAAGTTTGTACTGCTTTCTCCACATATTCGGCACTTTTTACATTGTTTTAGGCATTTTAGCTGAAATTAAAAACTTGTGAGGTGTAATTTCAGAGGATTACCCCGCTGTGGTCTTCCCCACTACAGAGGGATACACGTCATCTTGCAAAGACAAAGCCTTGCAAAAACTGAGGATGGATCCTACCAGGAACTAACTACAACTTCCCAAAAGAAACAAAAACCCAACGGATGGAACTGAGACGACTTGGGAGCTCAAACACAACGCAGAAAGGCAGCAGTCGATGAGAAGCTGGGATGACGGGGAAGCAGAAGCAGATAGAAAACACAAATAATAGCAATAAGAATAATAAACGGGAATATTGGGGGAAATCCTCTACAGCGTGTTGTTGTTCAGCGGCAAACTCAATCTAAAGCGTTTGCGGGCCCCTTTTATTTTAGCATTTGTTTTCATTCAATCCGACCTTTTTTCGTTTGCTCAGAGGACACAGGTTGGTGTGTTTGTAGCTGTACTGACGCTCTGAGCCGGACCGGGCGGTTGATAGGCACAGAGTGGAGAGTTTTGGCTCGGAGCTTGCATGCTGGAGTCACGCTTTCAGAGAGGAAGAGGAGGAGGAGGAAGAAAGAAAGAAAGAAGTAGAAGGTAGAGAAAGAGAAAGAGGCTGTTTGGGATTTCATTTGACGTAGCAACTGATTATGTTGGAACTGTCGTATCAACAGATCATCAAAGGATCTTTTTCCTCATCGGCTCACTGTGTTATTTTTTTATATTATCACGTTAATAACAGACTTTTAACAGTTTTGAGCACATTTGAATCCATTTAGAAGTAAATTTAACTACACGTGGAGCGGTTAATCTATTTGTTTTTAGTTATTACAGTACCGGTTGCTACGAGCTGACTAAATATAGTATTCGCTCAATCGACACGGACGTCTTCCACTAATATTTGACAAGAGATGGATCGATAATGAGGAGCGACCCCAAACAGCACCAGAGGAATGAGGAAGAGGAGGATGAGGGGGGGGGAAGAAGGAGCGTCTACTTCTTCTTGCTGAACAGACTGAAGCGTTTCTCCTTGTCTTTCTCTCGTTTGCCCGGGCTGGACTCTGCTGCCGCGGCGACGGAGGCCGGCAGCGTCTGAGCGCGTGCGGCCGGGGCCGGCGTGCTGTGGCTGCTGGGAGTCACCTCCGACTTCTCGCCCGTCATGGCGGTCGAGATGGCCGATAACCACGTGTTCATCTCCTCCTGGAGGACGGAGAGAGGAAGGCGGGGCTTAACAGTGGCGAGCACAGGGAGAACAGCTGTTGCTATGGAGACGTGACCATTTACTTTAAGTCCCCTGAATTTATTATATAAACTCTTTAACTTAAACTCATAAACTCTTTTGACTCTTGAATATTGCACAATATTTGTGACCTATTATAACTTTGCCCCTCAAATGTATATAATTTCAACTTTGTTGACAGGTCTCCTCTTATAGTTTACTTAGAAATACATGAATTAAGACATAATGATTTGCTATAGAAACTGAAATGTAAGTGTAGCTGAGGTATCTAAATAAATTAATAATTAAAAAGGAAAAATAAAAAAAAAGGCACAAATACAATTTGGAAAACCTACAAAGAAGTTAAATAAACAAAATCAAATTGTTTTAACATGTTAAATGAAAAGAAATAGCGATAAAACGATTACAGAAATGAATAGTAAGACTGTTAAAAATTCTTTACTCACGTCATCTTTGGCTTGGAAGAGATACTCATTGCCATCAGTGATCCTGTGGGAGAAGATGCATTAAACAATAATTAGTAATCAATAAGTGCATGTATGAAGGGATTGAGGAGTGCGTTCGTGCTGCAGGACGAAGAATGTTAGCAGAACATTGTGAGCCGTGCTAACGTAACGCTAACGAAATAAATCAGTCCAATGCATTATTTGAACTAATATTCTTTGTCCTGCTTAAAAATAAAAAAATAAAATAAAAAAAAGATTCTCACTTGAGCTTGAAGACGTGTTTCTTCTTCTTGTAGTCCAGCGCCACCTCGCAGATGGCGTCCTTCAGGGTGACGGGGATCTCGCTGTGGTAGGGAATCCCCTGACCGGCGCTCTTCTGATCCTTGTAGAAGCCCATCTCCTGCTGGTTGATCACACAGTACACGTTGTGCCACGACCTGCAGGGACACAGACGGACCGCCGATCAGGGTTTTAATGCTTAGAAAACGGGCTTTTTATTCTTCATAGTCCCCAAACGGCCCCCACCTGCTGGAAGCCTTCTTGTTGTGTCCCTCCCACTCGTGTTTGCGGTGCAGGAAGCCCTCCAGCTGGGACGTGGGGGCCTCCGCCTGGGACTTGGCCGGCAGGGTCGCCGCCTGGCTGGCCTTGCCCTTGCGAGACCCCCCGGGAGACCCCGAGGGGCTCGGCTCCGACGTCCCGTTCACCGCCTCCCCGCCGTCCACGTTGTCCTGGAAACAAGGGGGAGAGGGGACAGTCAGGAGAGGACGGAGGACGGATGGAGGCGTCTCTCTCTCTCTCGCTCACAGGACACAGAAGCTGTAAATCACACCAGAGCTGCAGCATGCAGAGCAGAGCGGAATCACACGCTGCGAGGACACGGACCGAACCTCACGTGGCGTTTTATTTATTATCTGCCGACCTTTACGACCTTACGGATCTGGATTCTCTTAACTTAAATTGCAAACATTGAGAAAGACGTAGATCAGTAGACACAAATGCAACCAAATGTCCCTGCAAATCTAATCTGGACGAGGACAGATTAAGCTGTCCGATATCTACGAAGCACCTTGGTGTCTTCATGGTTCCATGCAAGTTTAGCAGACATGATGGCCTCATTATTTTCACACCAACCAGTGCTCCTGCATGGATCCCAACCGGTCCCCCGGTGGGTTTGTAGTACGTCTCATTCAAGTATTCGTATTGTAAAGGCTGAACTTCCAGGTAAATCTTAAAACGTTGTAGTTAAAAGTTGGTTTTCCTAAAGTGAAGCCTGGAGCCCCTAAACGCGTTTGGTCTCTGACTCAAGTCTCTAAACCACGACGGCTCTTACAACCAGCGCATTCATCAGCGTTTGTTGTTTAAGCGTTTAATTAATGGAGCTCAGCGCCGGATTAGAAAAAACATCTGGATTGCAGAGTCAGAGCAGAGCGAGTCACACAGTCCGATCATGCGCCGATTACAGGTTTAAGGACATGCACAGTAGATCACAACACACAAGACAAGGAGGGGAGAAGCCAGCAAAAAAAAAAATTCAAAAAAATCTCAAACAATTAGCAAAAGAATTGCTTGGAAGTCATTACGGGGCAGAATTATTGGTGAGGGGAGGATGCGATTGGCCTGGTATCAAGAGAGGTTTTATTTTTCCACACCACACCCACTCCAACCGGATGCTTATTACCCTGTTACCGAGCTCCTCGGGGGGCCGGACCGACGTGGACACTCTTTTTGAGCACAGATCGGAGGCGGGGGGCCGATCCTGGGAGCTTTAACCGGGGGGGCTGAAGCAGTCGGTCCTGGGAGCTCTGGTTTAGTGTTTATCGATCGCGTCATGAGGTATTAGGAATCTCACAGCTTATCAGAGGTACACAGATTGATTTTAGTGGCTTCTTTAATGTCGGACCTCTCGCTGCAGGAGGGTCAGGAAACGGGCCGGGTCTAAGCGCTGGAGCTTCCTGGACAAGCTGCTAAAAATTCTGAATTTTGTCATTTCATCTATGAAACGATGAAAAAAGTCAACTATGATTATTTCACTTTTTAAGGATTTGACTTTTAAATCAGATTAGACGAGTAAGGCGGGGCCGACTTTGTACAGATTAATCCTGGTCTTGTGAATTTATCGTCCCGGATTCATTTCAGAGCTGTATTGAATTCCCGTGAGATGATTTCACTTGCAGCTTGAGGTGAAGAATTATTTCTCTGATCATATTTCTGATAATTTGTTGGATTTCCCAAATGGTATTTCCATAAATAAAAAAGTCTGTCCGGTATTATACCTAATTTGAACTAACATAAGTATATTTCTACGTTATTTTTATTTTTATTCAAACAACACTTTTTAACTAGAAGACTTAATAAATGTCATAATAACATTTGGTAGGAAACCGCAACAACTATTTGTAGTTACTTTCTTATTCCAAGAATCTTTGGTAAAATAATGGAAATATTTTGTGAAACAATTAAACTTCCCAATGTTTTTCAACATCAATTTAGTTCACTATTTGGGAAACAAAGAAAATGCAACTAATGCGTAAGTATTTTCACGGCTCTCTAAATCCTTATTTGAACTTTGTGTTAATTGTATTGATTGATTTTTGATCCACAAAAAAAGCCTTCTATGGAAACCAAAATATCTATGCACGGTTTAAAATAAAGCCCCAGGGTGAAGAACATGGGATGAAGAACAACAACAACAATGACAGAAAACTCAACTGAAATGCTCTTGATGGTGACAGCATGCAACAACAAACACAACTGTGTGGGCAGAAAAAGTCACAACTACACATCGATGACACAGACAGACAGACTGGAAAAGGTCTGAGTGATCCGATTGGTTCTGACAAGGTTTATTAGGGAATGTGTGTTAGTCAGGGAACCAATGACGGGGCTGGATGGACGTGCAACAGACATGGTGAAGATAAAAATAAAGAAGTTACAGCGGTACACAATGGAAACATTGATCATAAGCTAAATACAAAACAGACTAAAGATCGTAAGAGTAGATTCAGAGGGAAGGATGGAGTAGGTACACACACACACACACACACACACACACATCATGGGACACCTCTAAATGCCTTTATATGAATGAAGGATCAGTTTTACAGGAATTCAAAAAGGAATGTGCGTTATTGATTTGCCCGTTTTCCTTTTTAGTATTCAATAGTGAATGACGTTAAAGTAATAAACGCAGAGGTGAAAGAAGAAAAACAAAGAGCGAAAACAACAGGATTTCTCCTGTTAAATGAGTTGTTCTTATCGTGGTAAAATGTTTCTGTCGTGTGGATTTGAAAACTATTTAGGTTAAAAAAGTGAAATCCCCTTCAGAGCAGCGTTCTGTTAGTTGGTACTTCACATGTAGTGTAGGAGCCCAAACGTCTATTTTATTCTGTACACTGGGGGCCGCTGTTCTTGGGTCCTGTGTGCACCTGTATAATTGATGATGTATCGATTGGTATCAGGTGTTGGACCCGGAGAGCGAAAGGGTTTTGACCGCTATCGCAATACGAGAGAGCGGGTTCTGCTCCGAACAAACATTATAAGGCAAAATAAACCACAAGATCAACCACTCAAAGAGCGTGTCGGTGGATTATTCCTGCAAGCAGGGGAACGCAGGGGGGACCAAGGCTGGAAGAAGGTGCGCGTCAGACAGACCTATCCGAAGACGTGGTGGTACTTTACATGTAGTATGTTGTATGTATGTTAGAAGACATGGTGGTACACATACTGCACTCTATGAATACGTAACATATGGAGTTGGTGAATTTGGGTTGTGGGATGTAGACACACAAAAGGGTAAAGTAGATATTTGAGTCTTGCTTTGGAAAAGGGTTCCCTGCAAAAACAGTAAAGTAGCCTCTTAAAAGGAACTCTTCAAATATCTGATTTATCGCATTAATCCCATATGAATAGTTACTTATCAAACTAAACCTGTAGTAGCTAAAATTCCTTTTACTTCATTTTAACACGATTAAGACATCATTTTACTACATTTAACTTTTATTTTGAACGCATGCTTTATATTTCGTCTGTCGCTTTATGTGAAGTTTCAGCTCTGTATTTATGTGTCACTATGACGACCACATCACAAACATTCTGCTATAAATATAAGCTATAAAATACTACAAATATACTGTAAATCCCCATTAAAGCCTCTGAAGGCAGGTTGTGTAGTGGGTTGTGCGTTTTGTCGGTGGACTTTTCAGGTGTTCATATTCCAGAGGGTGAGTTTATAAATGACAACATAAAGTAGCAGCAACACCAACAGCTGAGGGGAGAGGAGGGCGGGGGTGTCAAACTGAGAGAGACAGGGGGAGAAGGGAGGAAGGAGAAAGAGAAAGTGAGGGGCTGCTGTGTGTGTGTGTGCGTGTGTGTGTGTGTGTGTGGTCCCATTCACCACCTATGCAGTCACACTCTTATCAAAAGGAAAATGCATTTGCTTAATGTCTCAAAATCCAAACGTTTAAATCCCTAAAATGACTGTTTACATCCGTCACATCCGGCTCCGCTGTTGAAAAGTGGAAACCAGCACGTTTTAAAGTTTTACTTTGGTCCATCGGGTCTATTTTTAAAGTATTTATTTGAACTCATTAAGCACGTAGAAGGAATGTGGGGCACTTTTAAGGAACTGAGATTGGTTTTTCCCCCAAAAGACGAATCACCGGCGTGTGTGTCCACCTGGTTCTGTTTCATGCACTATTTTAAGTCTCAGAATCCTAAAGACTATTCTTGTTATGTGCAGAGTGTTCTTATCATACATAAATATCATTTTAAATATCTTATCAAACATTGTTGCTGGTATCCTGAAATCTGAGATCTTCTGTTTTTGTATTTGAAGCACATGATTATAAATAACCTGAAACTAAAAACACAAATGATGCATTTAAACAGAAGCACCAAATCCAAACACAACTTTAACACAACCTGCAGTTACAATCTAAAATATGTAGACTTAATTATCATCATCAGAATGTTCTCATGTAATGACAGCTTGTGAGCTTTGATCAGTCCGCTCACACTATTAGTTTTCTAATGTCTCCATATTAAGACTACAGTTCCCATCAGTCCCACTGCTTCCTGTCCTCTAAAAGACGTTTTAACTTACTTTTATCTCACATCTCGTATCTCAAAACAAATAAAATGATTGCATGTGAATAAAGAATAATAATCAGAAGAAGCAAACTATAAATGATGAAGACAAAGTGACACACAGGAACATTAATGTGTGTGAGGACGGATAAAACAAACCCGGTCCAGGACATTCCTCTGCGAGGTCAAAGGTTAATGTTGAGTGTGTGGAATGTACACATCGTTAGCGCGCGTGTGTGTGTGTGTCAGGGTGCGGCGGGCCTGCGGTTCTGCAGGATGCTGCTGTATTGTTGGTAGGCAGGTGAGCGGTAACTAACCCTGGTAGACTCCTGATCGGACGGCAGCCCGTTCTGAGACACCAGCTCGCCCTCCCTGCAAACACACAAAGTACACAACGGGTCACACACACCGCTGTGGCTTTTTCTATTGACCAATCCATTATTTTGTACAACAAAATATTATCTACTGCTAAATTTGGTTCACAACACAACCGTCTGTCGTGATGACATCATGAACTTTCTCCTCGTATGCACCAATTTCCCTCTTTTAAGAGAATCGACGCACGCTGACCTGTGCTGAGCTGCAGCGTCGCCGGGCTGAGCCTCAGTGGGCGGAGGTTGTCTCCTCTTCTCTTCTTCCTCTTGCATTCTTCGCACTTCCAATAACTCCATCTGGACACAAACACTATGAGCCTCGGGCACGAAGCAACCACCAGACTGCTCCTTAAACGCCACTCGCTCATTTCATTTCTGTTATTTTGTCTTATTCTCTAATTATTTAGCCTGTAACTTGATGTTTAACAATTGATGGATTGAATTGGTGGTGTGATGTCACCGTCAGACGTAGTATTCATATTTTCTATGGAGAAAACCCGAGGTAAGAGATCTTTTTAAACACTTCATTCAGTGCGTGTGAGCGCCTCACCGTGGTCAGCCGCTCCAGAGCGGAGAAGCGTTCCTCCCAGGTGGCGGCCGACTTCTCGAAGGCCTCGTGGCGCTTGATGAGTTTCTCCACCTCGTCCACGCTCTGGCCCATCTCCCTGCTGAACAGGTAGGGGTCCTGACCCAGCAGCCAGGCCTCGGCCACACCGGCGTCCCGGGAGAACTGGTGCACCTCCAGGACTGAACACACACACACACACAAGCGCGTTTTCACGTCAAACACTAAATTCATTCAGCTTTCCGTTCGGCCGGAGCCTCGACTGCATGAGGAACAAGATTAAAAGGCCTCACCCAGTCGCAGCCACTCCCATCTGTCCTCCCACTTGTCAATCATGTCTTTCCTCTTGTCCGTCAACTGTAACAACTTCTCTTTAATCTGCGGGGAGACAAAAGTTTTTAAAAAAACGAGACAAAAAACCTCCTAAAATCGATTTGGACCCTTTGAAAGTGTGCGTTCTGTACCTCCTCTGACGCGTAGTGCTTCCTGGCCAGCAGGGCTTTGCCCAGCTCGATGCAGGCGGTGAAGCTGTCGTTGCGGGCGTCGATCTCCGCCTTGATGCCCTGGTGGTTGTTCATCAGCAGCTCCACAGACGACACGTCTCTGAAAAAAAACAAAACCCCACAGTCCCCAGCGTTCTCACACGGTTCCATACAAAACAAACATCTGTTGATCATTCACGGCTGTTCATCACACGCGTTGGCCTTTGATATTTCTTCCTACCTGGGCTTCTCCTGGGCCTCGATCAGGCGGATGACGTCCTCCATCCACAGCATCAGGTCGCGCACCATGCTGAAGAAGCGGAACTTGTCTCCGGTCTCGACCAGCTTCACCCGGCGGCCCTCCGCCGCCTCCAGCAGGTTCTTCCAGGCCTCGAGGACCTGAGGGAGGGAGGGCGACATCAAAAACCCTCAGACCAGCAGGAATCCGCCAACACACGTGATCCGTTTCAACCTTCCCGAAAAAAAAAAAGAAACCTTGCCGAAAGACGAAGGAGCAGCAGGATGGTGCGTTTTAGAGAAGAGGTTCCGTCTAAACAGCAGCAAGGAGTCAATGCTGTTTTTAATCATAAACTGAATTTATTACTGGGTTTATATTCTGTGTATATAAACTGCGGGGACACTTTCACTACTGGTGAGAACGGTTGCAAAGTCCCATCACAATGGAGCTGCAGGGGAGCACATCAGCCCGGGGGAATAAAATAAATAAAAAACAATGCATTCATATGTGCAGATTACAGCTTCAGAATGAAGCGCTCGTTTTTGTTACTCATGTTGCGTAGCAGGGCTGAATCAGCCATTTCATTTGATCCATTACCAGTTTATCCTTGCGCCATGGAATTAAACATACTGGGACGGAGGACTTTATTCTCAAAGCCAATCCCTGCCTCCGTGAATTCACTGGATTACGTTTGCTTGCATCGCCACCTGCTCAATTTCAGCGCTGCACAATCTGCCTACCTGGATGCTTTAATTTATCTAACAAAGGACTGAAAGTGAGCAGTTTTGTAAACCATTCCAGATGATTTAGTGTCCACACATTTGATTATATGTATTCTTGCACAAACACCTTTCTTGCAGATTTTGACGCCACGGACATCAACCTGCTCAGAGACACACGTCTGACGTCACAGAGACCGTTTGCTAACTAATTCAGCAATAAGTGGTGACGTGTTTATCGCCGCTCCAGCAAGCGATGACGGAACCGTGAGCTGAAGCAGCAACTAACACGTGCTAAAACCAGCAGGACAAATGGCACCCATATGAATCTGTTAGCATGCTAATGCTAGCTTCTAATAGCTAAATCAGCGGCTAGATATTTTCTTACACTCGATCAGGCGGCTCGGTGATGAACAAAATCAGTTCCAGCTCAGACATTTACACTAAATGCAGCGTGCGGCAGCGGCTGTGGCCGTGTGACATATTGCGGTCAAGAAGCTTAAGCGAACCTCTCGCTCCTTTTTGTTTGTTCTGGTTACAAAATGTCTGCAGAAGGAAACATTGCATTTAATGTCGACTTTGCCAATTCTGCACAGAAAAGATAATCCTCTCCACACTGAACAGAATCTTAAAAAAAATCCACATTTTGCGCCACAGGCCCGTCTGGCACGGAGACGTTGTTCACGTGGCTGCAGAGGATTAAAAGCCACATTCAGCCGGTTAACAAGCAGCTAGATTCAAGCAAACGAGAACAAAAACATTCGATTGCACCAATGCGTTCAGCCGTGAGATATTAAAGATGTATCTTAAAACTCATTTTAAGAAAAACTAAATACTTTCTGCAGTTTATTTTGATTTCTTCCCACTGATTAACCAGAACCAAATTGTGTTTGCAAACCACTAGCAGTGTTTGTTTTAACCTCCTCAGACACACAGATGTGTGGAGTTTATAGCTGGATGGTTTTCATTCAGCATCAGGTTCCTGTTTTCAGGTCTCGTTGATTTATGTGAAAATAACTCCACCACTCAGTGAACTAAGAAAAGCTCTAAAACAAACTCGACCAGTATTTGCAAATTACCACGTCTCTGACAAAGACTTGGCCACAACTAAAATGAATCAACATTTTAGTCCAGTTGTTAAAACAAAGTCTAGAACTGCAGCCAAAATGAACACTGATGCAAAGCCAATGTTTTTGGTAAACGGAGTCTCACCTCTCCCTTTCTCCTCTGGGTGTACAGGGAGGATATGCAGGGAAATGGACATACAGGGAATGGTCAAAACACAACGCCATAACAAACACTGTGCGGTTCATCATCAACACTTATGGTGCTACTCTAAACTATTGTTGCTCGCCAAAGTTTCTCTCAGATGTAGATTTTGCAATGAGTTTGTGCGAAAGGATATTGCATTAAACATCTTTGTATGGAGGCACTTGTAGCGGACGCCTATATGCATGGGATAAAAACAGATGATTTGAGTACATTACATATGAATAAATTAAAAACTCTTATTTTATATCAGTGTGGCGTGTTTCACACAACTCAGTTATCAGTTAACCTCAGCAGACAGGTTGAGCTGGGTAAAAAAAAAAACTTCTTGGAGACTTGAGTGCTATAAAATGAATCATTAAAAAATGTATGTGTGTTTCACCTTTAAACGGAGGAGGAGGTAGAAACATGTTGAGCAGAAAATAAGACTGCCAATGTTCCCTCTGTGTACAGAACCACTAACAAGGAGACATTATTATGATGTCTCCTGCATTTTGACCACGCCCTGTAAGAGTTGAACTATGTGTCAATGATCTACTTCTTGTAGTATGATCCAGAAGTCAAAGTTAATGCAGCAGCAGTGCAGCATGCATGAGGAACCGAGCCGTTTACACTTCATTAACACGAGTTCAGGGTCCAGTTCACTCTCAATCCAATCAGTAAGACAAGCTGGTGTTTCAAAGTTTACATGAAACCTGCAGATAAATAGAGAACGTTGTTACATCCGAGGATTTAGGTGTACTAGAGCCAATTCAAAGTAAACTGGGCCGAGTCCTGATGCGGTCCACCGCTGCCCGAGACTGAAGCTCACCTCTCCTTCTCGCTTCTGAATGTCGTCGGCTTTATCTCCAGCGTAGGCGGACTGCAGGCGAACGGCGTCCTCCTGAAGCTGCCGCACCTGAAAGCAAAGCGGAGGATGAGGGACGCTCAATGTCGTGCTTGTGTTTCATAACGTCCCGGTCCTTAAATAGAGCCCCTACCTGCGTTCCCAGGGCCTGGATGTCGTGTTCGAAGGTGGTGTGCATCCTCTGCAGCGTCTCCACCGTGTTCTGGTCGCGGCCCAGCTCCTCCGGCAGCTTCTTGTGTTTGTCCAGGATGCGGTGGAGGATCTCCTTGGCGTCGTGGTAGAACTTGTGGAGCTCAAAGGAGGCGGCGAGGATCTGCGTCCGGGTGTCGATGAGCTCCAGCAGGTCGGCCCAGGCCTCGTTCAGGCCGTCCTTCCACTCGGCGATGGTGGCGGCGTCGCCGTGGCCGGTGTTGATCAGCTCGTCCGCCTGCTGGTTGACGGTGTCCACGCGCTCCTGGCCGATGTTCCCGGTGTCGCGGGCAAATTCTCTGAAGCGTTCCTGCAGCATCTGAAGAAGGAAGGAAAGAAGTTGGGCTCGGTTGGAAGGAACGCTGGAGTGCTCGGCTCGGCTAAATCAAGATTTCTTTTAAAAACAGAAAACATTGCACAACAATATGTGTCTCACGGTGACGTGCTCGTAGTCCTGTCCCAGCTCGTGGGATCCGGCCACCACCTCCCGCTCAGCGATCCACTGCTCCAAGTCGTCCACCTCCCGGTTCAGCTGGAAGAGACGCAAGCGCTCGTCCAGCTTCCCCCGACGCTCCTCCGACAAGTCCTTGAGCCCGGCGTACAGCTTGTCCACCTGAGACTGACGCATGCCGATCCGCTCGCTGCGCGACGAAGGGGACAAAGAAATGTCAATTTAGTTTATAATCCTTTTCCTCATCTATACTTCTCTGTTCATTCCTCGTCTCCTTCCTCTGTCCTTATTTTCTTTGACCCAGTTTTTCATTTTCAGCTTAGCTTAATTGTCTACTCGTTGCTTCCCTCCACAATTTCAAAAAGGTCAAATTCCTTGACCTGTGACCCCCCACTCACCTGTCAGGGTGCTCGGCGGCCACCAGGCCGCGGCTGGTGCTGGACAGCTGATGGACGGTGTCTGCGTAGTCCTCCACCGCCTGCTCCAGGATCTGATGCTTCTTCAGCATGGCCACCGAGCTCTGCTCGTCCTGAGAGACACATTCATCTGGTTATAGTGTGGTAGAAATTGGCCGAGAATGAAAGAATCCGCAGCGGGAAAAGAAGAGGAATGGAGAAAAAAAAAAAAAAGGTAAAAAGGTAGAAGAAAATGCCAGCTGGAAAGAGTTGGGATGTGAGGGTGAGGAATAGCAGAGGGAATCAGATATAAAAGAGTGTGATGGCAGAGGAAAGGAGATCAGTTTAGGTAAATGTTCCCAATAAATGACCTTCAAAACAAAGTGTCAGACTCAATTATGAACTTCAACGGTCTGATTGGTAGTGATTTAAATCCCTGAGACAAAGCGGTAAGATGGTATTTGGTAACATTTCCTAAAGGTTTGACCTTTAAAAGCTAAAAAACGCAGCAGCATACAAGTGAAGCACCAAGACTAAAAACCTCTCGGATCAAATTACAACAGAACGAAGGTGAAAGCATCTCCGAGGGTGAGAATCTTTAAGTCAGAGTCTTAAATGTGCAACTAACCAAACCAATGAGGATTAAGGAATAAACAAACTCGTAATTTCAACATGAGTTACTAACGTCTCAAATGTGAAGATTTGTAGACTCCTTTTAATTATTAAAATATTATTTCATATGTACTTTATAATACAATCATTCTATTTTCACTGTCTGATATTAGTACTTTTACTAAGTGAAGGATCTGAATACTTCCTCCATCGCAGGTCGCCATCTCTGACCTCTGACCCCCCCGCCTCACCTTGGCCTTCTCCTCTGACATCATGTACAGCTCCTGTTCGCTCATCCAGGCCTCGGCCTCGGCGGCGTCGAAGTAGTACTGCTGGGCCTCGTGGGCCTCGCTGAGGCGGGTGTGGCGCTTCTCCGTCTCCTTCCTGATCTGCTCCCACAGCGACTGCAGCTCGGCGAGGCGCTGGCGGATGAGCTCGGCCGTGGGGCCGTTCTCCCTCAGGACGTGCTGGCTGCGCTGGAAGATGTCGTCGTAGCGCGGCTGGTGGCCCTGGATCTCCTTCTGCAGGGTCTGAGCGGGTCAAAAGGTCAAGGCAGCGGTTATAGATTCGCCGTGTAAGCGGCTTCGGGGGGGGTGGTCGTCGACTTTCATGCGAGGCGGCCGGTACCTGGTTCTTCTTGATGGCCAGCTGTACGGTCTGCAGGTTGTTGCCGTGGTCGGTGGATGTGGCCAGAGGCATCCTCTCCTCCACCCACAGCTGGAGACCAGAAGGAAGTTTAAGTTTAGTAAAACTAGTATGATCACCACTATGTACAAATACTGTGACGCCGATATATAAACAACGTGACATTTTGCCGTGTTGATACTAATACTAAAAGATCCCGTACAACACGCCTCGCTTCCTGAATCGGAGGGGTTAAAGGTCGGCGCCCTTCCTCCACTTACGATCTCGTCTTCCACGTCCCGGTTGAACTGGTGGATCTCGCGGGAGGCCATGAGGTTGTCTCGTCTCTTCTTCAGCGGGTCCTGGAGGGACTGGAACTTCTGCTCCACGCTGATCCTCTGGCCGTCCACCTCGTCGGAGCCTTTCCCCTCCTGGCTGAGGGCCTGCGACTGGCCCTGCAGCTCCCCCACCTCCTTCTGACGCACCTCCACCTGGCTCTCCAGGATCTGGAGGAGGACGGTTCGCAGGTCAGACGGAATACACTCGTAAAAGATCAAACCAGGACTCTTCCCCCGTTTCACAGAGATTAGGTCCTTTGGAGGGTTGAGATTTCTTTCACCGAATAAAATCAAAACTGGTGTAGATGAGGAGGAAATCTCCTTAGAAATACACATTTATAATTAAAAAAAATGACAGTAATGAAAACAAAATGGAATTATAACCATATGAAATTAAATTGGAATAGAACAGAATGCAATAGAAGGATCACAAATTTGGTCCCCATTGAATGAAATAAACAAATAAGGAAAGAAAACACCTTTGCAAAGATAAAAAGATGCTTCAGAATCCTCGTCACATCTTCTCCTCGATTCAGTTAAAATGTATAACCTCCAAAAACGCACTCAAAAACAGTCCACGGACACAAAAACAAAAAGCAAAGAGAGAATCATCTTCCAGCAGCCAGACAGTAATTACACTGCAAACGGCTTCACAGAAGATAGATAAACAACCAAAGGCAGAGCGAGTCTGGGATAAAATGAGAGCAGCGAGGAAGACGAGGAGGTGAGATTGCCTTCTTTTCCTGTCTGACTGCTACAGATTTCTCTCAAGCACACATGTGCACTCAAAAGAAATTACAGCGCCGATCTCAAGAAAAGAGAAGAAAAGCTCATCCTTCAGACGGCATCAACGTTCAGAAAAAAGATCTGCTCGCACCGACTAAACCTGCTCCTCACCTGCTGCTTCTTCAGCAGGATGTTGACGGAGGTGAGGTCTTTGCCGTAGTCGTCGGACTGCAGCTGCCCGTCCAGGCCGGCCAGCCACTTGTCGAGGTCGGCGCAGCTCTGGGTGAAGAGCTCCGCCTTGTTGGCGTCGAACAGACACTTGGCCTTGGCCTGGGTGGTGGACTCCAGCTCCTGCCACATGGTCTTCAGGGACGACAGCTTCTCTTTCACCATGGCCTCCGTCTCCGGCTTCTCCGCCATCAGCGCCTGCCCGTCCTGTGAGACAGTACCGCGCTTCAGTTTAGTGACCAAGCACATCAGACTTTATTTATTAGATTTATTGCACAAATAGTGATGTTTGTCGACCTTGTCGATCTTGTCCAGCCACTCCTTGTTGGACTGCAGCTCGGCCATGAAGGCCTGGTGTTTGAGCCACTTGCTGTGGAGGTTCCTGGCCTCGTCGTAGGACATGTCCTGGGCCGTCAGCATCTTCTCGTTGATCCACAGGGACAGCTGAAGACGCACGGACACACACAGGCGGATTATCTCAGGGACTCGTCAGGGTTCCTGCAGCTGATTTGGCAAGAAGAATCCGTGGTTTACCTCCTGGCAGTCCTGCAGGAACCTCTGCAGGTCTCTGTTGTCCTTCAGCCTGGTCAGCAGGTCGCTGGCGGCCGCTCGGTTCTTCTTGTGTCTGCAGGTCGATCATCAACATTTTAAGTTTAAGCTTTCTGGTTCACAATCAAGCGTAACGCCGGCGGACAGGCGGACTCGGTCACCTCTGGTCGATGGAGTCCACCATCTCCTGGGCGCGCTCCGCGTTGATGTTGCCGTCGGTTACCAAGCGGCGCCCGGTGTCGACCACGCCGCCGATCTTCTCCTCGTTGGCGTCCATGGTGGTCATGAAGTCCTCCTGCTTCTTGATGGCGGCCTCGGCAGCCTCCAGAGTGGTGGGCATCTCGGTGTGAGCCAGCACGTACTCCTGAGACACAGACGGACAGTCAGATGTGAGGTTCTGATGTTCTCCTTTGGAATATGAACTTTGGTTATATGTAATGAAGGACGTCTACCACTTGGTGGCAGCCTCCGACCTTCTTCAAGTGAGAAGTCAGGTGGAACTAGACAGGAGGTCGTCCAAAAAAAAATGTTTTGACCAGACTGCACAGTCAGCGCCTTGCCGACCAATCGCCGCAGTGTGTGCGGTCCACCCGGCGCTCAGACCGCGATGACATCACGGGCCTACCTGGTTGTTGAGGAAGGCCTCGGCCTGCTTGGTGTCCCTGAGGAACAGCTGGTAAGCGTGCGACTGGGACAGCAGGTTCTGCCGATTCTCCCACATCTTGTGCAGCTCGTTCCAGCCGGTGTCGAGCGCCTGCAGCCGCTGGCGCAGGAACATGTACTGCGCGTCCGTCTGGCCCTGCGTCACCGTCTCGCCCATGTCCCGCATCTTCTGGTAGTCCTCCTCGTAGTTGCGGATTTCGTTCTTGATGTTCTCGTGCTGGGCCAGCAGCTTCTCGGCCTCGGCCAGCGTGTTGGGCATGTCCTCGGAGGCGATGGCCGTCTGCGTGCGGGACAGCCACGACTGGAAGTCGTCCAGGTCGCGCAGGAACTGCTGCAGCTTGCTGGCCTCGCCCAGAGACTCCTCCCGGTTCTTCATGGTGTCCTGCAAACATAAAGGGGGGGGGTCAGATATTCCCTTTCTCAGAGCGTGTCCGGGGCTCCCGGCGGGGGCTCGCCCACCTTCATCTCGTCCCAGACGGCGGTGATCCCGGCCAGACGCCCCCTGATGGCCTCCGACTGGTCCGGGTGCTCCGAGGCGAGGCGGTCCGCCTCCTTCCCCAGGTCGCCCAGCTTGTCCTCGATGGCGGCCAGGTCGCGCTCCATCCCCGTCAGCTTCCTCTGCAGGGCCATGACGCCGGCCAGGTCGTTCCCGAGCTCCTGGGTGGACTCGATCACCTGCGGGGCCGGAGGACGGGGGGGTGGAGTTAGTTCCGGACATAAATAAATAAATAAGTGCTGCAGCAGCCGACATCTTGGGTTCTGTCGGTACCTTGGTCTTCTCTTTGATCCAGGACTTGGTCTCGTTACACTCCAGGTGGTAGTTCTGGACTCCCAGAGCGGAGCTCAGACCGTCCTTCTTCTGGTCCACCAGGTCTCTGAACTGACTCCACCTGGACGGACGGAGACACCATCAGCACCCTCATCACCCCCTGATTACTTTATCTAAATGATCTATATAAAATTTTTGTATTAACCCTGATTTATCTTTGACTATTAGGCTTTATTAAAAGCATTTACACTTCAAACTTTTAGGTACTTTATCATTAACGTCCCTTTTCTATACACTTAAATTAAGCAACTCCTCTAATTGTTGAATCCAGTTCACCTCACTGATTGTGTTTGTTTCCCATTTTACGTACGTTGAATCCTTGTTTAGTTTTGCCTTCCAGTATAATCTCAAATATTGAATAAAGACCCTCTGATCCCAGTACAGGAGCTGGCTTAATCCCAGGTGGATTACCTGGTGTTGAGTTTGTCCTGCTGGGTTTTGATCTCCTTCTCACTGGGATGTCCGCAGTGGATCAGTTGCCTAGCAACCTGGTTCACCACGGCAACTCTGGACGCCTGGTTGTTCATCTCCGGCTCCAGACTCTCGAACCTGCACAAAGAAACACATCAAGTTTGATATTCAATTTAAATGAATATTGTGTTTAATGCTCAACAGTAAAGCTCTAAATGAACTCAAAGTTTTATTGCCTCAATATTTTCTCCATATGGGATCACAGTAATAAAAAGTTTCCTGTAGAGTGATGTAACTAAATCTCCCAGAAGTGATATTAAAACTAGCCTTTTCATTTATTAAAGTCACTGTTCTGCGGAACACAAGGCTGATGACAATCTCACCGTGAGCAGATCTTCTTTTTTTAAAGTTTTTAAAATAACTCTTTGGTTGGAGCGGAGTGGAAAATTTGGAGCGTTTCAGCAGAAAGCTGGTGCTGTTCATTAACAGACACACACAGACACACACACACACACACACACACACACACACACAGACACACACACACACACACACACACACACACACACACACACACACACACACACAGTCAACCAGCTTCTGGGAAACGATCCATGTGAAGCTTTGCGGTTTAACAATATGGAGCGACAAGTGGCAGAAAACCAGATTCAGAAGCTCCTGTGAACGAACTGTGTAACCACGGCCTAAAAATACACACACGCACAAACACACACTTTTCCCACAGTGTCACTGTGACCGTCTCTCTCTGCCGCAGCAACCAGCTCAAACTGAATTCGAGAAAATCTTTTTAGTTTTAAATTCCTCATAACAATCGGTGCTCGGGTTGATTTTTGGTAGAATTTGTGGTGAAAAGGGGCCGTTTGAAAATGTCCGGTTGTGTGTTTTTACGAGCCGACGCTGTTAGTCGTTTAATCACTGATCGATAAAGACTCGTGGCATTTTTCAACGCAGGGTTTTTGCTTTGGTCACTTTGGAGTTTGACTACCGAATCCTTTCAAATTAAAGAGAAATGCTCAATTCATAAGTCTCCATAAGGCGGTCCCTCCGCCTAATGTAAAAGACTCGACAGGGAGCAGCGGCTCCCCAGTGAAGACGCCCAGCAGGATAACAGTGTCTTTAATGGGAAATGCCGTTTTAAGTAAATTGGAAGCTTGAGGCTTTTTAACTTCTTGCCACACAAAGAGTCCTGAGGTTCACCTCACTGCAATTTAACCACTAGAGGTCAGCAAAAGTCAAAAGCCTTTCTTGGGGCGGGATTAAATTACTCTTTAAACACTGCATCTGTTTGATTGACAGTTATTTTTAAATTGCTTTATAGTCTTATTTGATGTTTTGCTTTTACACAATTAACCGTATCTCCGCGGCGGGACCCTCACCGGTGCTGCACCACCTCCAGGTCCTCCAGCTTCTCGGGGATGTCCATGCTGTTGAGCCACTGCTCCTTCTCGTCGATCCACACCTCGCAGGCGCTGGCCTCGCTCAGCATCTTGTAGAGCGCCAGGGCGTCCTGCAGCGCCTGCTTCCGGAGGCGCGTCAGCTCCACCACCTCCTTGTAGCGCTCCTCGATGCCCGCCAGCCGGCTCTGAACCTGCAGAAGGCCGTCAGAAGAGAGATTGGTTCTCATTTTCAGATACCACAGAGGGGAGGCGGAGGCGTCCCGTTGCGGCGGCATCGGCCTCACCTCCTCGGACTTGGCCTTCTCGGGCGGCAGCGTGCCGGACTGCTCGTGCAGCGCCTCGATGACGGGCCGGTAGCTTCCGATCTCCTCGGCCACGTCCTTGTGTTTCTTCACCAGAGCCTGAGTGGAGAACTCGTCGTGGCCGACGTCCACGCTGGAGACGATCCGCAGCACGTCCAGCATCCACGTGTCGATGTCGTCGGCATCGGCCTGCGGCGAGGGAAAAAAAAAGGTTTGATGTCTCACTTTCTTCACTTCTGATCCTGCAGAACAGAATAACGCTTTTTGTTTGTTTAGTTTCGGCTGCTAAATAACTACAAATCACTGAATAGTGTCAGTTGACACACGGGAGCAGCGAATGAAAAGCTCCTGCTCCTTTAGATCCAATCAAAATTCAACCAAGATACTATGAAACTGTGATCCAGGAGGAGGGTTTTCACCTGGAACTGGTGCTGGTTGCAGGCCTCCTGCAGACGAGCTTTACGGACGGCGGAGAGCCGCTCCAGAGCCGCCCACTGCTCCTAAGGACGGAGGAAACGAAGGAGGAAAGGTGTTAGGAAACGATGCAACAGATTTAAGTTATTACAATTGTATTTAAAGAAGGACTTTTATTCAATGTCTTTCCAATAAGGCCAATAAATTAAACCCTTTAAAACAAGGTTGATGGTGAAGTATATCAAACTTTATCTATTTTGATGAATCAAATAATCCATATGTGGCCATTTTAACCCAAAAGACAAGAGAATATGCGTGACAGGAGACAATTTCTCAGTTCCAAAATAAAAGCTAACCAGATTTCCAATGTAATAGCTTTAAAAAACATAAAATTCCCCAAATGACCAAGTACAAGACGGTAGATACAGTATTGATGTTTGTAAATCTAGCCTACTTCCTCTGTCATTTAAGTCTATAGACTTCTAAATTACCTTTTCATGCTGTAGATTTTAATATAAAAGACATTGAGACTATTCCACGGCTGCTTTGTGCCCACTTGAAGAATAAAAACACATTCCAGGTGCGGCGTACCTGGATGTCCAGGATGCGCTCTTTAATCTTGTCGGCTCCGAAGTGGTTGTTGGCCACCAGCTCCTCGCCCTGTTTGATCGTCTGCTGCAGGTGGGCGGCTCGCCCGCTCATCTCGTCCTCGAAGGCTTTGTGCTGACTCAGCAGACGCAGCGCTCCCGTCAGATCCTTCCCATAATCCTCGGAGGAGAGGATCTGCTCCTTCTCCCTGATCCAGCCCTCCTACACAACACACACACACACACATTCAGCCCTCAGCTACGTCGCCTCAGAATAAACCCTTTGGTTTCTGATTCTTTTGGAGCCGACCTATGCGGTGGTTAAAGATCCAAACTGACACTGACATTTGAATTTTATCTGCATGATAAACTTAAAAAATAAAAAACCTCTTCGGCCATTTCCCAGAAGAACTTCCAGAGGCGGCGGGACTCCTCGAGGCGACCCCTCCGCTCAGCCGCCAGCTGACTCAGCTCCTGGTAGCAGAAATCCATGTGAGCGACCCGATCCCTGATGATCTGAGGATCACAGGGCTTGTAACCTGAGGGGGGCGAGAGGAAACGGGATCGTCATCACGCTCATCCATTTCCGTCTGAAAGAACAACCGACCAAGAAGCAAAACTGGATAATAAATCCGCAATGTGTCCGATCTAAGCGCCCGTCTCACCGTCCATGTCGTCGGCAAACTTCTGAGCGTTGCGGTTGACGTTTCGGACTCGGTCGGCCTGGATGCTGATGTCGGCCTCCACCAGGGCGTGTTTCTGCAGCAGGTCCTCCACACCCAGCAGGTGTTTCCCGTAGTCCTGAGACAGCAGCATCATCTGCAGGGGAGGAGCGAGAGGTCGGGGTCAGAGGTCAAAACATCGGTCATGGAACGAGACATACAAGTACACTGATGAGGAAGTGTTTGTGGCACGAGATCCACCTTTCAGATCCTCAGAATGTTCTCAGCCCCCCCCCCCCCCCTGCCCTCCCGCCTCCTTCCGTACCTTCATTTCGTCCATCCAGTCCATGATGTAGAGCATCTCCTGGAAGACTCTCTGCAGGCCCAGGGTCAGCTCCAGCCTCTGCCTGCGGGCCTTCAGCAGCTCCAGCAGGTACTCCCACAGTCGGATCACGTTGTCCTTCCTGGCCGTGATGCGTTTGATGTCGTGGTAATTCTCAGACTCCATCTCCTTCGCCACGGACACCACCGCCTGCACCAGAAGGAGAGAGGGATGAGTGGACAACAGGAGACGGATCTCGCCTGGTTTGGGGTTTATGTACTTTGAAACGTGTCCGAAAAGTGAATTTTAACATTTTAGTAATAAATATAAACATTTTCCTGGATAATATGTAATTGACATTCAACAGTTTCATTCTAAAAACTTAAAAAAATAAGGCAACATTAGAAATACCTGATTAAAAATGAGAAAGGGTTCTGGTGAAGAATAGTAAATAGTTACACAATAACAGTAATAACAGCTTTTCTGGGCTTATTTTTAACTAATTATGTGCGAAGTGGTGAACTGACCTGAACTCGCTCCTCGTAGGCAGCTATGTCCGTTTCTATGGCTTCATGTTTCTTAGTAGCAGCCTCTACGGCCTGGAGGTCAAATCCAAAGTTATCCTGGAAGAGGACGGAGGAAAAAGGATATGAGGAGAGGACGGGAGAGGAAACAAGGAGAGAGGAAAGTAGAGAAGAAAAGCACGAGAGCAGAAGACAGGAGACAAGACGAGGAAAGAAAAATAACAAAAAGAAGGCAGGAGCCCGAAGAGGAGAGAGGAAAGGAAACGGGGAAGAGGAGAGAATAAAGTAGACGTTATCATCTGGACCTTTGTGGATGCATTAGAACTTCTTTCCTGAGCTAAAGGAGCATGTGACAGCGCCGCGTGCGTTACCTGGGAGACCAGCCGCTGGTTCTCGCTCAGCCACGTCTCCCTCATGGCGGCTTTGCGGTCGAAGCGCCGGGCGAGCTGCTCCAGCTTCTCCTGACGAATCAGCTCCGTCCTCAGAGCCAGCTCCCGCTCGTGCTCCGCCTTCTCCAGACGCTCCCATGCCTAAAACGAACACACACATACACACACACACAAATATCAGCAAAACAGCCACTCAAGTGATGAATAATGAAATATCAATAAGTAAAGCATCTTTACGACGATAACTGACCTTGTTGATGTCGGAGATGAGTTTGCCCTCTCGAGGAGTGTAAACCTTCTGGTTGTTGGCTCTCATCTTACTCTGGATGGTGAACAGAAGAACCTCCAGGTTCCCCTTCTCCGTGAACCTTCACAGTCAATGTGACACGCTTTAGGTTTTGTTCAACCAAAAACGTTGCGTACCATATAATCAAGTCTAATCCTCCCAAACAATCTACGTTTGTGTGTGTGTACTGACTTGGGGGGTTTCTCCACTGTGCGGTAAGTGTTGAAGGCCTGCAGCTGCTGTTGGACTCCCACCAGAGAGTTGGCAAACTTCCTGTTGTTGAGGATGATGATGGTCTGCTCGATCCACTCCAGCAGGTCGGACGCCAGAGACTCGTACTTCTCGATCATCTTCTCCGTCTCGATGGCGTTGTCCAGAACCTGGGGACACCCGGGGGGAGAAAACGGGCTTAAAGACAACAACAACGACGACGACCAACAGCAGCATCAGCGCGGGGAGACTGAGGTGTTATGAGGGGTTTGGTCACCTTGCCGATTCGCTTCCCCTCCACCTTCAGCGCCTTCATCTTGGAGAAGTAGTGGTAGTAGGTCACTACGTAGGTGATGATGGACTTCTCATCAGGGTGGTCCACACTGATGTCTGCACACACACACACACACACACAGGGTCAAAGGTCAGGGAGCACGTTATATGACAATGAGGGTGCGTGTGTGTGTGTGTCCTCCCTCACCCTCAGCGTCCAGCAGCTTGGTGAGGCCCAGATGTTGTTCAGCCAGGTTGAACGCATTCTGCAGGTTGTGGTGAGCGTTTGATTTCTTCAGCTTATCAAAGTCGATCAGGTCCGGTCTGAAGATGTTAACAAAGAAAGACCAAAGAGGAGTAATTGATTAGTAATTGATGAATAAAAGAATATGGTTGACATCTGAGTTCCCTCGTAAGAAAGTAATTTAAATACGCTGATTTCTATTCAATGTATTTATAATTAAATAGTGATTGGTTTGGGTTTTGTTTATTGATTGGCCTAATATTAAACTCAAAATATCCTAAACACGGCCCATTTGTACGTTCTCGCCATCGGCCTCTTGTAGCGCTGCAGACACGTGGATGTGTTCCGTTTCACTGCTTCTCATCGATTGTTGAACTGCTCCAAAACTGAAGAAAAACGTAATAACTCCCCCCCTACATCTGCTGCGTGACTGTTGTTGATATGACCGGCTGTAATGTGCATAAAGACGCCATTCAAGCCTGCGTTTGGTTGCAGGGCAGCGGCCTGCTGACTGATCAGCTGACTGTGCAGTTATTAAAGAGCAGCCTGTCTGCAGCGGCTCGGCCGGACATGAAGGGTGACGTGATGCTCGGGCCTCTTGTGTTTATGGATAGCAGCGAGGTCGCTCTTTAAAAAGGTACTTTGTGGCGAATGTTTCTCGTGATTGGAGCAGCTTCTCGAGTCTTCCTCATCGCGAGCTCGCAGCTGGGATATGACTGACCGTCAGTCCCAGATAGATAGCAGTGTCACTAGTACTAGTAGTAGTACCTGTGTTTGTGGATGATGGCGTTGAAGGCCATCCCGTCCCTCCAGCTGGTGCTGAAGTTGTGGATGTTGACATTGGGATACCTGGAAGAGAGGAATTCACAGCTCGTCACTTTGCTCGAGGAGGAGATGGGAGATGTAGTCCGAGCCGCGAGGACGTGGTGGACTCTCACCCCGCCGTCTTCATCTGACACCAGAGCAGCAGAGCGTCTTTGGCCGACTTCTTCTCCTTGTTGTCCTCCGTCTCCACGCTGATGTCCTGGATCTGAGACACACACACACGTCCTGCTGTCACTCGGCTCCATTTCACCCACCGTCGGATTTGAAACCACTCGTTTAATCCTCGCGGCTTATAAAAACTAAATCTTTTTCCCCCAACTGTTCACTGTCCCTGATGAGGACGTCACCACAGTGATCAACGTACAGTAGATGACGAGTGGGTTGGATTTTTGGAGCAGAAAAAAAGAAAAATGGATCTTCTCGCTTTAAAAAGGAGCCATTTGGAAATCTCTGAATCCCAAAGGAACGTGAAGTCACTTACACGTCAAACTCTTCATATTTCATTAACAGATTACATTTTCTTTTAGGATTATAGATGATTTGACGTCACCATCAAGTCATACTTAGCAACGTAATGGGCGGTTCATTAGCTGCACTGCATTAAGGCAAACCACCATCCGGGACTGAGAATGGGATTATTCCTGGAGGTCACAGTTGCTGATTTACGGCCCCGGACCTTCTGACCCACTTCCACGGGGCCGCCTGCTCGTGTCCCCGAGCAGGTGACACTCCTACCTGGAAGCGGAGGATGATGGTCCAGATGAGGCCCAGGACCAGGCGGTGGTTGCCGTCGACGATGTCGTGGGAGCCCATGTTCTCCAGGTGGACCCTCTGCTCCTTCAGGAACTGCAGAGCCTTGTCCACGTTCTCCAGGCAGTGGATCCTCATCCGACCCTTGGTGGGTTTGGGCTGAAAGCAAAAACACGTCTCGGGTTTATTTGACAGCTTTCAGCAAACAGGAAGCGTGAACAGCTTCGCGCCGTCAAATGAACATGAAGAAGAAGAAAACAGCTGCTGACTTTTCACATTTTCAAGAGTTCTCTGCTCGTGAAAGTTGTTTTGTGGTGATTATGCAACATTAAGAATTAAATATATATAATAATTCTGCGTTGATGACAATTAATGGACCGATGTGAGGAAGAGCGCCGGACTGTGAAGTAGAATATAGTGGAGATACTCAGGTAAAGCGCACTTGAATTCGGTCCCATTGTTCACAGAATCGCTGTTTTACGTCCCAGTGATGAATGAAGGTTTGGCTCACAGGACGTCCTGGATAAGCAGAGCGCTGATGCAATCAACGCAGACTCAACAACAGCTATTTTGGAGCCTCTCTGGTCTTCATCATGAAACAAACTTCAGGTATCGAGCAGTTTCCTGTTCTGCTGCGTTTCCCCGACTGAGAATCACTGAGCAGTTTGTCTGAAAGTGGAGAAGTTCTCAAAAGACGACAAAAGTTTCTTTGTTTCAGGAAGCTTTTTGTCTCTCTCTCTCTCTTTGTATTGCAGGATGGGGGATCGTTTGACATTATATATATATCAAAATGAAATACAGACAATAAAATAAATGCGGGAGGCGTGAAAGGAGCAACCGGCCCACATGTCCTCCTCCATGTCCGACCATCAGAACCACAAACCCGGGACGCCGGACAACCACAACAGCGCCGGCTTTGCTTCCCCGGCTGAAAGTCTCCCAGTGACTCGGGACTCGTACCGGAGACACTTTGTCTGCCGGCCTCACGGATCCGTGAAGATCAGCGATTTTACTGCTTGAAGACAAACAAAAGCCGTCTGCAGCTCTCAGCCGTTTTGAGAGGGAGACGTCCCGCTGCGTCCTGTTGTGTACTGAGGTCCCCTCTCTGCTCCGAGTGGTCACATCGGAGGAAGAAAAAATAAAAATAAAAGAAGAAAAGTAACAAACTGTTGAGACACACACGCAGTGGTTTATTTTGACTCAATCCCACATCCTACGTCTTTTCTTCGGCGGGGTGGAATGTAAGTAAACAAGAGTTCTTATGCCCCTTTACACTTCTACCTCCTCGAATATTGTGCTTTACACATTTAACCCACAAAACAAATGTGCTACCCAACATCAGATACATTAAAACAGTGACGATGGTCTAATAGCCGGTTTCTGCAGACATTCACCACAGTATACGAGTAGTGTGTCCGGCCCTTTTTATAAATTGAGTGAGACGATCTCACCAATGACCTCAGTGAGAACCGTGTCACAACATATCTGGAATAATAAAAGCAGAATGATGGAGAGAGAAGAACGTTTTAAATGCTGCCTCTGCAGGGCGCAAACATCCGCTGGCTGCGAGACTCTTCTGCAGCTCCCGGAGGCGTTTTGGCTCCATGTGAACCCTCAAAGTTACTCAATGACTCCTTTCACAACTCTAACACCCCCCCACAGTGACTCTCCCCCCCTCACTCCCCGTCCATCCTGCTCACCACTTCACCAGCTCTGCTTTATTTCGATTTCAATATCCCTTTTTTCTCTCTTCATTTCCACACATCATTCCTGGCCGTCACTAACACCCCCTCCTCCCCCCACGTCTTCCCCTCACTTCCTCCCCCACGAGCGACCCAGATGCCACAGATTCTCTGGCTCCTGCACAATAAATAAAGTGTAACTTAAGAGTAAAATAACCGAGTACACATTCCTGGCTGGCCGCGTAGACGTGTTCCCTCTTTCTGTGTGTTCCAGTGGCGATTTTGTGAAAAGGCCGGAAGACGTTGGAGAAGAACAGAGAAGAAAGGAGAGAAGAGGCCGTTTGGCTCAGCGCTCTGGAAGTCACAAGGCGGGGGGGTGAAATTGGGAATCTGTGCTGAGTTTTTGAGTTGGACAGAAAGAAAAACAGCATGACTGCCCATGTGTGTGGGAGTGTGTGTGAGTGTGTGTGTGTGTGTGTGTGTGTGTGAGAGACGGAGGACACATTAAAGATTAAAGCAGCGTTTCTACAGAGTTCACCCAGTTATATTTATGACTTCTTGGACATTTCTAATAAGCACATGATCCCGTGTGGATGATGGAAACCAGTCGGGCCGATGAGCCCCAGACTTATGAATCATATGTTCAGCTCATCGTGGCATTAGATAACAATAATTCCTCGGATATGACGAGACGTTACCAACCAGCGAGACTTGAACCGCCGGGGGTTTTTTTTTCCTCGAAGAAATTAAAAGCCTTCAAATACTTTTACAATTGTTTCAAGAGCCGCAGACACGCGGGCAGTGAGACGGGTAGGAAAGCCAAAGCTCGACGGTTTCACAAGTAATGTATTCCCGTTGCCATGGTGACAGCGGTAACCGTATCCGTGCGCTTCCGACAGTCATCACCCGCTCAGACCATTTAAATCATTGAACCAGGAAGTGCACATGAACGGATACACGACGAGATTAATGACAGAGGACTCGTCTTCTAAGGGGTTCATTTGAGAAAATATAAAACTGCAACAGAGAGACAACCGGCTATGACTAATTCCTGAATATTAAGTCTCTTGATAAGTTTACAACACACCACTATGATCTTGTTTCATTGCCCCCCCCCCCCCTCCCATCTACTTACGGTCCGACTGTACGAGGTTACTTATGATTCACAGAACTCTTCATGGATTACCGCTTCTTTCCACAAATTTCCATCTGAATGCAGCACATATTTTAACCGACTTTCCAGGAATCGCGAGGCTCGTTTCTGTGCACCACCCTCGTGTTGATACGAAGGCAGTGCACACAAACAGCTGCTGGAGCCAGTTCTGCAAGTGGTGCTTCATTTTGCATCATTACGGAATCACACAAACCTGAACTGTTTAAGTTGCAGAGTAATGCATTTATCTCCCCCTCTACGGAGCCACGGTCGATATATAAACGTGGGGAGAGCGAGGCGATGGTTCCAGGTTAATGATTGTCAGTCGTGAAGTCCGTGTTGAAAGCAGCAGATAAGAGGAGAGTGGAGGCGCCAACAGCTTGTTTGAGTCACAGAGGGAAGGTCGCCGCTACGATGACTCAGTGAATTCAATGCAACAAGGTGCTGTTGTGCATTATTTACCGAGCAGAGAGATTTTTATCAGGTCATTTTATAATGTCCTAAGGTCAAACTCAGAGATTACAGGACTATAATTGAAGTGGTGGTTATTACTTTGTCTCTACTTTACCCTAGATAAACATTGTATAGTCTTTCCTGGTTTAGAGAACCAATTATTGTTTAAATGTATTACATTACGCGTAATTCACTAACACATTTTTTGAGCATGGGAATCACAATTGTTCTCATCAGGACAGGATGTGGAACACGCTGGCCCTCCCCTGCTCCCGTTTCAAAATAAGAGCCCCAAAGAGCGCTGAAACCCACCAGTTTCTCTCCGGACAGGACCTCCAGCAGTTTGATGAGCATGCGTCCGTCCCTCAGGTCCATGTAGAGGTCGGTGATCCGACAGGAGACTCTGGACAGGTGGGAGTTCACCCACTTGGTGAAGGTCTTCTTCTGCACCGCCTCACGCTCATCTGGGGAGAGACGAGGGGGTCGGTGAGTTTTGAGGTTATGACAAAAAAGGGCAAAACTTAAAACAACCGCCGTGAAGAGGCAGCGAGAAGAAGTTGTTCTGTATTGTTCTATCTGGTGTCCAGCGGGCAGAGCAGCCGGATGGAGGCCTGCGATCGTGATCCCACTGGCTCATTGTTCTCACAAGGCTTACACAATTGTGTGCGTGTGTGTGTGTGTGTGTATGGGAGAGGTTTCCTGTGTTGCAGACTACATCTAAATGTGCACACACACACACACACACACACACAGCAGTCTGACAGCCCACACCTGCGGTCTCAAGACAACTCCGTTTACATCCCACAGGCCTGATGGTTTTTGTTAACACACAGACACACACAAGTATATAGTAGTGTTTCCTTGGCTGAACTCTGGTGACATGAAAAAAAACAGTCAAAAGGAGGCTGTTGCACAAGGAGGCGACGCACGAATCGCAAAGCTTTCAAGCGATTCAGTTTCTCCCAATGAAGACGTAGGTCAAAAGGTCAAAGATTTCTATTCTCTCCTGACTCGGATACAGAAGATCTTTTACCCGGATGTAAAACCTTCTGGGAGTCATTGGAATCATTTTTGTAACATCTGGTGAAACCACTGGATTTGCCCACAGAAGCTGCGTTTAACGCAAACAGCCGGAAAATCCTCCGTGATGCTACGACGAGTAAAAAATCTACTGAATGGGTTTTATTAACTAATGAGGAACGACACCTGACATCAGCAAACGACCCAAACTGAACCTGATGTTACCGTCCAGGTCAAACTGAACCCAAAACAAACCCAAACGCGCTCGTCTGGACGCTAGAAGTGTCAGGTCAGAGGTCACAAACTGAAAATGAAACATGAATGAACTCATTTTGACCTTGTGGAAGGAAACTGAACTCACACAAACACACACAAGTGATAAGAATCCCTGACCGCCAAAAACACGCAAACAACGTCCGTACAGACACATGACCTTCAGAGTGTGTGTGTGTGTGTGTGTGTGTGAGCGGGACAATAGCTTCAGTGTTCACTGGCATTCAGCAGCTTTATCACTCAGGACAAAACGCTCTGTGGAGGATTTCTCATATCAAACCGGAGCTGCTGAAATATGTGGAGGCGTCACGGCGTCTGCGAACCGACCGCGGACGCCAATCACACACACACACACACACACGCACGACACAAAATGACAATAAGTGTTGCCGATGGAAGTCGATCACGGCTCAGTTATCGCAGGCCGGAGTGCCAAGCGTTTAAAGTTTTGGGGTAAAATGGTCGGTTATTTTATTAATAAAATGACCTTTCAGAGTAGAAGGTATAATGACCTCATCATAGTGCGTGATCTGCTGCCTCAACAACAAAATATCCACATTTTATGAAAAAAGATCTTGTGGAAAAATATAAATTTCTGAATTTTAGGAGGATTTTATTTGTTTCCCGTTTGTTCTGTGGATATGAGATTTAAGGGAGTGGCACATTCACACAATGACACGAGGAATAATGCACCTCACATGACGCTCAGGATGCACATTCCTGAGGGTGTGTGTGTGTGTGTGTGTGTGTGTGTGTGTGTCCTCAGGCTCAGGTCGTCGTCCACTGAAATTGTGTGTTAGTGTATATGTACAGAATGTGTGTGTAGATGTGTTATTGACCCAGCGACACTCAATCCATCACGTCTCCTCTCTAATGAAACACACACACACACACACACACACACACACACACACATCTTGCGGATTCAGCAGTATCTGTTAAGCCTGAAAAGGTAATTGAAGACATTGACAGTTCTGCTTAGCTGTGTGTGTGTGTGTGTGTGTGTGTGTGTGTGTGTGCGCTAAAGAGAGCTCAATGCTAATAGTGTTGTAAAGGAATGTCAAGCTGCAGCTAAATTATATCTCCATTACTGGTTAAATAACGGTGTGTTTAACAGTAGTGAGTCGAATACACTTTACATTTAAGCAGCGCTCCCAGAATCCTGCACAATCTTATTAAAAAAGGAACATGTTATATTATTATTATTATTATTATATATGTTATATTGATGCATGTTATAAAACCCACCCGTGATCCAGCCCCAACACACATACAAACACACATAGTTTTGTGGGTCTAAAGAGTGTAAACAGGGTTTCCTGCTGGGATGAGCATCTGCTTCTTTTTCAGCACAGGAAGGGAAAACCCCAAAACACGCACACGCGCAGGTAGTGGACACACACTTGCCTACGTGCAGAAAATGCAGGAGGAAGTGAGAAGATGGAGATAAGACACACTGCTAATCACAACACACCGGCCCAGGAGGACAGATAAAACACACACACACACACACACACTTTCCTGCCCTCAATAACCTTGCTGGTCACAAAGTAAGAAAAGAAAAGGCGACCAAAAGGAAAATTCATAAGAAACCAAAAGGAGTGAAAATAAACCAAAGAAAAATAACAAACGGGGAAAGAAAACAACAGAAAGACTTTCTAGGAAAAGACTAGAACGGATGAAATGGAATAAATGGAGGCGTTTCTGTCCCTCCACATAACAGACGTATGAACTGAACTGAGCCTCCAGGCAATGCCGCGCCCCTCACAAGCTCCACCAATCAGCTGCTTCCATTTATTGATTACATTAAGGTCACGGGTCAAGGGTCATCACTGGAAACACAGCTTGACCTTCAATCAAACAGGAGGCGGGACTTCTGTCTGACTGGTTTTACCAAGGGGAGGAAAAAAAAAAACAATTAAAAATGACTTATCAATATAACACACACACACACGAGACGCACACTCGCCCTTTAACACAAAAAGATGTCAGAGTGGGAAAAGAGAAGAAAGAGGGCCGAGACTGTGACTGTGGAACAGGCCGAACACATGAAGCATCTGTTTCCACTAACGCACGCACACAGACCCCCGACACACACACATCTGTTCAGTCTCCCATGTCTGTGGTGGGCTTCCAAATCCAACACAGTTCTGGGCCATGCACAGTGGATCGCATGACATTACACACACACACACACACACACACACACACACACACACACACACACACACAAACCCTTATCAAAATACACACTTCCAGCTTTGCAATTCCAGGATTGTTGCATTCCTGATCTCCCCCAGGAGGAGCAGGGAGGCCGCCGAATATTACCCTTAAAAGTGTTTGGGTGTAACTTGGCATCAGTCAAATACCGAAGTATCAGCTGCGGTCAACGCTTGATCCTCCATTAGGTGGAAAGAAGGAAGTTTAAAGTGTTAAACTATGAAGAATCTTCTGCTTTAGTCCAGCTCCTGATCCAGTATATTAAAGGAAATAATGCAACCAAAAACTGATTCCCTAACCCGGTTAACAGTTGTACAGAAAAAAGGCCCAGCGATCTTATTTCTTGGTACCATCTGTGGCGACGATCTGATCGGAGACGCACCAACAAAAACAAAACCCGGGGAGGGAAAACGCCGACCAGCGGAATCGCGCGTTCAAAGGACGCCGAACGAGCGCGAAAGGTCGGGAGCAAACTAAACAGAAAATAAACACAAGCCTACAAAGAAACATCGGGTCTCCTCAACAGCAGGAGGCCGGCGCGTCCTTCCCACCAATCAGGGGATTCAACGCCGAGCCTGCCGCCTGCCTCGGCCAATTACACGGCCCCTCGCTTATTGTCTGAAACACGAGAGGCCGAATGAATGGATGTGAATGTGAGACACACACACACACACACACACACACACACACGCTGTGTGAGCCGGGAGGAGGAACAGAGGACCATTGAGCGGACTGGTGATCAGTCTGCTGAGCTGACTGAAGCCACATGTCCCCTCGACTCAGACACATTCTCACAGTTTATTTGGGCTGAGCCTCCGGCGCCGAACTGGACGACGTCGATCCGCTCAATTAAAGCGCCGCAGGTCTCCGAATGCACAGCGTTCAACAGGCGACTGCGTTTACATCCACGCTCAGCTTATCGTTCACAAAAGCGCCATTCGATTTGCAGACATCGAATCGGATCGTTTATCCTCCTTCGACCTGCAAACATCTCATGAGGGGTCGCGGCGTTCGAAGGTCGAAGGCTTGGAGCTTGGGGGGGGGGGGGGGGGGTCTTTGCGTTCCCGCATGAGGGATATGAAGCCAGACAATCTCATTTTCCAGAAGTCGCTCTAAAAATGAATCAAGTACAATGTCTTACTTTCAACCTCTGGCGTTAAAGTCACCGACGGGACGGAGCCTCTGAGGAGAGCTCACCTTCCAGGAACCGGCCTCCTCTCACGGAGTCATTCATCTCGGGGGGGGTTTCAGGGGCCAGAGAGCAAAACTGAAATGAACTTCACTTGCTCCTAAATTCAATTAACCGATCACGGTAAAGCTCTGCACGCAGCCTCTCGACAAAGTGGCCCCGTTAAACGTGCGCAGGGCCGAAGTGTCGGCAGCTCCTGGTGGGACACGTTCCAACATGAACTCCCTCCTCACAGAGTGCTGCACAGTGAAGCCCCGGAGAACTCTGAGAGCAGAACAAGTTGGAAAGTAAAAAGCTCCTTGGAGGACGAGGCAGCGCCGCCCGTCTCACATTCATCACAGCGAGAAGATCTCAATCTCGTGCTCAATTCTTTTATCGCACGGCGAGGACACCTGCCGAGGCCCCGCCGTCTGAATGTGTCTCGCTAAAGTTCACTGAAAACACTTCATTTTCCCCTTCCCCACACTGACAGCTTGACAAGGCCTCCTTCCTTCCTTCCTCTCTTAGGTCCTTCAAGCTGCTTTTTCTCTTCTTTTTTTTAAGGTCATCAACATACAGACTTTTCACAGAGTTCCCTCTTCACTAAACAGGGTCCTTATTCTTCATTACAGTGGTCACGTTGACATCAGTCACAGGTGGTGGACGGGAATTCTTCGTCGCTAAGAGAGTGTGTGTGTGTGTGTGTGTCACTCTAATGCTAATGAAGAGCACCAGAGTGCCACAGACGTCCATCATGATGCAATAACTTTCCTCCAGTAACTTATCATGTAAAACTTCTCGAACCAGGAGGAGCGTTATGCAAAAGGTGACAGAGAAAGTGACCCTTTAATCCCGCAACCTTCAACCGGCCGCGGTCACGCTGGTAGTCCAGTTAGGCCAATTACGTCTTTATCTCATGAGCCGATTGCTTCATGCGCGTGTGTTCGCTCCAGCTGCTGAGGCGGCGCTAAAAGAGGTCGAAGCCGGCGGAGTTCGATTCTGAATCGCAATAAATAAAAAATAGGACACTCAAATACTGGCTGTTTGCAGCAAAAAGCACAAGATGATTTTGTCCCAACAAGCAACCCTTGTGTTACGATGTCGGTCCGAATCGCGCGTCTCTAAAGCCGGTGAAACAAAACCAGAGGAACAAGATTCAAATTTAGAAAGCGATGTGATCTCAGTGGTTTGTGGTTTTAGAGAACTTTTGCTTTTTTGATGAAATAAACCGTTCATCCTGGTCAGCTGCTAACCTGAAAACACACACACACACACACACACACACACACACACACGCATCTCAGTTCACTTCCAGAGGTTTAGTTCATGATGCTGCTCTGGGCTGGGATAAGCCCCGCCCCCCCCTCTGCTCGCTGGAGCGTCGGCATCAAAGAGTCCTTTCATGCTGTGAACCGGCGTGCCGGTTCGTGTGGTTTCGCCGTCCTTCCTCAGACCGTCTCTCACACACACACACACACACACACACACACACACACACACACACACACACACACACACACACACACACACACACACACACACACACACACACACACACACACACACACACACACACACACTCAAACACTCAAACACTCAAACACTTACTCCTGTCACCTCCGGCCCAGACGCACAACAACACCGTCCTTTGTCTCCCTCTCTGCGTGTAACTGATACCAATTCTCAAATCGCTTCCACGTAGTCTGGAATTTTAGGAACCATCGTTGGGAGGCGAGACAATAACAACGGCGTCGGACGAGAAAAGCAGAGCGGAACCTTCACGTCGCACGTCTGAAGACAAACTGGGATCCTTTCTTTGGTCGAGCGCTCAACGTCACCCTTTTTTACTCAAGTCTGCGTTATAAATGCTTGATATTTAAAACATACATATATCAAGATGTTGACACTGAAGTGATTTGTGCAACTGTTCCATTTCACCGGGTCAAGTTGTGTTTTGTTACAGGATCTCCCTGTAAATGGTCACTGTGCTCAGATTATGTCAGAAGCTGCGGAGACTCGTCCTCTCGAGGACGAGTGAAGCGTCTCATCCCCCCTTTGTGTGGCTTCTATCAGACCAGAGGGTTTAATTCCACTAAGAGGACGGAGGCTGGAGGGAGGGGGTAGGGGGTGGGGGGTGGTGGGGGGTGATCGGGGCAATGACAGACGCTCTGCTGAAGCTCATGAAACATTGATGAGGTGGAAGAGGAGGAGAAGAAAGAGGAGAAGAGGAGGAAGGAAGAAGGAGCGAATAAACACCTTTTAGAGGAGCAGCGTGGCGCCGCGGTTCCAACATTTATTCTGGTTCTGGATCATTTTAGACAAACTCCCCCACTCTGTTAATCCTCCCCCACATCCGCCCTCCCCTCCCTCCCCCTCAGGGGCTCCCAGACCACCAAGAAAAGCCCTGATTGGCCAGATCAGCACATCACAGAAAGAGAGGGGGATGATGTTTTGGAAGCACGGCGGTGTGTTTGCTGTCCGTGTGTGTGTGTGTGTTTGCCGTGTGTGTGTGTGCGTGTGTGTGTGTCTGACCCGGCATGAGAGCTAGTGGGTTAAACATCAATTCATTCATGATTTATCGCTGTCATTACTCAAATGGAATACAACGTGTAGCCGCACCCAACCCAAATTACAAAGGATTGAAAGCTGCCACTCGTGATGTTTTTTTGGTTTTGCTGCTTTTAAAATGTTCGTTTACATGAGTGAGTTTTGGAAAAGCAGACCGATAATTTAGATGGAAAACAAATCACTTGTTTTCCATCTAAATTCGAAGCTCCCAAAAAATGTTTGTGTCTTTAAACGGACGATTCTGTGAGATCCGAAATGTCCATAAACATTTATACACACACGCACACACACACACACACACACACACACACCTCGGTCTGTCCATCTACTTAACTGTCTCACCACCAATCACAGACGTCACGCGACGGGTGACGCTCGCCGTTTCTCCCGGCTCATTTAGCGCGACATCACTCAGCACGAGTCGGTTCAGAACGCCATTTGACGACTTGTTACCCGCTCGACTTCTAATGGGAGACGTCCGCTCAACGCCCGGCCTAACGAGGGCGGCATGCTGCTCCTCAAGTCCCATCAGCCGCCCCACCCCCGCACATCTGGAGCTCCGCGGGACAGATTTACGTCCCCTTCGACGCGTTGGGTCAACGGGTGTCACGGGACAGTCCGGGTGGTCGTTAGTAATTCAAATTACACGTGTAATGGTAATTTCAATGTGAACATTCTGAAGCTCTGGAGGGGTCAAACTGCTCAGAGGATCTGGATCCCCGATCGATCCTTCGAGTCCTGGTGGTGGTTTGAAGATGGCTCGTGGATTCTTTGGCCGACTGACGGTGGAACAGTTTGAGCGCATTTGACGAGCTGACGAGTCCTGCACACCGAACCGACGGCCCGCTTCAGTCGTGCAGAAATAATTCCAGACAAAAAAAATTGATTTTTGGGAAATTGATTGAGACTCAGAGGACAATAACTGCGCTTTGTGTTAATGTGAATTGATTTTTCTCCAACGCTTCCCAGAGAACAGCTGTTGTCAGTTTGGAGAATACTACTGACAGCAGACGAAACGCAGCGCGTCATCACGATACATGAACGCATAGTTTGGAACACGCGATGTAAAAAAAGTCCAACGCAGCTACGAAGAATAAGAAAAAGAAAAAAAAAACCTTCACACCCTCTTGACATCCGGCTTATGATGCAACCGCAATTAAATGCGCCCATTGTGGCCATAAAGCTTTATGGTCCACGACAGATAATACGATACGTCCTGCTGCAAACGCCTCCCTCCCTCAAAGTCAAAGCTGCGCTGATAAGACCTTCACAGAAGAGCAAGATGTGGTTCGACTGAAGCAACTCAGACACCAGAGCTACTTTTAGACCCGAGGGCCTTCGGGGAGGCTGAAGGTTTCTAGCCATCAGCTCGGGGATGAAGAGGAGGAGGAGGAGGAGGAGCGGTACACCGGCTCCATTAGCCTTCAGCTAAATTCAGACTCGGGTGAAGCAGAGGTATTAAAAACCTCTCAGTGATGAGCTTTTGATGGCTTCCTCTGGTGTGTGTGGGGGGTGTAGGATAGTTCACTGCTTGATAAGCCTGTTCTGAAGGTGATAACGCAGATTCATCTTAGACATTGGTTTTGTACTGCGGCGAATATTTGTTGTAAATCTACCTGCAAGAATTGAAAATGTTCCCAAAGGGTGAGTTTCCCCAACAGTGTGAGATCCAAACTGATTCATATGATTAAACAGCCCGTCAGTAACGCGTTTGTATTTAGGAACTACGGAGTCACTTCTATTTAGAGTGGCTGGGAAATCATCTGCACTTGAAAAGATCTTTCATCCCAAACAGGAAAGAGAAAGTGTAGTTCGAAGCAGAAGCCGCGGAAGCTGCTTTTTCACTCCTAGTTGTGTTTGCGCGTGTTTGATGAGGAAGTGGTGCGCACACCTCAGTGGAAGCTGAAGAGCCGTCACGACTCTGATCAGGTGCACAGTCCAGTGGATCCAAAGGAAACGCGGCGTTTGATTATCTCGGTGTGACTGGAAGTCCTCGCCCTGCTCGTCAAAGATGAGCTCACGGGTCAGATAGAGATAAAGATTGAGAAGCTGTACAGATCACGTCGGTCTGGGATGAACTTTTGAGTACATAAACTTGTTGGCTGTTAAGTTTTTATTCGTGGGAGTGCAGTCTGAAGGACTCGTCTGTGAATCATTGAGGTGAATAACTCATCGCTCATAATAAAATGTGCAGAATGAGTAACTTGGTGGGACATTTCTCAGCCCGCACCCATCGGACTTACTGCACCGCTCACTGACCACAATATCACTGGTCACATCACAACCACCCGGGAGAATCTGGGTGTGAGGGACGGCGGTCGCCCCTTTCGGCAAGGCACCGAGTACCCAGAAGCCCCGGCGCAGCAGTATCAGTCTGCTGTGTGAAGGCAGGGTGGGGCTCTTTGACGAGAAACGTCCACAAGTGTTACACAACAGTGATTTAACACAATAAGCTTAACTAAAGCAAACTGCATTCAACGCTGTTACGCTTGTGATCGTGTAATTAAATCTACTCTGGATTTGGTTCGTTCTATTCAGGCTTTTCATCATGTGTGTGACTTGGGGGTGAACTTCATGGATTACTTCTTTTCTAGGAACTGGAACCGTTCGCTCCCGCGTGTCCGGATGAGACGTCAACTAAGTGCTTCCAAGTGGGGAAAATCCCAAAAGATGTGAATCAGAAGATCTCCCCTGACGTGTTCCTCCTCCTTCTAGTTCCTTGTCTTACCTTGAAGCTGCTTGAACCGGCCCTCCAGCTGGTTGTAGTTGAAGGCAGCCTGGCCCGAGAACCCGGGGCCGGGCCCCCCAATGGGGCTGGTGGCGTGAGACGGGCCGGCGTAGTCCAGGGCCGGGGAGAGGGGCCCGGGGAGGCCGGCGGCGGCGCTCTGGAGCTCCATGCTGAGACGCCGGTGGGAGGTTTGGATGAAGCTAGTCCACAAACGGCATCGGGGAGAAACTCTGCGGAGAAATATCGGAGTTTCCAGACGAATGGAGCAGTGTTGGAGTGAGGGATTCCAGAGTCGGGGTGAAGAGGTTGAGCTTCAGCAGGACAGAAAAAAAAAAAAAAAAAAAAAAACTGGGTTCCAGGCAGTGTGAAGCTCCGCTTGAGTTTACATTAGTGTCCAGTTCTCAAGAGCTTCCACATGAATAAATGAGCCTGTGAGGGAATGAAGTGAACTACAAGTCCAGACCGGATCCTCGGCCACACGACTGCTTGTAGAGAAGTAATTCCAGGTTTGGCTGAAGTCTCGACTGAGACAGGAAGACCCCCGATTCTCTCCTCCTCCTCCTAAACGCTTCCAGGGCAGCAGGGCTGAGAGTTTGGGAGGGCAAACGACACAGAAGTCTCTCTCTCTCTCTCTCTCAATGTTTCCCCGCTGTGGCAGCAGAACGCTGGCTCAGCAGACGCACCGCGGCGGCAGCATCATGCTTCAGCTCTGTCCCCATCCACCCGTCACCGTCTTCGGATCTCACAGCGTCCCTTCGGTCGGGGATCCCGCCATCCTCCGTTCAGACGCACGCAAACCAGGAGCGAGGAGAAGCGGCACAATGGAGGTGCAGCGAGGGGAGGCGGAGGGAGAAGAGGAGAAATGAGAGCGTGGGTTTGTCCTCCGGCGTGCGGCAGCAGCTCTCAGACACTGAGAACACCTTTGAGACAGAGGGAGAGTCGGGGGGAGGGGGAGGGGCCGCCAGCAGGGGGCGGGGAGAGGCCACTCCTGCCGGCAGCCAATCACAGCCCTCGCTCCTGGCAGTGATGTCATTGAGCGGTTCGCATCGGGGGAGGAGAGAGAAAGACAAACGAACGAGAGGGAGAAGTGATGTTTCTGTTGAAAAGTTGTTTATTCCAGATACAAAATATTCTTTTAGAAGTTTGAATGTTTTAATTTATTAGGTTCTTTGGTACATTTTTGTCTTTGTTACTGTCAAGCAACTTAAAGCTCGATGTCATTAGCTTTAAATGTTCCGGGATCAAACACAGCTTTGATATACAGCTACGACACACATGTATGACCCCAAACCGCCGGGAGGGAGAAAGATCTAATTTGTTGGGTTGAAACAGACAGACAGACAATTCATGAAGAATTTACGACACACACACACACACACACACACACACACACACGACATCATGTGAAAACACTCGCTCTGCTCTCCCCAGTTCACCGCCTCGTTAGGACGGTGCAGTTAATGAGAAAACTATGTGTGCGCAGAGGATGAGCTCTCCCCAAGAGCTGGGGACAGGCCAGTGTGTGTGTGTGTGTGTGTGTGTGTGTGTGTGTGTGTGTGTGTGTGTGTGTGTGTGTGTGTGTGTGTGTTGGAGCTCATCGCTCTCTCACCGACATCCAAACATCCTGAGAATATCTGAGCTCTAATATTAGAGCCATGTTCTTCCTGTCTGAGCCCCACAAGCACTTCCTGTTTGATGCTGCTGTCCTTCAACACACACACACACACACACACACACACACACACATCGACATGCAGGATAACCGAGGCGGGACTGGGGCGAAGGTGGGGGGGGGGGGGGTCGCAGGATGAGCGAGGGCATCGCAGAGTAACCTGAGCGGAGGAGAAGCGGCTCCGCTTCCTGTGTGAGGCGGCTGGACACGCAAGGAGGCGGAGGTCTCGGGGGTCACGGCGGGGAGACAATGCACGGGGCAAATATTCACGTGACCCCAAAACAATCGCAGATGACAGGAGACGCTTGAGGAAATGAAACCCATGCAGACGATTTCCTGCAGAAGGAGGCTGAAATCTCTGAAAGATTGAGATCCTCTTGGTCGTTTTTACGTCTTGGTCACGCGGTCGTGAGCGTGACACATTTTCAAACATCTCCAGCGGGATTTGGTGAAGAGGAAGGTCAAAGGTAGTTCCTTCAACAAATATTCTCCCTCGTTTTTTTCGAGATGAAGCACTGAGTAACAGACATCGTTCAAAAAAAAAAAAAAAAAAAAAATCACCGAACTTTGACTTCCTGATTAAAAAGAAAAGAAAAGCGCGGCAACTGGGACAAGACTGGTTTACTTTTACTCGCTGAAGTAGATCATTCACGGGCTGAAGTGGAGCAAAGGTCACACATTCAAGCAGCAGACACATGTGAGGCCGACTTCCGCTCACTCTTTTATGTCCATTCATGTTTTTAAACCTCCCTTGAGATCATTTTACGGGCGAGTGGGTTTCTGCTGCTGAAAGTTGTCGTCGAGTATTTTATTCTGGTAAAAACAACGTTATTAACTTGGAGTTGTGAGGGTACATCACGGCCCTCGGGGGGGATACGCACATCATTATGTGATTAAGAACCCATAAACCCAACGTCCGGCCGCTCGCTAGCTTTCGACAGACCATCAGCCACGTCCTCCGGCTTCGTTGGCCAGGAGCCGCTGCTCAGGTGTCACATGACCCGGGTACAAAACGCCAGTAACGTTCTGATGGTCTGCGTCGGCCTTCCAGCGAGTTCCTTTTGCAGAAGAAGAAGAAGATGACAAAGGGAGGCAGATGAGAGCAGAGAACAAGTGGAGCCTCAAGAGATGTTTGTGATGAGGCCATTTCCTCACAATAATAATTTAAAAGCCTCCTCACACTTTTAAAATGAATTACATTGTGGCACATTTGTTGTTTTTGTTTTTAAAATTTTGTGCTCGCAAGATTTATTTTTTTTGCCATTTTCTCTTTAACAAAATATTAATATTAAGAAGAATTAAATCCGCCGTTCAGGGCGAGGTCACCGAACGGCCTCCGGGCTCGTTACAGATCAAAAGTAGAACCAGCTTCAGCGGCATCACAAACAGACACCGGTGCGGAGGCCGAAGGTCAAAGGTCACGGCAAACAGGGAAACAGATGAACTGAATATTTTCTGCAGCTGGAACCATACGAGCCGATCTGTCGGAAATCTGCACAGGCGTCGCGTCCCCCCCTCTCCTCCCATCTCCCCCCCACCCTCCCCCTCAGTCATCCGGCCTCCTCGTGGCTCGGCCCTCCAGGGCGCCCGCCGTCACCGAACCAAACGCACCATTCATTCATCGAAAACGTCACAAAACTCCTACTGGCTCAGCGAAGAGGTGCTGCAGCGCGGTGGTGCGTTCAGGGTTCAGACTTGTGACGCTGCAGCGGGGAATTTCACGCCGGCACGCGGCCTCACCCGCCTGACCACACAAAGATATTCCTGCGAGGTCGCAGCGCCAAACAAACAACAACGCGGCAGACGGCGGCCATGTTGGGGGCGAAAGAAAGTTTTTATTAATTTTGTCTCATGATGTAATGAATTCCTTGGATTCCTCGGTTCTTCTTTTATCAATGGGAATATGAAGAGACAATTGAGCATCTTTTCTTTCATTTTTTCAAAATTACATTTCATTTACCAAACAAAAAAACCAGACACACCAACATTCCCAGCATTCCACCATCTGGACCTCGGAGCAGGAAGTGAGCTCCGTGTGTGTGTGTGTGTGTGTGTGTGTGTGTGTGTGTGTGTCTCTCCGTGGGGATCCTGACTGTTCCTGGTTCTAATTATTGAGCGGCTGAGTGAGTCCGGTGCTTTAACAGATCAATGCGCTCCATTTATAAACACTCAGCAGCATTAAGTGTGATAACCTTCCATTCGCTTCCTTCTTACTACAAGTGACAAACTGCTTTTAACGCAGAGCTTTGGATCAGATTTAAATTTTCATTAGCTCACGTCCGAAGAGTTAAAATTAACTGCAGAGGGTAATTATTGTTATTCAATATTGATTCATTCAGAATAGCCAATAATTTAGTCTTGTGATGGAAATATCCAAATAAGCACTATTCCTTCGACTCTCTGCTGTAAAGTCCGTGCAATCGGTTATCGATAGTCGGAGCTCTACTTTCTGCAAACAGAAACACCTCCATCGTTTAGCCGGCGTTTGAAGATCGATGGTTCTCCTGAGAGACGAGAGCCTTCCAGGGCCTCCGCTCCTTCTGCAGAAGTTATTCTCAGCTGGAGAAGTTACCAGAAACTCGACGGATCGGTAGACAGCGCGCTAGTTTGACCTTAAGACAAATGCAAAGATCACGACCGTGTGTGAAGCCTCGATGTCCATCAAGATCAGCACGACACCGATGACTTGGACTTTTTAAATTGCAGGGTCTTAATATCTTTAAAAACTAAAAGCCCAGTGCTCTTTGAAGGGTCGACTCATTACAAACCCATTTTCTTGTTGCATTTGTGACAAAGTAAGAAAATGGTTCTTTTCCACACAGAACACACAGGGGAAACAAACAGACACATCATATTAAGAGCATGTACTGCTGCACTTTCGATATACTAAACACACACACACACACACACACACACACACACACACACACACACACACACACACACACACACACACACACACACACACACACACACACACACACACACACACACACACACACACACACTAAGAAACCCACCCACACTGAACAAACACACACTCCTTCCGCCTTCACTGTAAGTAGATAGGCCTGTGTTTCCATGGCGACATGCGGTTTTGTGTTTCCTGGGATATCGTATGGAGGCGGGAACACACACACACACACACACACATTTAACTCTTTTCTATATGAAATACAATCCAAAATATTTTGTATTCCTCCAAAGATACTAAAGGGTTATGACAAACAATCCACTTCTACTACCGCAAATATTAGTAAAACTATTACTGCAAATATTAGTAAAACTATTACTGCAAATATTAGTAAAACTATTACTGCAAATATTAGTAAAACTACAATCGCAAATATGACTAAAACCACTGCTACTTTTCTTTTTACTGCCATTATCAAAAACTACAGAATAAAACTACAAGTTGTCCAACTTTAGGTTATTACTTCCTCCTCCGGTTTAGTAATGTGGTATTCAGCTCTTTAACCGCAGAACAAAGGCCCTGCGTGTAATCAAAGAAAGGAAGGACACACACACACACACACACACACACACACACAATTCAATGTCATCAGCTCACACACCCTCCGGTCTGCTGGACTGCAGCACCAACAGGAAGAAAGGCCCCAACCGGACATTCAGACTCTGCTTTAACAAACACATCGCATCCCGTCGGCTTTTTGTCGAGGGATCCGGCGTGACGCTGACCATCAGAAATGCGTCACGCCAGCGGCCCCCCGTTTACACGCCTTTGTTTGTGCAGTGACATCAACACGCTCTTCCTCTTCAACGTTGAACCGCCTTTTTACCTTCGGAGGTGGACGATGTTTACTACGGACGAGGCACTTTAACACGGTGAGTACCTCTCTGCAGCCACACAGGCTCCGCCCCCTACCTTCAGAAAGAGCGCACACACACACACCGTCAGCACTCTCCTGCATATTTAACACCAGTGTGAATTATTTAGTGTAGAGAGACATTACTGAAGCCGTCGGACATCAGGACGAAAACAGCAGGCGGAGAGAGTGATCGAGTTACAGTAAGTACACACACACACACACACACACACACACACACACACACAGTGTGAGCAGAAATAACTCATCATACATCATTAAAAGCTCCTCCTGGTTAAGATGAGGATGTCTGCACAGCCTAACTAAAGACGTACGTCACTTTCTCAGCCAAAAGCCCCTGAGCCTCGAACTGGGACGCTTCAAGTTCTCCTCCACGCAGCGTCCTTTCAAAATAAACTCCTCTTCACAGGAAGCCGGCTGGGGGCAACAACGCCACACAGTCGGGTTCAGCGATGGTGGTTTGGTCTCTAAGTTCAAGCCGATATGTTTGAGTTAAGTTAATTTATGTGTTGGTTAGTCGTGAGCGTAATCTCTTCTTTTTTATTGTCACTAAACTGCTGAGAGTCAGAAGCTCTTTTTGTCAGTGACCAAAGAGCGTCGTGTGCGACACCAGCTCCTTCTGGGGCCCGCGATCCTAAAATCACATCTGGATCTCCTCTGGGAACCAGACGGTCGCACTGGCGAGTGTGAACGCGGAGGCCAGATGTGCGAGACTGGTTTAACGAGCCTCTTAAGCGCTCGGCGACTCCCGATTGCCAGCAGGTGTGTTCCTGCAGCGACGAAGCCGACGCGAGCGCCTCCGTCGCACAAGCGAGGGCCCCTCAGCAACACAACGCCGCCGCGGGACGAAGTTCCCCGTTGTCTGCGTTTCACTGCGTGCTGTGAGAAGGTTCATTGACAAAAAGAACAGATGTAGAGCTCAACTGATCAAACGATCCGGTGTGCTCGCATCCAGATGACTTGAATCCAAAATAAAAAAAAGGAGGCACGATATGCAAATAGACACGCGCACATTCCCTTCTTCTTGTTTTGTTCGCGGATCGGCGTGACGGGATTTGGTCCCGCCGGATTTAACCGAGAAGAAACGCTCGGGAGTCGTGGCTCCGCCTACCTGCCAGGGCCTTGATGCGCGAGCGCTCGAACAGGCGGGCCGAGCTGTTCTCGTTGTCCCAGTCGTCGGCGTCCCACCGGTTGTTGACGCCCTCGGTGGTGTACTGCTGCTGGATCTCCATGTGCTCGAACTCAGCCGCTACAGACGTCATCTTGACCTCGCCGTGACTCCGCCGGCGCCGCTGCCACCTCAGAGTCCTCACCGGTTGCCGCCTGTTGCCGTTAGCGACGGGACCCTCGCGCAAACGCCCTCACGCACGCTCTATCGGACCGGCTGCAGCAGGCCTGAGAAGTGGGTTGGAAACCTGCAGAGATTGAAACAGAGAAAGTAGGCGGGTCAGTGGAAGCCAGTCACATGATTCGTACAAAATGACACATATCTATTATATTGAGAATGTGAACTAGTACTTTACTAGTGAAACTAGTAAAACATGAAAGGCCCTGAAAGGATTCAAATGTCATGTGACCACCACTCTGCTCTGTGATTGGAAACAGCCTCTAGCTGTTAATCTGAAAACTGAGAGAATGGCGCCTCCCTCTGTGCACAAGCAGTTACTGCAAGAACACACACACACACACACACACACACACACTCCCTTAATCCTGCATAAAGGTGACCGATTAATCAATATTGTACACTCAAACAGATAAAATGAGAGCCCGGCGTTTATTTACACACTGTATTATGAGAAGATGATGTAAGAGGTGACGCAGCAACTGATCTGGAAGCAACAGTTAAAAGGCTTTTCTGATAAATGTCTTCCCTGTCTCCGTCCTGCACTGCAAGAAGTGTTTTTCAGCTAAGTAGTATGTTTTTATAGTTCCAGCAGGTGTAATTTACTTTTTGGATGGAAACTTAATTCATGCAGTTTTAATTGATTACTAACATCACAGAATGCAATCACAAATTGTGCTAAAATGGATTATCTGCAAACTGATACTCCAAAAATGTCCTTTTAACTATTCCTCATGTTGACAACAGATTTTTCAGACCAAATAAAACAGACTAAACCAGCAAACTTTTTACTGCTCCTCAAAGTGTGGACGGAGGAGGTGAGCCGAGAGCAGTGAGCCGAGAGCAGCGAGTCAGCAGCGCGACTCTGCAGTCTGCAGACGTCGACCGGAAATCAATCGAGATTCCACGTTTGTCTGCTGCTGTTCAAACGTCCCATTAACGACGGTTACTCAAAGGATCATCAGCCATCTGAAGACATCACCTTGGGCTTTGTGGAACGGAGATTGATAGATGGAAATTAGTGGTAGTTGCAGAATTACGGATTTTCTAAGTAAAATAAAGTGACACTTGTGGGTCCCGATCAGATGCTGCCGTTCCGGACCAAACTCTTCCCTCCTCGCAGGTTCTGCATCATTTTAGGGTGTGCTCTCAGGCCCCGCCCACTGACGCTTCGCTCGACCAATGAGATCATTGCTGCGTGGGAGGAGGAGGGTCTGCAGAGGTACAGACTGATAACACAAGCCACCAGTCAGGCCGGAGCTGCGTGTGTTGCTAAGCTAAAAATACAACCCCACTGGGACCCTGAGAGTGTGTGTCTGTGTGTGTGTGTGTGTGCGCGCGTGCTCTCGTTGTGAGCACAATGTGCACGCATGCAGAAGCAATAGAGCACACGCGCAGTTTTTAGAAAGTGTTTCGTGTCAGGACAGCGAGGATTCTGTATTTGTGTTCCTTTTTTTGAATCATTTTTAAATGGGAAATCTTTGAATGGCTTGTCTGAGGAACTTCAGAACATCATGTTTAAGTTTTCCACAGCTAACGCTAAACAGTAAAACTCCATCCGTGCACAGACGTTTGCAGGTGTCGGTGTGGCCTTCGCCGCCACTTTACATGCAGATGGATGGATAGCATGTCGTCTATGGACAAGGGCTGTGATGGGAGGGGAGAGAGGCAGGCAGGGGAGAAGATGACTGGTTGCTGTGTCTGTGTGTGATGAAGCCAGAAGAACTGTGGGGGAGTATTTATAGCGAGAATGGAGAGATTAAGTCAGCAGAGACGGCAGCAGAGACGCCAGAGACGCCAGATGAAAACAGGAAGGGTGGAAATAGAGAGAGAAGGAGGGAGGCGACGGGATGATGGATGGAGACATTAGTGCCACTCAGAGATATTTAACCAACGTAGAAACCTGGGAGAAATGTTGATTTTCTTTGACCCATGATAATAAACTGCATATTCTTTACTTTTAGGCTGTTTATGTCCCGTTAATATGAGACATTTGAAGACGGCTTGATAAAGCATTTTTAAATGATACAAGGCAATAATGAAAGCTATTAAATATTTGATGCTTCGTGGACTCGCGTCTGAGAAGTGAGCATCCTCTCACCATCGCACAGAGCTCTCCTCTCCTCTCCTCTCCCCCGCCCACGTCCTCCTCCCACCCGTCCCCCCTCCCGGCATCCTCCAGCACAATCGGCTCGTATTCCCCTCCGTCATGCTGATAAGTGCTGTCCGGTGCAACATCTCTTCTTGTGTGGTCCGGCGGTCGTCAAGACGATAAAGTGAAGCGCTCCATCAACAGTTTCGTTTTTTTTTTTTACTCGAAGAAGGACTTCAGTCACTTTTACCGCCCCCCACCCTAGTTACTGTTGCTATGCCTGATTAGCACTACACACGCAATGCGGTTGATGATTTACAACACTATTGTAAAATACTTTTTTTTCTTGCTGGCATAGGAACTCAGTGCTTTATGCCTTTAATAGGCACTTGAGAGCTGCAGACATGACATTGTGCTACTGTAAAGCTAAAGGGGGCATGAAAAGAAAGAAGCAGTGTTTTTATATTGCAACGAGGAGACAGTCGGCTCCAATACAAAAGTTGAGTATTATTCATTAAAATCATATTCAGTAGTTCATGACCAATTGAAGCGTCCCATGACACATAAACTTCCCCAACGCTCTCGTAGACATTTTATTATTAGCGGTGGTTAATAGCGGTGCAGCTTTTCCCTTTGAGTGCAAAGAAAGACGGACATTATCCAGTCAAAACCACACGTCGCCATGGTTACCGCTGTCCCGGCACGCATTGTGTAGGCGCCCACCCTTCACGCCGCCGACAGCGGCACAAAGACGCTCGGCTGGAGACGGTGCAGCCGAAAAGTGAGAGAAGACGACGTGCGTCTCCACCACACAATAAGTTGTCTCAGTGGGTTCAAAGAGACGACGCGACATGCAGCCTCTCTGGTGTCCTGCAGGGAAATATCGACATGCAGAAGTATACAAAACAACCTTCTATTCACACAAGTTGTTCTTGGGAGTTTGCAGAAACAAGTGTATTAAAAAGGAGTTTTTCATTAATTAAAGATTAACTATAAAGTACTATTTGTATTATTTTTCGGGGGAGAGTTTCACGCTTTAAAAAAGATAAAAGATTAAATCAAGATCATCTGTGGTTCACTACTCGTTGGGTGGACGGAGGCCGGAAGTCACCACAACAACTGTCCAATGCCCGAGTTACCGGTCAGCACACGTGACCTCGTGTTTAAAGCTCGCGGCTCCTTTGAGCACCTGAAACGGACCACGAATAAAAGCCAACGATGTACCGAGTGAACCAAACTACAGTAAAATAAATCCATAACTGACTGGATGAGATGTTCGGTCACATGTACAGATGGGAAAACAGACTGATCCCACTCTGTGTGCGTCTTCAACCCTATTTTTAGAGGTCTTGACAATATTTCAATTCAAGCATCAATTGTTCACCATGGCAACCGAAACCCTGCCGAGTCCCGGGCAGCATTCAAGCTTCCCACGCAGGACGCGCCGCCTTCACACTGCTGCTGCAGAGCTGTATCCATTAAATACACACACAGCAACACACACACACACACACACACACACACACAACGTGTGGCGTTCAAATGCAACACAAAAAGAAAAAAAATGAGTGCTTCAGAAATGTCACATTTTCAGCGTTATATAGAAAACTTTCAGGCCTGTGACCTTCTTCGGCGCTCGTACTGCGCACTCAGGACGACGCTGTGGGAGAAGTGAGCTGAAAATAAAACAAAGTACAGCTCGACTCACCAGCAGTGCCGCAGTGACATCATATTTTGACCCTCTGTATTACACGGTTCTGTCCAAGGTCACCTTAACCTTCAATTTAGTATTCTTTAAAGAACACACACACACACACACGTAGAGATGCATGTAGGGCCACCTGAGGGAGTCATCCATCACAGCCTCCTCTCTGTGGCGCTATGTAGGCCACAGAGCCATGTAGGGCAGCGGCGGTTATCTGACCCGACACCATCAAACTCAGAGCGCCATCAAACCCGACGGCGGCGGGCTGCCGCTCAGAGCGCCGCCGTCCACCGCCAAAGTCTCAGCGGGCGAGAGAGAGAGGAAGCGGGAAGCGACGGAACAGACGCAGGACCCCGTCCCCGCTGTGTCGCAGTGCAGACGCCCGCCGTCACTTCCTGCTCCCATTATCATCATCGTCGTCACAGAAACGCTTCTGCTGTGATGTGCAGCTTTAGATCCAGATGTTCCCACTGAGGGCTGGTTGTGCACATCCTCAAAAAAACGCTACTTCCATTGGAATTAAACCCAAAGAAAAACATCTGGAAGAGAAGTTTGGGGTCCCCTGCTGGATTTGACCAGACCCCGAATAAGCGGTTGAAGGTGAGATGAAAACATCTGGGAGGTGACCTTGCTGGTTCCAAAATGTGTAAAACTAAATATTTAATATACTTCAGAAACCAGCAGCGGACAGTGGTAACCATGGAGACGGACATCCCAACATACTGAGAGAACACTGCAACTTCTGGAAGAAGCTGAAACTTATTACCAACATCCGATCCGGCAATTCACTTCACGACAACTCATTAGCAGGGAGCGGTTGGCTCCGCCCACATTTGTGCCAATTAGAGCCGTCCTCTGACATCATCAAATACCAGTGATGTCATGTCTGACCACCACGAGGCCAGCTAATAGCTTGTTAGCACCGATGACAGCAAGGTGACCTAAACCACCAACTACACAGACTTAACGGTTTTTCCTTTAGTCATCGAGGCCTCAAACACGGCTCAGAGGCACATCGGCAGAGACACGTTCAACAACAGTTCTCAAGTCAAGAATGCAACGCCGTCTGACCATTGACGACCTTCATGAGATCAAACAACGTCTTACACATTTACTACGGCTTTTTGCTTCCTGATCAACTCCAAGACTGGTACCACGGGAAAAGCGGAGGTCCGGGACAACGTGAACTCCAGCTCCTTTGGTGCATCACATCAAAGCACGTATTAAGAGTGACCCGTAATATAAAAGACCCGCCTCCGGCAGCTCTGCCAGCGTTTATACGGTCTGCAGGACGGTCGGCCTCGCTGCTCTGCTTAATCAGGTTACCCGAGAAGGTTAACTGCGGTTGCCATGGCTGCACGGATAAATCAATGTGCCAACGGACAAAACGCACACAAAGCGCCCTGCAAACTGTTTAACCTCCTTTAAATTAAAAAGGATGATTTCGTGAAAGGAAAGCTGCAGATTTTTACCAAAATACGTTTTTCCACACAGGTGTAAACATCACACCTTCACACCTTTGCGCTGCCTCAGCAGACTGAGCGGCGGTGACTAAGCTCTGGCGCTCCACCCGTCCTTCCACCGGAGGTCAGGAGGGGTTGCGGCGCCTTAAAACGCGATCCACAGCCCCCCCCTCCCACCCCACCCCTCTCCCCTCCCCCCTCCCCCCCCAGGAGCACAAATCAATCCTGTTCAGTCGCTGATGACACAAATGCACACGTCTGTACCACGAATCTGATCTGTTGACCTTCACAATAAAAGCTTCTGTTACAGAAGGTGGATGTGGTTTAACAGACTGCATGTGAAGTGGATTTTTTTCCTCACTGTGTTGTTTGTAACTTTGCGTTGAGTTTGAACACAGTTGTTTGTTTGCCACGCTGTCTTGTTTCGTGAGTTTTATCAAGTCAGTAATAAAGTTACCACACTTCCAAGTTTTGGTAATAAAAGTGAGGCTGACCCGTCGCCATGGTAATCAACGTCGAAAACAGTATCTAAACACATTGAGAACCATGAAATATTAAATAGTCCCACGTCTCTTATTATGATCAATTATTAATCATTATGTATCATTCCCTCTCTGATCCCGTGTGCTGGAATTAGCTGCATCTATTGATCTGTGACATGTGTTTTTATGGGGCTTCGTTCATCGATTGATGCACATTTAGAAGCCGTTTTTGTTTCAGATTTAATCTCGCATTGGACAAGCACTACCGATGAGCTTGACTATTAAGCTGTGAGAAATGTTTGACAGTTTGAATCCGGTATATGAAACAACACAATCAGATGAATCGCTGTTCATTACAAATGGAGTGAAGTTGCTATCTGATCAGCGATCAGTCTGCCCAGTACTTGAAGGGAGATGAGCTAAAGCCATTCAGGCCGCTTCCGGGGCCTCTGCGCCCCCTGTGAGAGAATATGCAACACACACAGACACACACACACAAAAGAGTGGGGGAATAAAAGGCTGAAAGCAGAGGAATGTGTCAGCAGTCGGATGGGATGAGATCACACTTCCCGAGTCGGCTGAGGGAAAAAGAGGGCCAGTGATCACATATGTGAACGTTCGAGAGAAGGACAAAAAAGACCGAGGACAAAACTGAGACTGTTTCCATCTGGTGTTAACAGAAGACATGGAACTGGATCTTCTGGGGAGCAGGGAAGAGTGGTGTGCAGTTTATGCACATTATGAGCCCAAAAATAACGTGTACGCTGAGATGAATTCAAAATGTGGGCAAAGTTGGAGTAAGTCACCAGGTGTGAAGCAGTGAGCCCACATCACAGCTGAGGAGACGAGGAGACGAACCAGGTCAGAAGGAAGGAAACCTTTAAATGTGTGTCAGTATCCAATCAGCTGCTCCCTCACCAGAGGAGCAACATGGCCGCCGGAGCAGGAAAGCAATCATCCCAAAAAACTGTTTTAGATCTGTAATCAGTGCAGCAGCTAAAACAAGCTGTGACACACACACACACACACACACACACGATTAATTCATATTGTGTAATGTGCGCTATGTGTTCTGACAGAATAATCTTCACAGCAGCTTGTTGACCTCTGACCCTTTGTTCCTTTCACCCCCAAGTGCAGTCTGGGAAGTCTGACTGTAATGAGGCATTGTGGGAAATGTTTGAACCGTTGGTTCGTACCTGCAGTGCAACAGCTCCAATTCAATCTGCGCCCTTTAGTGTTCGCTTCGATCCCACTCAGAGTGTATTTATGTAATAAGCCAAATCTAAAGGCTCTTAATCTAAACCAGGCCGAAACAAACCAGGCCGAGACAAACCAGGCCGAGACAAACCAGGCAGAGACAAACCGACTGAATCCAACGCGGCGGCCGCTCGCCATCAGTGAATCACGTGGTCGGATTTGCTCATCGGCTGTTTTTCTTCAGATTCAACTGAGACGAAGAAGCCGGAGAAAACCAGACAGCAGAAATACTAAAATAAACACTTATACAACATTAGATATTAATGATATTATGAGAGACGATGAGGCTCAACAGAGACAGAAACGGGAACTTGACAGTAAAAACTATTTAAGGTCAACTAGATTATTTTAGACCGAGCGGAGACGAACTCCAGGAACAGAAAATATGCAGTTCAAAGAAGAAAATCTATTATATTGATTGATATTATGAATATTGTAATTCTGTAGTTGAGGTTGTGTGTGTTTAATGTTTGCTTTGTGTTGATAATGAACAAGTTTTTATAAGGAAACATGCAAACGGTTCTCTGCTCTCAACACAACGTTCTTTAACAGCACGTCTGGCTCCAGTAAACCACCGAGGACATTTTTCAATATTTTATGGACTAAATGATTAATAAAGCAAATCATTTTCAGATTAACCCGAAAGTAAAGTACATGTTTTGCCACAGCCGCGCTTTGGTCGGTAATTAAAGACGAGCGGCGCTCTGCTGCACTTTTGTTTTGTTTTTGTCAATTACGCTTTAATCTGAATTAAATCGGCGAGCGTCATTGATTCCGTAATGTCTGCAGCAGACGACACGAGGGCCGTCACCATTTCTGTGGATCCATATTTGATAACTTCGCCATGAATTAATAACCTGTGCGTGTTAGTGGGATCATGCGTGTGCTGCATGTTCACGCACACACCATGTAGATACGTCTCAGGAGGCACAGCGCACACACACCATATACTGTTAAGCATGTGGCTGCCAAAAACCATCTATTAATTATCAATGAGGGTCCTGAGTGCTCGGTGTGTGTCCTCCATCAGTAACAATGGAGGACACACGAGGTCTTTTGTTAGAGCAGGAAATGTGGACGTCAGTGTGTTACCTCAGCTTATGGCTGCACACACACACACACACACACACACACACACACACACACACACACACACACACACACACACACACACACACACACACACACACACACACACACACACACACACACACACACACACACACACACACACACACACACACACACACACGTTGAAGGTGAGAATAAAGGAGAAAGAGGTGGAGCGGCAGATGTTGCGTAACAGTTTCAGAAGCAGCTTTCATCCTCTCTCCGTTCGCTACCTGAAGCACAACATCTGCCTCTGGGTTCATGCAGATCATCTTCGTCTGGACCGAACGCCTCCAACTGGTCCCTTTGTGATGTTCCCACTCGGCGTGTTCTACGCCAGCGGTTCGGCTGACTGGGAATCGGCGCTCACACAACACGGCGAGCGAATCGAGAGGGGATGAGTTCCTGATCGCTATGGAAACAGGAGTCCAAACCGAAGCTGGATGATCTGCTGCGCCTTGTAGCTGGTTGAGGAGTAGTGGGCAGTCAGAGGCGGTATGAGGACATTTGATTAATTAGATACGGTCATCACAGTGGATGAAGACTCATTTCCAAACCTGGTTTTGGTTAACGGATTACAATACAACGAGATGCTTTCCACTCCTTAATACAGCATGTTAAAGAAATGTCATTTTCAGGGCATCTATGGGGTCGACTTGTGAGCAAAGAGGCTGCTGTTAATCACTATAAAATGCACACTACTTTTTCTGTTGCATTGTGGGACATAATGGTGAATTGTGGACAGTATGGCGAGATGAAGAAAAGAGCGTGCGAGTGCTTCGAGTGGCTGTGTGTGTGTGTGTGTGTGTGTGTGTGTGTGTGTGTGTGTGTGTTACAGTAGATGGATGGCGTGACGAGTGGGAGGATGTAGGCGAGAGTGCGGCGCCGTTCACAACACAATCATTCCAGGCTGCTCACATTTTACAGTGAATAGTCGACTTTCTGACACGGGAAGACGCGCACGCGCGCTGCATCCAGAGAGGTCAACAGTTCGGTTGCCAAGGCAACCGGGAACAGAAAAAGGATGCCTTGCTCACTTCACATGTGGAAGTATTCGGTTTTATAGATTTCAACATCATAATATGATGTTCAGTCTCATTAAATAATGTACCGAGGGAACAAATGGAGTGAGATAGTGGAGTCATTCCCGCCAGCTCTGCAACGTGAGCATTTCATTCACGCCTTCGTAAACTGCAGCCGCTGTAGTCGTTTCAGAGGCGGTCACAACATGTAATATGGCGCCTGGAGTTTTCCAATAAAGATCATCTAGTGGATGATCATGGAGCCCTCCTGTGCGCCTACAGCTCCTCATGGGACAGTTTGTCAGCGAGCTACTGAGCATGTGAGGAACCCTTAAACTTTTACTTTTAGAAACGCAAACCTATCACTTAAATGCTGCACACACACACCGCAGAGGCGCACGAAAGAATCCAAAGAATTCCCTCTCCATCCAAAACGCACCGATAAAGGGTTGCAGCGGTTACCGAGAGCCACGTTAGCCCAGTGAACCCAGTCTGACCCCGTGACCAATAAGGCCGCGCCGTCCCCCACCCTGGGGTCCCCCCCCCCCGAGAGCGGCGAGGAGGGACGGTTAAATCACAGCTTTCACGGCCCAGTTTAAACTCGGCGCGTCCTGCCAAGTCGCAGCGCAAACTCCTCCATCTGCTTTCTTGCCGTCATGCAACCGCCGCCCCCCCCCCCCCAAAAAGAAAACAGCCTCCCCGCCTGGCCGCTCTCCCCCTCGTTCAAACAAACAGCCGCTCCACCTTCTGCACCGGCAGACGGGTGGAGGCCTTGCAGAGGAAGGTTTTAAGCGGAAATCCCGAGAGATCTTTGCTGGGGAGGCGTTTGCCTGACGTCAAAACGGTCAAAGTCACATGGTGCATCGGAGGTCACGAGGATGCTTCCCTTGCAGACGGTGCGACCCGGACAAAAGGGCACAATTGCTCCCTGGCACGCAGGGACCGGCGGCCCGGTTGTGGGCGCCGTGGCTCAGCTCCTCGTGCAATCAGAGTCATTTTAATGAAGTTAAGCTGTAATTCGCCCAGCAGAGAGATGGCTGGAGGGAGGAGGGGGGGGGGGTAGAAAGATGGCCTTTCTCTACTCATTACGGCCTGTTTTCCAGAGTGAATCTGTGACCTTCAGACAGAATGAAACACTTTGACGGGAAAACCTGAACTTTCCCCGAACCAATGCGGTGGAGGTCAGAGGTCAGCGGGCTGACATCCGGGCAGTTTAACCCGCTTCAGGCACCAAGAGGGAACAGAACAGGACTGTGATTGTTTAAATTACTATTAATAATCGAAAAAAATCTATATATTTAGATACATCTATATATCAGTAGTAGTACAGTGAGTTCAGTGTTATTTCAGCCTCCGCGCTCGGCCATAAGCAAAGGTCAGGTATCGTTTTGGCGAAACACCCGTTCCTCCACTACGATATGTTGTTATTACCACAGAAGTAGATACGGACTCCTGAACTACTCGCTATGTGGATGGTGAGAAAGTGACCAACCACAGTAACAGGGAAACGAGCGTAATGCAGATCACAGATGAGTGGGCGGAAGCTTCACTCACACACACACACACACACACACACACACACGAGAGACAGAGGAGAATGGAAGAGGAGGAGCAGCAGTGATGAAGGAGAGGAGGGGCTTTAATGGTCGCCCCATTAGGCAGATAACCTCCTTCGTATCACCTGACACTGAACAGAGCCGATCAGAACGAACCTAAAGAAAACCAGCACAGACCAGTTCTATCAAGACAAACCAGCACGCAGCATTCTGGACCAGTGTGACCGAGTAGAGACTATTTCAAGACCAGCAGAACCAGTACAACCCAGTTCATTTCTGCATTTGTCTCTGTATGTTGTTGAAGACGACGACATTAGGAGGAGAAGAAGACATTAGGAGGAGGAGGAGGAGAAGAAGACATTAGGAGGAGGAGGAGGAGAAGAAGACATTAGGAGGAGGAGGAGGAGGAGAAGACGAAGACATTAGGAGGAGAAGACGACGACATTAGGAGGAGGAGGAGAAGACGACGACATTAGGAGGAGGAGGAGAAGACGACGACATTAGGAGGAGGAGGAGAAGACGACAACATTAGGAGGAGGAGGAGAAGACGACAACATTAGGAGGAGGAGGAGAAGACGACAACATTAGGAGGAGGAGAAGAAGACGACAACATTAGGAGGAGGAGAAGAAGACATTAGGAGGAGGAGGAGAAGACGACGACATTAGGAGTAGGAGAAGACGACAACATTAGGAGGAGGAGAAGAAGAAGACTGTAGGTCTCTGAGGAAAGATGAAGTGAAGGAATGTGAAAGAAAGGAGGGATCGGACAGCGGGAGGAGGAGTGAAGCACTCGGGATAAACAGACATGGTCAAAAGGACTCTTGAGACGTCTTCCTGAGCCGCCTGTCTCTGTGAGAAGGAGGAGGAGGAGGAGATGAGGCCTCATTAATAAACGCCAGACATGAAAGGACAGTTGCAGGAGCCCAGCCGGGACCAAACGAGACCTCCGCTTACAGGAGCTTTGTATCCCCCGATATGAAAAAGAAACCCACTCCCTTCACTACTACGACACTACAGCCGCAAGAAAAGTGCCCGTGCTCCATTTTCAGCGTGGTGAATGTTTCATGGAGGCAAATGAATGTTTCATGTAGGAGGAGGTGGTCTTTGTTTCAGGTCACGTGTCCACCTCGAAAACAAACTAATGAAAACCCCCCTTGATGTTAAAGGGTTCCAGCTTTGAGTCGACGTGACTTTACGGGGACCCTGAACGCCTCGCACAAATCCACACTGTCATTTCATCCTGAATCCAAAGTGTTTCCACAGTTTGAAGCCCTTCATGCGGTCGGTGCAGTTTCGTAACACGCAGCCGAGAAAAGCAGCAAGGAGGCCGACATGGAGCGCTGCTGCTTTACAGAGCAGTAAAAACAGTGTGTGTGTGTGTGTGTGTGTGTGTGTGTGTGTGTGTGTGTGTGTGTGTCTGTGCGCGCTCAATCCCTGGAGACTGGATCTGTTGACTGGTTTTTCCCCAAACTCTCCCATGGAAGCAGGACGGAGCACGGAGGAGGAGGAGGGTGGTGCAGTTGGGACAATGCCAAGCAGAAAGGGGGAGATTAGGGAGGGATGAAGAAAAACAAAAGGGAAAGCGATGACGACTTGTTGACCTCTTCCTCAAGTCCTTGTTCATACTCTCGTTTTTTCCCCTCCCTCCTTTAATTTCCCCCCTTATGTCTCTTCTCCACCAGGGACACTACTCCCATCCCACACCACACCCCACCCATCCTTCTCCCTCTTAATCACACGTCATCTTCTCTCAAATCACCCTTTTGCTCATTTTCCTTCTTCCTTCACTCCCTCACACACACACGCTATCTACTCAGTTTTAAAAACATACAAAACTTAAGCTTTAGTTTATATGGAACATTAATGGTTTAAACTTAATGGCATCAATAATAAAAACATTCTGACTGAGCTTAGTTCTCATCACAGCTGATGTCAGTATCAGACTTTACTGCCTCGCATTCATTATCGATTCTAATGCAGAATATGAATCGCTGCAGCTTTTGTTTGATATGAAAGACATAACTTGGTTATTGCAGTTTGAATAGTGTGGAGAGGTATTCGTACACACATAAGCTCAACATCGGGTCAATAAAGATTTCATTTGAATGACGTTACTTTCCTTTTTAAGCGTTAAACTGACAAAAGTATCGAAAAAAATATTTGTTCAGTCCTTAATCTCCGGGCAGCTTCACACCTAAAATAACACTCCACATATGAACGCACACAGCGCGCGAGCACCAAGCTCCTCATAGTCCAGATTGGAGGGAGGGGGGACGGGGGACGGGGGAGGGGGGGGGGGGGGGGGGGGCGGTGGTCGTCATGGCAATCCATCCCATCATCTCCATCTGGCCAGCCGCCAGCTTACACTTTCACTGCCTGACTGACCGGGCCTCTCGCCCCCTCGCCGACACACAATCCTGTTGCAGTGCATTGTGGGACGTCAGATCTAATCTGTTCCACAGGATGTGTGTGTGTGTTCACAGTGACTGTAGTGCTTTTGTTCCAGTGTGTGTATCCTGCTGATCGCTGAGTTAAAAAGGAGGATCAAACACATTCCTGCACAGCGCAGGTTAAGGGCCGAGCGACGGCTTACCTGTCTCACCTCCCCGACCCGCCCGTCAGCCCGTCTGCAACCCTCCCAGAGCAACAAAACGCACAACCACACAGCGGGTTGAGCACTGTCCATGCGAACAAACGTCACATGCTAACGTTTAGCCGGTGGTAGTCGGCTCGTGTCCACAGGGATTCTGCAGTATCCCGTCGTGACCTCATTTGTTTTTCTTTGTGGTTTCAGACGCTCCTCGTTATACAGTTAACAACTGGACTGTATAACGAGGATTGCATGCTTTTAATCTTTACAAAAAAAACCCATCCATCCAAATGTTGATTTAGGAATTTAAATGTTGGTGCTCTGAATTAAGCTTTTAACTCTTCCTTATAGCCCCCACGGATGAAATAATCCCACTGGGAATTAAATCTCTCGCAACGCTGTTGTACAGCTGGACAACATGGAGGACAGTGACTGTAACAGACATCTGAGCTGTGCGTTTGTGTTCAGATCCTTAAGGATGTGTATTGGGTCAAGGACGTGTAACTCCTCCCCCTCACACATCCCATGGCAGCTAACTCGTTTCCTAAGAGGCCAAGTGTGTCAGCGGGTATTTGTGGGTAAGGAACACGCTGCTGTAAAGCTCCTTTTCATCCCTTTGCATGCACACACACGCGACAGCGCACTGACAACAAAATCATTTCTCACTTTGTTACTAGTTACAGTCACCTGATAAAAGGTGAACCATCCAAAAGGTCACGGGACGATAAAAAAGGAGACATCTGACATGAGCCTCGGCTCAACACACTCATATATACACACAGTGACAAACTGTAGAGCAGCGTATGATGTCACCAGGGTTCGTGTTACACCTCCACCCTGGAGACGAGGCATGGGAAGGTCATTGATGTAATCCTCTCCGTCGTCATGGCAACAGAAAAAAAAAAGGGGGGCTGCTGAAAATCTTCAAGGATTTCAAGGAAACCTTTCTGAGTTGAAGTGGGCGAATCCCGTGAACGATGACGTGCACTGGAGGAGACTTCAGGCCTTGCTGATTGCTGGAAGGAGAACCCAAACCTGTGACCATCGGTTTTCTTTCAGAGCGCCAAGTAACGCATCGGTATCGCCGACAACATCTGCAACGACGAAGAGTTTGGTTGCACCGATAGCGTTTGAACTCAATGAGCCCTGAAGCCCCGCCCCCAAACCCACTGCTTTTTGGTGCCGAAACGCACAAGCGCTTCTTGGTGTGGAAGCACGGAAGGAACAGGAAAGATGTCCAACAGGTGTTCGGTGCACAGGTGGAGGACTGAAGGTGGAGTTATCGAGCAGCTGCGAATCACCAGAGAGAAAAAAAACACACAGCCTGCAGGTCCAGTTTCAGCTAATCACTCATTTCCTCCCCGCCGAACCCGCCCTCCTTATTCCAGCAACGCCTCAGTGTGCACGACACACACACACACACGAAACGTCATGAGCTTTACCTCCAACGACGCACACCACAAACATTTTGTGCGTGGCGTCATTGAAAATCCACCATTTCCCATGAGGCCGTGCAACGCACCACCTTCCCAGCGTACCCCCGCCCCCCCTCCGGGATTTAAACCTCAGCACATCTCTGCCGCTGCCCTCTCCGGATAGAAAACGACAAAGGCAGACGCACAGATGGCGTTGTGTTGCCAGACCACATCTGGAAAGCTGAAACATTTCATCCATCAGGAATGTGAGCTCAGTGTGTGTGTGTGTGTGTGTGTGCGCGTCACAGAGACACGCCTTTGGCTACATGGAAATCAAATTAAATGGAGCGCTGTCGAAGGTCAACGCGGAGTGTGTGTGTGTGTTTCCCATCTGACATTCAGAGTAAATACATGCAGACAACACGTCACACTGCTAATGCGGTCACACACACACTTGTGATTTGCGACAGAGGGCCGAGAGGATTTTATAGGTTGAATAAAGTTGTGCGAGGGGTTGGTGCGCGGAGAACAGCGGTTCAATCAGACTGACAATGGAAAGAGGAGAAAGAGACAAAGCGAACAGGTCACCAGCCGCTGGTAAAGGGGCCGAGGTTTAGCATCAAAATGTGTGCAGATTTACATCAGAACAGGTTCCATTGTTTGGAGCCGCTAACCAGCTGGAGGCAACAGCAGAGATCTCCTTCAGGCTCAACGACAGCAACAAAGTTAGTCTCCAGGTATCTGGAAAACAAATTCAAACTGTGTGTCGGACCAATAAAACGGCCTTTTGGGGGCGTTAATCGAGAGAATAGATCGTAAAACCAATCAGCGATGACCAGAATTATTCACAGGCACCAATGCTGCAGTATGAGTATCTGTCAAACACAAGGAGTTTCTTGAGTTTAATTTTTAGGACTTTTGCAGGTTTTCCCCTTTAAAAAGTCTTTTCACATCTCATTATTCATTGATATCACGCGTGTGATATTTTTTTACATGAATGTTTAGTTGAGCGGCTTTCATGATCAGTTTTCTGAAACCTTTGAAAAAAATCTTTGACCTCAGCGAGGATACAAATTGATGAGAGTTTAAGCTCGGCTGTAAATACGGATTTAAAAAAAAATCAAATGAAGAATTAAATGGGACGTCGCGTTTGGACTTTGTGTGATGAGAATCAAATCTGACTTCTGCATGTCGGCGTTAAAGCGTTACGTAGATGGCGACGCTGCTTTCCCGTAACAGCGTTACACTACTGCTCGCGCTACTTTGTCGATTGCCCCTAAAGACGGTGAGAATGGCGGCGTGGTTTGAGCGTCCGCATCGCCATGACAACCAGCCACCTGCGGATGAAGACCACCGGAGCAAGTGGAAGGTCGACCGTACAAACCTGCAGTGTTTTGTTGGACATTTTCCAGAACATTCCTTCCTTCCTTCCTTCCTTCTTCCTTCCTTCCTTCCTCTCCTCCTCCCTGGGAATGCTTCTCAGCTGGTATGTTTAACTCCTGTCCTCCTCCTTCTCCCCCTCTGCTCTCGTTTATCTCCACCCCCTCCTCTCATGCTTCATCTGTGGGGACTACATTGGTCACACCTCCTCCAAAGTAAACCTCCAAGTCGTCCTGTTTTCTGTTCCCCATTAGTGTTAATATTGACACAATTGTCTCCAACGTTTCCTCCATCACGCTCTCCTCAGGCTCCCTCCTCATCCCTCATCCTCACCATGAAGTCTGCTGCTCCTCCTGTCCCGTCTCTTTCAGCTTAAAGTTTAAGCCTCCGATCCCAGAAGGAGGGAAGGGGGCGAAGGAGGAGGCGTAAACACAGCCGGCTGCCGTCACAGAAAAAAATCCCTGAGAACATTTTTCAGCAATATTTTTGGGGGGGGTTTCGTCCTTTTTGCTGTATCTTCAAACAAACATTTTGATTTATTTCAGTTGGAGTCAGACACCCGAACCCTATTTCACAATTTAAATGATGAGGAGTCTGAGAGGCAAAGGAGAGCAGAAGTTAAATATTGAAGTAAAATGGAGCAGGAGGAGGTAAAGTACGTGCAGGAGGCAAAGCGGGAAGGGCGAAGGGAAGTAAAAGTGAGAGGGGGAAGGAGGGGAGGACATTTGTGGGGGGGGTTTCAGTCGGAAAGGAGGACGAGGAAAAGGGCGACGGGAAAACTGCCGACTGGCCTCGTTTCTGAAGGTGCGACGACTCGCGGCGCTTCGTCTTAAAGGGACAACGCGCCACATCTTCAGCTGCACGTCTGTAAACGGATTCTTCATCGTCCACCAGCTGTCAATCAAACCGGGCGTGATGCCTGCTGGCTTTGGATTACGTTGGAGGGTTTTAACTGCAAACCATTTAGGGTGAATCTTAACAGTCACAAGATGATGCAAGGATCAAATTTAATTAAGTTTGTGGACTACGGTTTTGAAATAAAGAGTTCGGAAAATTTGAGGCCGTCTTGGTTTTCTGCGGTCGCCATCTTGGTTTTGTGCCACCAGAAGTGATGGTGACGGTGGAAGCGAGTACACACCTCAAAAGAAGATGCATCCTCCCAACAAACACTACGTCAAAAAGATGTTTTTTTACCTCGAAGATTTATTTTGAAAAATATTTCAGAATTTGGAAAACAGCTGAATCTAATTCCTGATTGAGAATGTCGATTAACACTTAATTCAAAGTCGGGCTCCTTTGTTGTGTTTTATAATAATTGTAAACTGAACAGTTTGGTCTATTGGACAAAACTGGACATGAGGACATTCATTTCCTGGACATGTTCTCTTCCCCACTCGGCCCGAAAACATTAAACTGCCGAAGCTCCACTAAAATGATTTGTATTTGGTCGTGTCCTCGGTTACACCATGATGACGGCACGAAACGTGCCGGGAGGTTCTCTGCCCCACAAGGACACAGCGTCCGTCTGATCACATGACCGCGTCTCCCAACGACCAGACCGGACGTCTGACTGACACACACACACACACTTTTGAAGAACAAGAGAAAGTCGCAGATTTAAGATCAGTTTGAGCCAAACAGACATGAAGGAAAAATGTTAAAATTGATGGTGGAATCTACATCCCACCGGCTTAAGTGAGGGAAAGTAAATTAATACAGTCGGAGCCAAAAGGCCACTAGAAGCAACGCTGATGTCTCCTGCCGGAGAATCAATTCACTTAAAACGTCCCTGCAGAGGGTTTATGAGCAAAACATCTTCATCAAACCTGCTGATGGAAACAAACTATCTCACTGACTGGATATGATTTGATATAAAAAAGGATTAAATTAATTCACGTAGGCCAAAAAAAAAAACGCTTTCTGCAGAAACACCCCAGAAAACGTTAGCTGCGTGCAGCTTTTCGTCGGCCTCTTAATCAAAATCACATTCCCCACAGACCCGGTGCGTTCGCTTTTCCACCCACTTCTGGCTGCGCACCATTTCATTTAAAGAGCCTGTAAACACAAACAGCGGGTCGGCCTTCTGACAACGTCAGACAAAACGTCACATGGAAAATAAACCAAAAGAAAAAGTCAAAGGCGGCTCTTTTGTTCCACAGCAGCAGAACTCTGGGGTCTTCATTGTGAGTGCAAAGGATGCATCGTGGGAGTTGTACGTGTTAAAAGGAATAGAAAAAGGCCTTATTGTTATCTGAAAATGTCCTCATCTGATGTCACTTGAGTCACACAGTTGCGTTTGAAGTCTACGCGTTAGAAGGGAGGGAGCTAACGAGTTGCTAACCAGGCTACGGTAGCCGCTACTAGCTTAGCATACCCGAATCTCAGACACGAACGTCTATAGTCGAGTTGCATTATGGGAAATGTAAACACCAGTGTGGAATCAATTCGCGTAAAACAATGTACAGCATCAGTGAACGAGCCGTCGGGAAAAATGATTTTATAAAATATCTTCTATGCAATGCATTCCTTCACCTCAGTGACCTCCGACCTCCCTCACGGGGGACCGGGTTTAGAATCAAAACAATTAAACGTTAATGGAATTGAAGCAGAAAATCTATACAAGAAAACTGATTTACTTTCAAAGGGAATTAAACTTGGATAGTCGAGCCTGGTTTTCCTGCAGCAGCAGGCGAGGAACGCGAGAACACGTCGACACCTTACGGAGACATTTTCAACAAGTGGCCAAATGTTTCCCAGTTGCATCAAAGCAATGAAGGGGGAGGGGGGGAGGCTACGAGCACAGAGGGGGGGGAGGAAACCATGATAAGAGAAAGAGGAGATAAGTGGAGGAGAAAGAGAGGAAGCGGATTTAGTACAGCGAGGAGAAGTGAAAAAGGACAAACTAAAAGGCGAGAATTTATTTTAAATTAGGCGACAAATAAGGGAAGGAAAGGAGGAAGATTAGGAGAGAAACGGAGAAGGGAGGGAGGAGAGAGCAGCGGTCCAGCCTGTATCTGATTACATAATTTCTCTACAGGATTTTAAAAAAGGGGTCTGCGCCAAACAAAATAATGCCTCAAAGCAGCAGCGTTTATACCGTCAATGTTCAACTAAAACATGTGTACAATCACTGCAGGAACGCTACGGCAGCTCATAAAAGGAGATAAATGAAATAATCAAAAAAACAAATCAAATCTGTATATATCTTATTTACAACCACTAGAGGATCCCGAAATCATGCTGGCGTCATTTTAAAAATGACTCAGCTTCACAGATCGATCACAGCAGCTGAACCTTCAGAGGCACAAATGCACTTTGAGGTGCTGTTACACAGACAAGTACGCAGAAGGTCACTGCAGGAATAAAGAGGGGCAGCGGGAGAATATTCTGGTGGCTTTGCTCAGAGGCTCTGAGGTCAGCACAGGCGACCACGCCTGCACCACCACCACCACCACCTACAACACCACCACCATCTCCATCAGACCTCTGGGTGGAGATAAACACAGAGAGCTGCTGAAGCCAACACACACACACACACACACACACACACACACACAGAAACACACAGAAACACAAGTTCAACAACACGATGGAGAAATGGGGGAGAACGGGGGGGGGGGGGGGGACTGAGAGACACAGCCGAGAGAAGAGGGTCGCTGCCCGGCGTCGCTTTGTGCAAATAAGCCGCCGCTGCCCCGCCCCGACGGTCCCGCTGGTTTTGGTCGGAGGCTCGAGCAGTCGCGCCCGGGATAAGGAGCCTCTGGAGCGGAGGGACGCGCGCGCGTCCCTCCGCCGTGGATGCGGACGCCTCCCCGCACGAGGGCACAATGAAAGAAATCCGCGCAGAGATTTAAGCGGGCGGGCAAACGACGCGGCGGGTCAACGCTCACCTGTAGGCCGGCGGACGCGCAGTGGAGTCCCGCTCGGAGGGAAGGACGGACCGCTGGGAGCGCGCAGCTAAAAAAACAAAACAACAGCGGCAGAGCAGCGAGCCCTCAAATCTAGCGATACCCCTCCTCTTCCTCCTCCTCCTCCTCCCCCTCCTCTTCCTCACCCCGCCCCCCCCACGCGCCGCTCTGCCGCTACACGGCCCGGACTGCAGCGCCTGGTGCGTGTGGTTTACACACCTCGCTGCCCCGGCGGGGCGGCGCCGTGAAGGTTCCTCACTGACCAGGAAAATAATTCTCTCTTTATTTTTAATTTTATAATTAATAATACATCGTATAGTATAGAATACTATAGTATAGTATATCACAGACTAGTATGGCATATAGCATAGTGTGTTACAATATTATAAAATACCTTCTTTTGTTTAAGGGGTTTTATTTTGTCTAGTTGTTGTAAAGCACTTTGGAGTTTGACTCTATTAAGTATAAAGAGTAACCTTTATTAATGTGATTGTTGTTGGCAAAGCACAACTTTAATTCATCCATGAATAAATTCCAAGGCTATTTAAATCAGAATAACTTATGTTATTGTCCTTTACTGTACAAATGTGTATCTGCAATGGTGCATGAATGAGACACACAAGTCAAAAATATGTGTAGTTATTAACACAAATAATGTGTTTGCATAGAACATCTAAATTTGAGAGTTTTTATCAAATCGTTCGAATTAACACTGTGAAAATATTAACTCTTTTCGCTTAATTGCAATTTTATGGAAGCTCTTTTATAATTTAACCTTCACTTGTATGTACGTTTAAACACACACAGTTCAAAAGTCAAATAGGCTCGCAGATGTTCCTTCTGTTTGTGGATTATTGATATCATCTCTACACACATATATACATTGCTCTGCACGTTGCAGCTTTTCCTGTTCTGTTTGACTGCATTTTGTTGCATAATTACCTGCACTCTGTGCATTCTGCAATAAGACTTTGACTCTCCTTACTCCTTCACTGAATGAGTAAATGGGAAAGTGACAATGCATTTTTTAGGATTGCATTGGTTCGATTGGATTATCTCCACCCCTCAAAGCTGCACAGTGATGTATATGAAGCGCCTCCCGCGAGAGCCTGAGTGAGAGGCGGAGATTCAAGCAGCACAGAGCTGGAGGGAGAGAGTCTGCAGAGTGAATGATGCCACACAGACCCTGAAAAGTTAGGATGAGTGTGTCGCAACAGAATGTATATAAAAAACATCAATAACTGTCAGAGGAATCGATGTTCTTTCATCACACAGCTGTGGGGTGAAATATATTTTAGTTTCCTTGGAAACATTTCCCAGCAGGCCCTCCGTGTGAGGACGTGTAGTGTTCACCCTGAGTCCGTAAACCTCCCACACTGTTGAATCATCACACATTGTCCTCTTCACCCTCACCTTGTTTCAGTTCCCTTAAAGTTTGTCTTTGTAGGAGAAAATAAAGGAGACTGTTTCTGCAGAAAGAGCCTGGACGCATTTCAACTGGTCGACGTCTACATGTGCACGTTAGATTTGAGCTAAAATTGGGTTTGGAGGTCAAAGTCAGACTGGAGGTTCCTCGTCTTTCATTGTTGAGAGGTGATATGTTTCTGGTGGGCTACAATGAGGAAGTTTAACAGAGCGCATTGGGACACACTAACGTCAATTCTGCAGATACCGATACCCAGTTTGATCCTGCTAGGATATACAGTATTTTGGTAGTTTTAATTCCTTTCCACAACAAGACTTGAAACTAACTCTGTTGTACAACCTTTCAAAAGAAAACAAAACCAGGAAGCAGAGACCTTCATCTCTTCAGATAGAAGAGTGAAAAGGTTCAGCTGCTTTCAGATGTTTCATTCTTTAACTGCTCAGTTAAGAGCCGGAGAGATTGACCTTAAAATGTTTGGAGCCGGCGTTGGTTCCGATGTCGTTTAGGTAAGATTCATTTACTTTAGATTATTTGTTAGATCTGTCCCGGACATCTGAGGACATCATCATATGTTGTTCTGTGTATTATTGTTTGATGTATGTGACAAAAACATTTGATTTGATTTGAAAGAGGCACATGTGAGGACTACGAAACTGACAAATGAAACTCTTATATCTCGTTACAGTGAGATAAGATGAGATAACTCATCACACACACACACACACACACACACACAAACTGAGAACGATGCATTCTGGGTTTGAAGGACATTCAAGTGTGCTGACAGCAGTGTGTGTGTGTGTGTGTGTGTGTGTGTGTGTGCATGAACACTGTCTGTGTGGCAGAATGTGATCCGGCCTTGAAGGTCTCTCTTGGCTGCTGATGACACACATACACATACACACACACACACACACACACACACACACACACACACACACACACACACACACACACACACAGAGTTTGCTCAGCGTGTGTGTGTGTGTGTGCTGGGGATTGCCACCCAGATACCAGACACCATGTAGAAATGTCCACCAGGCCGCAGCCATGTTTGTTGTGAAGCAGAGCAGGTTGAGGAGAAGGTCAGAGGTCACGGGGTTGATTTCCATCACCCAGCAGCTGCATGAGAGCAGACCTGAAGTCATTCCCTGTTTACACATGTTGTCGTTTTATGACCTCACGAAACAGCTCCAGAGAGGTCAGAGGTCACAGCATGTTGGGATACAATTGTTTCATCTAAACGCATCTTTCCACGTTTGTTGTTGTTGTTTATAAATGGCCAGAGGCGGCCACTCGGTCAAGGGTCCGTCCCCCAGGGAGAGCTGTCCCAACACATGCCGGTCACATTGCCATGACATTCAGGTGGATGTTCATGGGAATGCCAACTATGTCATTGGCCCCTCCCCCTAATTCCCAGGATTTAAAGCACTATTTTCATTATGATCTAATGTCCAGCTGAGCAGACAATAAGTCGCTCTTCCTCTGTGTGCGTTGTTATCCGAGCTTCTCCGTGCTTTGCTGACGACGTTATCTCACAGTTAAGTTCTGTGTAAATAAAATATGATATAGAACAAAATCCTAATATGAATTCAAATGGCACAGAAAATAAACTAGTAAACTGCAGTTTGAACAGGAATGTACTTTTTATCAGCATGTGTTTCTTTTACACTTTTCTTTCTCTGGGATTGTGTAGAATATACGACTGAAACCTGATAAACAGATAAATCAGTTTTTGTGCAAATTATGATAATTTTGTCAGAGCAGTAATCTAAATAATATTCCAAATAGTTTGAAATAAAGGGTGGATACTTGAACAGAACAGAAAAAACAATGTTGCTTTTGTTAAATGTCAGTGTTTCTTTGACAGCAGAGTGACACACAACTTGTTGCCTCGCAACAGCTGCTTGTCACCGCCCACTCAGGTGCGTGTGTGCGTGCGTGCATGCGTGTGTGCGTGCGTGCGTGTGTGCGTGCGTGCGTGCGTGTAACATGATGAATAAGACTGCGTGGGCAGTTAAAGTGCTCGGCAGATATTCAGAGACGAGAAAAAATGGCTGGATAGAGAATAGAAAGAGAACAAAAAGGAATTTAGAGCAGGGAGCAGAGAAGGAAATAATAAGTTTAGGGAGGAAAACAGGAAAGAACAAGTTTAGAGTGGAGGAGTGAAGGAAATAATACATTTAGGGAAGAGGAAAGAAGGACAGAATAAGTTAAGCGAGCAGGAGAGAAGGAAAGAACACATTTTAGGGAGGAGGAGAGGACACTTGAGAGGAGAGAGAAGATGATTGGAGAATTGAGAAGACACCCAATTCTATTGTCCTTCTGTATATCTCCAGCACAGGGCCGTTTCCATGGTTACCTCAACGGGATGCCAAGCTGGTTGCTCGGTAAGGTGGAGGCGGAGGAAGAGGAGGAAGAAGAGGTCAAGGCCGGTGGATTTTTTCCAGCTTTTCCGCAGTAATTCTCGCTCTCAATGGCACAAGTATACGAGTGTGGGGGCAGCTGTGTTTTTTTTTATTTCACGTTGAATTATTTGCACCAGGTTTAGCAGAGGACAGAAAGTGTAAAGATGAGTGTCAGAGATGGAGGATCGTGAGGTTTGCGGTTCACGGAGAAAATGCAAGCTGGTGATGATGGAACAGCAGCTTTTAGTTTTGGAAATGTATATATGAGTCACCTGGAGAGTCACAGAAAAACCGATATCAGAATCTCTGGCGTTGAAACAAATTCGTCCCCCTGCGACAAAGCTTCAAAAGAAAGCTTCATTATTTACCTGCTTTGCTGCATGTTTGTTTTGTTAAAGCAGCAAAAGCCTCTACTCCAAGTAAGCGTCCAACACTCCGTGTGAGGATTCAGCTGTAACATAATACTCAGTGTGTGTACAGAAGGGTATTTAGGAGATCTGACGTAGCACGTAGCTTAGCGTAGCATAGCTCTGTCCTGGCGTTTCCATGATAACGGATGGAGGGTTTAGTGCTCCAGCGTGTTATGTAAGTATGTCATTACATTAAGATCTAAAACACACACACCGACACCTCCCTCTGGCCCCGATCGTGTGTTTGTGAGTGTGAGTAATGTCTCGGGGCGCGTCGGCATGACGACCACTGACAGTGTATCCAGGGAGAGTCGGTCTCCGAGCAGTGACGCTCGGCGAGTGCACACATACAATTTGATTTAAGAGCAGATATTCAATGAGAGAAAAAAAGGATTAAAAGATCATTGGCGCACAAATGCACACACAGACTCGCCGTAGAGAACAGGCGCTCGGTTCCCGCTGTGTCAGCGTTTCTGTTGTTGCTTTCCAGCTGATCTCTCTGGCAGTGAGTTAATTGGATGAGACGACAGGTAGGCCTAATCGCATCACGTGACAACACGGCAGGCCTGTGTTTGTTTACATCGTACACAGTGGTAGATTTAATGGGAGCTGATCTGCTCGGATCAAACCATTACAATGATTTACAGGGGTCTTCTTATATCATTAATAAAACATTACCATGGATTTATTTATTTGACAAATATTTGACTTCCAGGCTGAAAATTTCAACCGTCCTTCTACAAACCAACCCAGCGTCAAATGGTCATTCAACTTGTCATTCGTAGACCTCACATCTCAAGTCATCGAGAAGCAGCGTCCTTTACTCTGGCCGGGGTGGAGAAGGTCTTCGGGGTGCGTTTGATTCGTCGGTCAGAAGCGCGTCTTGAAGCCGGAGAGCTCCAGCTCGCCGACTGTTCTCTGGTTGGTGAAGGAGGCTTTGGTGATCCGACTGGACGGACTTCCCTCTTTACCCAACCACTGCTTCCTGTGGAGGACGCAGTCTGTTCAGAACAGTTTGTTAAAACAAAATAGCAGCTCATCTTCAGTTAAGCCGTGAAACTATTTCCCCGCCAGGAAGGTTCGACTGGTCATACAGAGCTGTGATTTTGGGACGTTTCCTTCAGAACTGAGGTGCTCTCAACTATGTGGGATGGAAAAATGCAGTGGAACAAAATGTATTAATAACTGACCAACGTCATCGGGGGACTAGAATGTAGACAAAAATAAAAAGGTTTATACGTCCTTAACCACCAGCTACCGAGGGGTCAAGCCACCATTTGGACAACCAGGGGCATGATGGGAAAAAAAAAAACATTCCTGCAGCTATATTTAACGCTGAGAATCGAGTGTTCTGCAGCAGAAAGTCTGTGTTTTAAATCACAGTGACGCTTCTGGTATACGGTGTGTGTGTGAATTAAAGGGGATTTCAGGGGATCGGGGTCACGTTCATGCCGATGCACCGAGGGACGCGCAGCTAGAGGGAGAGGATGAGAGAGGAGGGGAGATCATCAGCTGTCCTACTTTCTTTTGGGCAAAAAACTTGTCTACCAATCTGCTCTGTGTTACCCTACTCACCACTACACACACACACACACACACACACACACACACACACACACACACACACACACAAACACACACACACACACACACACAGCTTTTCATGTTAAGGCTCCATTTTCACTTATCCCTTTGATCCCCACACATACGCACACACCGTGTAGCCAAAAAAAAGAAGTAATTTTAGTTGTGATTTTCAACTCAAATTACTTTTTCTTGCTCAAAGTGCAGCATCACTGATGCTTCAGTGTCCCCGTGGTTCAGCCTCAGGGACACTAACCTCGGACCAGCAGAGGAGGCCTGGTGCTGCTCTCCCTCTATCGCTGACCTACGGGCCCATAAAGGCTGAAGAAGTGTCTCTCTTTCTATTGGAAACCACCCACTTCTTCACCTCCAACTCACTCTTAATCCTCGTTCTCCACCCTTTCTTACTATTACCAACTACAATGTCTCTCCTTCCTTCATTGTCTCCTCCACACTCTCCTCCTTCTCTTTTTTCTCTCCAGTCTCCTCCTCAGCTCCAGCCAGTATTATTACGGCGCCCCTCCCTGTCCTACACCTCCTCCCTGCCTCGGCCCGGAGGAGCAGCTGCTTCCTGTCTCCCAGGCCCTGCAGGAAGTGAGGTCGTGGTGAAAGTGGAGTCCACAGGAAGGACGTGAGAGTGAGCGCGTTAACATGGAAAAGATCTGTGACAGAATGGAAGGAAATAGTAGAGCGTGTGTGTGTGTGTGTTTCATATCATCAATGAAGGCAAGTGTTAATTGTTAATAAAAGTCAAAGTGAGGCTAACAATGTTGTTTTTTTAGCTATTTAACTCTGTTATAAACTCATATGCATAGTTTTTTGGTCAAAGTAAACCTTGAACACCCTTCCAACACCTCAGTTCTAGAAAGAAAGGGACGTGGTTCTTCATGTGAAGCTGATCCAGCTGTTTGCTTCGATCACTCCAATGAACCGAAACAAAGGGTTGTTGGTTTTGACTCCCTGTTGGTGCCGGGTGGACGGGGTTTAATTCGTGAAGGGTCATTCTGCCTTAAGCAGCATAAACATGTCCAAATACCCCAAAACATAAGAACAAACAGATGAGAACAAAAACAAAATAATAAATCACTGATGCAAATAGAAAGAAATGATATGAAATGATAAAATGAGAGAAATCAATCCAGATGCAGTCGGGTTCTTCACATCTGCATTATGACCACGAGACCGCTGGGCCTCATTTCAACTATTACTCATTAATGTGCAATAAGCACATTCATCAAAAACCCCTTTTACCTCCGTACGTGACGCCTCCTCCTGTCCACACGCTGGTGACGTCACTCCCGCCGGGGGGGGGGGGGAGGACGTCAGAACGAAGCTCCAGCGTCATAATAACTGATCGACGGTTCTATTGATTCATTTCTTCATCCGCTCATTGTGGATGAATTAAAAAACAAACGCCCAACGGATCCCCGTGGAAGTGAAACCTTTCTGCAGACTGCGGGCGGGTTTGATGTGACGGTGCAGAGCGCCATCTAGAGGCCCTGAAGAGAAGGATCGCAGTCCCCGATTAAACTGAAGGGATTTGAGCTTTGGGCGTTTTTTTTTTATTTAGCCAGGGACGATGAGTTCAGGCAGAAGTAAAAAACAACAACATGTAATTAAAAGACCAAATATAAAAATTGACTGTTGTTTTATATCAATAAGTCTCCACTGATCTGTGCTGTAAATGTCATTTCTGCACGATTTACAATTAAAATCCTGTTAAAAACAGAGATGAGACCAGCCGGGCCTCACGGACGGCCTTTCGCGTTCTCATTGCTGCTCACAACTGTAATAGTTCTACACACGTTTATCATTTGTTCTTTCTTTCCATAATTAACGCATTTCAAGTGTTATTGTTTAGTCACATCTGGCGTGAAGCAGCAGAGGAGACGCAAACATGCTGTCATTGGCTGGTTGTGTTGCATCGTCACTTTAGACTCACATCTCGTCCACCCTGTGAGCGGGACCCTGGACCTGTCCCTCCACCGTCCCGTGGCAGGTGTTCCTCACCCAGCCCACCAGACCGAGCTGCAGACCCTTCTTCTCTGTGTACTGCAAGCCGGGGGGACGAAGAAGTCAGCCATCTAACAAGAAGCAACACTAACCCAGTTTGACTTCTTCTGCTCTTTGTGAACTTTTGAGTAGAAATGTGTCGTCTTAAATCAGCTCATGGGACAGTTTTGACATTTTGACACGGCTCTTAGCTCAATATAGGAAGCAGCAGGCGGTGATGGCAGCAACTCACCATTCTGAAACAGACTCCTGTCCAAATAAAAGAGAGAGAGAGAGAGAAGGAAAGCTTTGAATAGACGATTAACAATAACAGCCTGTTTTTAAAATGTATTAATAATAACAGCAATAAGAAAAGTAATGATAATAATAATAATATATATAAGAATAACCCCCCAGACAGCAGCAGAGCTCCGTCCTAAATTAAGCCTCAGCAGATCAGTTTACAGCTGAGGGAGCAGCAAGACGAACGAGAGGAGGGGGAGGGAGGAGAGTGAAAACATACGAACCCTGAACGTGACCGAAGATCTCAAAGTCCACCGACAGCAGTTTGCTTCCTGCAGATTCACCTTCAGACATCCCGAGAGGACGACGGAGGAGGAGGGAAAGGCTAGGAGGAGGGTTAGGAGACTCCTGCAGCTGCCTCGCTCCCTTCACTCTGCACCAACAGTCCTTCCGATTGGTTAAAGGAACGTGGCTCGTCCTCTGCAGATGGTATCTGTAGTCCATTTAAACTACAGATGATTCGTTGGCAGACACGAGCCGGTTCTCTTTAGGTTTAGAAGGGGGAGTCTGCTTTGGGTGAAGAGGTGCAACACATTTTATTCTAACAACCTATGATGTTTGTTTTGGGCCACGTACACAGAACAAATGCATATAGTCAAGTTTGCATTAAGAGTCCTGTGAGCTGATGAATTCGAACCCACCGGCGATTCCGTCGTCACATTGCTGAGAGAAAATCAAAGTGGTGACAGATGAAAAATCTGCACATCCACCACTCGGGAAAAGGTTCAATACTAGAATCGTCCCCTAGATGTCGGTCAGACCTCACAGAATGAAGCAGCAGCGCTTCAGCTCAATCGCACACACACAAGTTCTCTTCTCCAAAAAGTTTTTCCTTTAACAAACGTTTGGGATGAAGTGACGTCTTCATAAAGGTTCATATTTAGTTTTTTCAGGTTAACATTTGTGTGTGTGTTTGTGTTCTGGTTCACCGCGGGATCTTTGTTGTAACTCGCACCGTTCTATCTGATGCTCCAGGTGAAGAATTGCTGGGACCAACGCTGTTAACGTGTGTGTGTGTGTGTGTGTGTGTGTGTGTGTGTGCGCGCGCGAACCATCTAGGAAAAAGCTCGTTGATCAGAGCATCACATCTCTCTTTAAGCCCTTTAATACCACAGATACACTTTAATCTCCAAACACACAATCACAAACACACACACAGAGAATATTCAACAATCAGGCCAAACACACACATGCACGCTCTAACACCCCTCCCCCACAACACACACACACACACACACACACACACACACACACACACACACACACACACACACACACACACACACACACACACACACACACACACACACACACACACACACACACACACTCACACTGTAATGGAAGCGTGGTCGGATCTGTCTGAGTCACAACAAACATCAGGAGCATCGCGACAGTGCGGCCTGTTGTGCGCTGTTTGCACCTGAAGCAGAGTTGTGCATTCACGTTACTGTGGAGATTGTTGTGATTGACGGCTTAATGAATGTGTGATGGGTCACGCTGGGGGACAGTGAGAGACGTTGACCTGTGGTCCCTCCGTCATTGAAAAACAGTTGAGCTTCAGAGGCTGAAAGAAGCAGAGCTGAGTCATGTTCCAAAGAAGGTGAGTCATTAACTTCCAATTCTGCATAAAACCCACAGACGCACTCCTGTAACTCATCTTCAGACAGAGAGCTCGAGTTTCGCTCAGTGCACAGCGTCTTTTCACAATAAAATGATGAGAGGAACCATGGTTACTTTTCAAAATAAAATTCCAACATAGGTTTACCTGGTTTTAAGTTTACTTTCAAAAGGACAATATGTGGTTAGCTTTGGAAAAGATGGTGGTTTGGGTTATAAAAGGTACGAAAAGGTACAAAACATCCACAATGTTCAGCTCTGATTAAACTCATGTTCTCCACCGCAGACGTTCATGTTGGCATTTCTAGTCATCGTGATAAAAACAATGTGTATGTTCATTCATATCATATAAATACATATTTAAAATGTTTGTGTATTTCTCAAATGCTCTATATAAATCCTATATAAGTTATAATACAATATAAGAATTGTCAGAAGTTGATGCAGAGTGGCCACATATCTTTGAACGTCTGTATAGTCCCACAAAGAAGCCGCACCACTATTTTTATATTCTACTTGTAAATAGTTGATGATCGGCACACACAGAAGCTCAATTAGATTCATGAGAAATAACAGACAGACTTCAGTGGACGGCTCGTCAGCCTGAATCTGATTCCAAACAAGAGCCATGAGGTCAGAACATACCGGAACATCAAGCACACACACACACACACACACACACACACACACACACAGCCAACCTGCATCCCCCGCATCCGACCTCGTACATCATCAGCTCGGATAACATCAAATGTGCAGCTGAAACATGAAGAATATACAGACATGATGTAAGGCTACACAAATAGATGTATACATGTATAGATTTATACGCTTAACGACACACACACACACTCACACACATACACACACACCTTTAGACAGAGCTGTTTCCCTCCGTTAATGGTCGAAATGAAAAGAACGTCACCATTTCTTTTTTTTGAATCTTATTTCCCGTCTTTCTTCCTTCTCTATTCTCCTTTTTGCATTTCGCATTTCACAGATTTGCCGTCCAATTATTGCGTTAACGAGGAGGCGGGGCCTGCAGAGTGAGGGTGAGACGGGAGGGACAGACCCCGTGGACACCGGGGGGACTAAATAAAGCCACTTATTAAACTGCACAGGAAACTGCAGGTGAGGGAGAAGTGTTTGTGTGTTGCTCTGGAATCCGATTGCTGTGTTCTGTTGAACTGGTAGTCATGGCAGCCCTCACTGTTTCACCCCCCCCCCCCCCCCCCCCACCACAGGGACACCAGAGGTCTCTCTCTCTCCCTCTCTCTCTCCCCCTCCCTCCCCCTCCCCCCCTCTCTGCCAGGGGCCGGTGTTGTGCTGACAGCTGGGGACTTTGACATGAAGCCAAGATGAAGGGTCCTGTAAAAATATTTACTATACACACAAACAGCCACCTCCCCCACACACTCATAAACACGAGCATATGAATACCCCCCCAAGACACACACACACGCGCACACACACACACACACATGCATGCATAGAGCTTTCAAGTAGAGTCCTTACGGTTACAGCAGATGTGTCAAGTCAGTCCTCATTGTCATATGACGGAGCATTAAAGCAACACACAGACACAGAGAGCTCTAAAGGTATAGTGATGCAAGGAGGACTCAGATATCTTACTACACTAAATGTAATAATGCTAATAATGCTAAGTGTGTGCAGAAGAGATGTGACATCACATCGTTTGTGTTCACGTTGGACTGGAAAACATTTTGCGAGACGGCAACGAGAATTTGAAGGGAGAAGTCGATGCATTTAGCTGCAGAATTCTTTTCATCAGCGACAATAAACGTAGTTTCAGGTGCAACGGCGTGTCCACAAAGGGCCGCTGACAGGGAGTCCAGCCGCCCTGTGTCCGGATCACTACTTGAACACATACCGGTGAATTGTCCTCTTCTCTGAGCTCAAACCGATATGATTCTTATGCAAAGCGGCTGAAAGTCGCTGCTCAAAGGATGAAATATTCACGCAAGTCCAAACCCTACAGCATTTGTATGTTTGCATGAATACTGCAGCGCCTCAACCCGCTCACAGTCAGTTCGGTAACATATAAGAGCCTCGTAGGCGGGAGGACGCCACAGCTGGTGTCAGAGTCAAACTCAGCTCGCAGGGCTGTGGCTACTTCCTGGAGGCAGCTCATACAGTACAGCACAGTCTGCTCCTTCTCCAGCTCCACAGCGGACGTGTCTCAGCTCTGTTTGTCAGCAGCTCGGGGAGTCAGATGTCTGGTAATCCGCGTGAACCCGTTTCATAAACGCTGAAATGTGCTCATGCACAGAGAGAGAGAGAGAGAGAGAGAGAGAGAGAGTGCGTCTCCGTGACCTCCAGTCAACGCACACCAGGGACGGGCCTTAATGTCCAGACAGAACAGGAGCAGAGATGCCACGTACATACACGTGTCCACGTTGGTATCCTTCAAGTACCTGTTACCAATTACCACGCTGATGCGTCTTTGAGATGCTGGTGAAAACAGCCCGAAGCAAAACAACGATGAATCATTTGAGAGTTCTCCCCCGCCGGCTTAAAGCTGAATAAACTTTATGAAATGATATTCATCGTGATCATCTGGGTCCTCACCTGTGATGTCAGTCAACACACACACACACACACACACACACACACACACACACACACACACACACACACACACAGACAGACAGTGTGTTAGGACTCTGCGTACATCTGAATTCTTCAATTTGATTTGTGTGTTTATATGTTTGCATCTGCTGTTTGTGGATGATTAAGTGAGTGTGTGAGTAAGTCCATGTGTGACTTAATGTGATGTGTGTGTGTGTGTGTGTATGCCGGGCTCACACTCCAGTGTCTTACTGTGTGTGTGTGTGTGTGTGTGTGTGTTTACACTTGGATGAGCCTTCTGTTCAGCGTGCAGTCGCTCTCAGTGAGCTGGGTTTTTAGGTCGCAGTGTTCTTTCTGCCGCAGCCGCACATACACAACCACACAGAAAGACACACACGAACAGACACACAGACCCACAGACACACAAACGCACGCGCACACGCTGCTACGTCAGGGGAAGATGTTGGGCGCTTCTAGGTGCCGGGCTGCCGAGTCTTGGTGGGTGGGGGTGGTGGTGGTGTGTGTGTGTGTGTTTAGGGGGTCCCAGAGGTCTTGTCATGCATACGGGCACAGAGCCAAGCTGAGAGAATGTGTGTGTGTGTCTGTGTGTGTGTGTGTGAGTGAGATGCTGGAGGCTTTAAAGCCTCCACTGCTGTGTAACATGTCTACTCTTTTTAGTAATGTCATCCAACACACACACAAACACACACACACACACACACACACACACACACACACACACACAAACATAAACACACACAGAAGCATGACCCTCAGACACACACACACACACACACGCTCTGTAAGTGAAACAATAGGCACGTCACATTGGCTGATTCGATGTGACTCGACAGCAGCAGCGTTCGGTCTCAGATGCATTAAGTCTGCAGGAGGAATATTAGAAACATTACGGTCATCGAGTTCCTGTTGGTGATGTTCTAACCTACTTGTATCCTTCATCACACGTTGTATCTTTAGACACGTGGGGCTTCGTGCTAAATGATTCATATTTAGCGATGTATGTCGGCCACGTCGGCGGTCTGAGAGCTGACAGTTTCTTACACGTAAATATGCATTTTCCTTTCTTTAAGTGCGTTACATGGATGAGAAAGACAAAAGCGGTCCGTGAAATGTGCTTCTCCTGTGGCTGCGATTGGAAAAATACAACCTAATGAAATATGAAGTCTGGAGTGTAACCGATGCCTTTCACACAAAAGTGACTCGAAGTTGCACATTGTAACATTTACAGTCTGTAAGCATAAAAAAACACAACAACACATGTTCATTAGTGAGCTGTGAACTATTCCTTTAACTAGTGGCTTTTATGTCAATGCAACAGTGTTCACTTCACATTTGTGAATTTGACAGATGTGTTACAGGTCGGAAAGACTTAATGTACCTTTGACACGATGTAACATTTCCAGCACCTTCACCTAACGAGGTGGAGGTCTTAACGAAGCGTCGTGTGGTTGATGTACTGAGTTTTTATTTAAAGCCCAGGCGTGCGATCTTGTTAGAACATATCAAGCGTCCTTGAATGTCACACATTCACTGAGGGCGGACGAGCAGAACTGTACGTACATGTTGTGCGCGCGTGTGTTGCCAACTGCAGTTACCAAATTGACCTTAATCAAAGGACACAGGAGCAGTGGGCCGCTACAATACACACAGACCTGGAGGGGGGGTCAACAACCGACGCACACATTCAAAACACACACACACAGACGCGCGCCGCGCACACACTCACGCGGGTGATTGTTGGCCAGCGGCTGTTTGAGAAAAAGCAAAAGAACATTTGTCCGGTCAGTTGGTGTCTGACTCCTCAGAGTCCAAACAAGACACAGGATGAATGTGTGTGTGTGTGTGTGTTGAGGATGGAGGGTGCTAACACACTCAATATAAACAAATCTTTATCTCGATCAAAACCAGTTTATTAGTGAGCTCAGTCACCACCAGCAGGGGTTTCCTTCAAGAAGCTGAACTGAACGATGTTTAACCGTCACGTATTTTGTTTGATTGGAGGAGGGAACCCCCGACACTCAGAGGCGCTGTGATGGACCAGGTGAGTCAACCTGTTGACTCCGTACCTGCAACCCCCCCTCACCCTCACGAGGTTTTGATTTGGCATCATTCCCCTGTGCTTTCATTCATCACTCTAGCAGATAAATGCGGCAGTGTTACATAAGGGCCGTCAGAATGGGATTAACATGACGGGGGGGAGGTGGATGATGATGAAATATGAACTGTAACTCATCCAGGTTCCAGGTTACATTTGGGAAATTAAAGGATGTGATCAGCGTCTCCTGCAGCTGACATTGAAGCGTTTGATGCCTCTGTGTGGTATCGTCGTCTACATCGCAGGAGCAATATACCTTTCCAAACACAAAGGTCATTAAAGAGACAATATAAGTCCCGTGCACATCGTCGATTTGGTGGCTCAGAGTCACTGGTTGCCATGGTGATCGGCAGGCGTGCAGACTAGACAGTTTAAACTAACATTTGATTTGATCCAAATGGGAGAGGCGAGACTCTGACGAACGCGATGGTGATGATGATGATGATGATGTGCTTTTTATGTCTGTGGTTTTAAAAATGAAAATAAAACGTTCCCTACACGGTGACGTCACCCCTCTTCGTCCCAACCTTCCACTCAATATACACCGATCGTAAAGTCACGACGACAAAGTCCTCTTCACTCCTGCTACGGCATTCACTTCAGGCTATTGGTAACTCTAAATCACCTTTTATTAATCGCATTATTTAATTATTTTTTCTTGATGATCAAGTTTCTCCCACAATCCAAAAACATGAGCTTTGGACTATCTACATTTCTGTTAAATACTTTTATTTGTAATTTAACAAAACAAATTCAAATCCTGGAGTTCTTGTTGTACTGATTTTCATAAAAGCCATTTTTCAAAAATTTGAATTTCAACCAGTCATCTTGTAAAATGCATCCTCACGCAACCTCTCAGATGGTTCGTTCTCTGTTTTACTTGTTTCGGTATTTCTTTGTAAGCGAGGAGAGCAACAGCCAACAGCAGCCTTCCTGTCAGAGAGTCTTTGAATGGCATTTGATGGAAAGAGCATTTCTGAAGCACACACGCATTCAAAAAATACTAATGCTGGTTTTAAATTCCCCGTTGAACGCTTCTCTCTCTTCTCTCTTTAGGTGTTTGAATCTGTTTTCCAGCAGAGCGGCTCTGCCTCCTCCTCTCCGTCCCCGGCCTGCTGAACTCTGTTTGAACTGGAATCTGAACCCTGGATGAACTTCGCTAAACTGACCCGTTAATCCGTTTTTTTTTTTTTTTTTGAACGCCGGCCCGTGAGGAACACCTCGAGTCGCTTCAGAGTCGACAGCATCAGGAACGCGGCTAATCACAGAACACGTGCGTGTCAGATGGCAAATTGCATAAGAAGAAGACGAGGAACGGCCAACGAGCTGCAGAATAACAACAGTGCAAGAAACACGCTGGAGCTTATTTAAAATCTCCTGTTGGATGCATATTTTGTGCAAAATGTTAACACTTAAAAAGTGGTTGATACTGTTTTCTTAAATGTCAGTCAATGCAGGCATAATTTTAGAAAACCTGTTTGTATTAAAAATAAGTACAATCCAATTAAATAGGAATGTTTTAACTTCCAAATTATCAATTTATACGCATAACACGCTGTTTGTGTATATTTAGATTTGAATATTTATGGATTGAGTCAGACGATATGTATTATTTATCTTTGGTTTGAATACATAATTAGCGTATATTTTGTGTAAAGCTGAATGAGCAGCCAGGAGGCACATAGAGGGTAAAGTGCATGTGTGCCACATTAACTGGGTGATGCGTTGTTGAATATGTGTCATGACACATAAACACTAAATAATAGTTTGATAAATATCTGCAGCTGGAGGACGAATCCCAGAGTCTCTTTCGCATTTTGTGGATTAAACAAACAAAATGCATCGTGGGGATGGATTTCTTTCAACAATGCTAATTACGGCGAGGCTTTCTGCTAAGCTACGCTAAGCGCATTCTGACCCCGGCTGCGTACGGCTGAGAAAATGTCAAAGTATTCCCTTAATATGTTACAACAAAAAAGCCACGACCCTGGTGAGGTCACCACGGCAGCAGGCCTCCTTCAGACACCCAGCCGGGCTCCACATGCTGCCACACGCCGCGTGTCGCGCATCCTCCTATACCCCACAAATACTAACAGATGCAATGCGCAAACGCCCGGTGCGCAAAACAAACGGACCCTTTCACCCACTGACCAACCGCACACCGCGCAAGCCCTCAATTTCATCACTGTTTTACCAATGTAGGTCAGTGTGTGAGTCTCTCACACACCACAGAGGGAGGGAGAGAGGGGGGGGGGGGGGAGTGAAGGGGTAGAAGGAGGAGGACTGGAGAGGGAGCAAGGGAGGCAGGCAGGAGGAAAGTAAGACGTCCCAGAATGAATCAAGGGAATGTTTTGATTTGTAACGGACGCTTTGTTGTCTTTCTGCCTCGTGGCAACATGGGTGCCAAGCAGGCCTTCCTCCTCCTCCTCCTCCTCCTCCTCCTCCTCCTCCGGCGCTCATCTCCCCCTCCTCCTTCTCTCAATGACGAGTATGTACGTGTTTCCTTTTACTGTAGTGTGCGTGTGTGGTACATCTTTCTGGGTGTTGCATGTATGCATGTTCTTCTGCTTGTATTTTGTTGCGTTGCTTAAAGACTTGTTGTATTGGCGGAGCGATGTGTGTGTGTGTGTTTGTGTGTTCAGCGGCTCGTCTTTGCGCTGGGTGCTATTATTAGCCCTGAACTGTGCATGACCCCGTGGCTGCTGGCGAGTCAGCCTGATTTAGTCTGGCGTCTCTCGGTGTAACGGCTGCGGCTGTAATAATATCGCCGGCGTGGAGGACCGGGATCCATCTCCTCCCTGCGCTGTAACTCTCCAGAGGGAGTTATCGCGGTACAGTACGGCCGCCTCGCTCCTAACCTGCTCTGACAGGAAGTAAGTCCATTCCACCGTCCTCCTTCCGCCGCTGAGACTCCCGCCTGCTCTTCCCAGAACAGTTGGGTTTCAACTTTGAACCATCTCGAGCTGGATCATGTCCAGGCCCTTAAGCAAATATGATGCAGCTCGCTGATTATGCGGTCATATCTGTCACAGCCTATTCACAATTTGACAGAGCAGCATCGGTACCTGCAAAGTAAACAAAATCAGGGTTGAAAGTTATTTTCCGAATAGAAAGCGTCCTCAGAAATCCAGCAGGTGACGGCGGCCGCCGTTTGGACCGCTCAACCTCCAAAACTGCGATGACAGGGGTCGACCAAAGACCCGGCACGAGGTCAAAGGTACGGCTGTCGAGATCGGGGGCGCCGGCTCACGCTTGAAAAACAACGCTGCCGATGCTTCATGCTGACCGACAGGCTGTCACATCTCATCACAGTTTCCAGCAAACTATTGACGAATCCCTCGACACGGAGTTCCCGGTTCACGAAGCAGCGAACGGGCCTCCGAATCCCTTCGACGACACTCGATATTGTGACCACGCGCGCGTGTTCCGCAGATAAATGTTTGTTTAAAAGCAGAATTGAGATCTTGAGAAACGTGATGAGAGGGACACTTGTTTGCTCTCAGCTGTCAGACTCGATGCTTGAAAACATGCAGCGATGTCAGCAGGCGATCGGCCCAAAGATTTGTCGCACAATCACGCCAACAACCATTCTGTCTGCGCGCGGCAGCCGGGTCGTGATAAGTGCATAGCGTTTAATACGAACGTATAAAAGCTATTGGTGCAAAGCACCATAATACCCCTCATATAATCTTGCCAAAAAAAACCCAAATTAAACTCACCAAGCTGTTTGCCCCCCTCGGCTAAGTTGCTACAGCAGTGTGTGTGCTGGCAGCTCCATCAGCAGTTAGCCGAAGTCACAGGGGAGGAGAGGCCCTCACTCGTTCATCACTTCCCTGCCAAACCGCTCGGGAGCAGCGAGTGAGGAGCAGGCAGTCAATGGAAACATCAAGCAGGAAATAAAAGGTGTCTTTGTGAGTCACAAGAGGTCCTTTAGCACTCACTCGCTCACTCGCTCACGGATCCACATGAACACACACGACCGGTCACATCATCTCTGTAGATGTTCATCAAACAGTTTCTTTAAGCCACAGAAATTAACACAAATCAGTGCTCGGGCTGTACGTCCTGTTTGAAGTGGCGTGCGTGCAGTTTGTTGGAGGATTTCATAAGAGCTGACAAAACATATCCAGGGTGCAAGAAAAAATGTAAGAACCAGCTGGTGTCGGTGGGAACTGAGTCTGTAATCCTTCAAGTGTTAAAGCCTCGCTCCGTTAGCTCCTCTTACACATGTAGCCCTCGCTCCACATGCGCGTGGGTGCTTGTGAAATCTTTATTTTATATGCAGATTCATGATTTATCAACACCACACACACGCGTGAGGATTGCCTGACTGGTTTTAAGGTGCCTTAAAAGCACAAATTGAATCAGCAATCCGTAAAACTGAAATCTAGTACATCTTACGTGTGTTTTATTTCACGAGAATTATTGCAATTAATGCAGCCATGAAGCTGAAACCGTCACCATACTGGTGCTATCTGGAACTACACACCGAACACAGTTGTGTTATTCACAGATTATTATGAGCTGGATCCTCCAGTCTTCTCTCCTGGATGACTTAATCAGATGTAACAGGAGGAATCGATGAAAGGACCTTTGAGGCGAATTCACCTCCCGGGAAACAGCAGTTGGCTCCTGCAGCGCGGAGGAGCAGCGCGCTGTCGGCCCGGAGAGGGAACGTGGTCCAACGAAAGCTGGGAGGTTTCATCGGGGGTTTTCTGCGCGTGACACCGGGCGAGTGAACCGGGAGTCAGCCAAGGTCATGTTTTGTGAGACCAGACTCCCGATCATCTAACTCCCAAAAGCTCCTCATGAATACTTTTGCTGTTTTGGCAACAGTTCTGTAATCTGTGCAGCTGGTGGCGAACTCGACCAGCGGAAAAACTGACAGCGTCACTGAAACCGTCTGAACCGAGGAGATTTCCCTCGTTAAACCCGGCGGGAGGATCCATCGTGACAAGTTTGTAGCTTCAAAGCCGCAGAAATCTGTCCGGCAGACACACAGGCTAGAAACGCTACAAGGGAAAGATGAACACGTCTTCAGAGGCTGAAACAATCCAACGTTTGGCACCTCTTCCTGCTAAACTAATGACCGCGGTGCATGTTAGCATGTAAACATGCTAAGCTATGTTTGCAAACATGCTAAAGAATATGCTGACCATCCGGATGTTAGTCGTCAGGTCACACAGAGCTGCAGACTAACATGTCATCAAATAAAAGTTGTTTAAACTGATTGTAGTCGTTTCATTTTGAAACACTGATCAGTGTCCCATTAGGCAACGTTGTGAAAAAGTTGAACCCGGCTCAATTTTTGTCATCAAACTGTGGTTAAACATTCTGATGGATTACTATTTAACGTCATTTCCGAGTGCTAATAACATTAACCCAGTTCATCCAGATTATCTAAACCTCTTCATTTGGATATTAAAACTGCAAGTGAGAGCATCTGAAATGTCGTTAATAATCCCCGACTAGTCAGGGGAAGTCAAAATGAACTGTAGTGCACCAACGTGTGTGTGTGGGTGTCCGCGTGCTTGTGAACGCAGCCCAAACGGCCTTTGTTGGAGGTTCAGATTCAGGTAAACAGAAACACCATCTGGTACACAAACACAGCAGAGATTTAATATGGCAGATTGGAGGAGGAAGACCGTTGTGCGTGTGTGTGTGAGGGGGGGGGGGGGGGGGGGGGATAGGGGGGGCTGGGAGGGGTTTGGGGTAATCTGGATTGGAGCTCTGTTGTCATACAAAATCTGTGGTGACTGTAAACAAACGATCACAGAGCTCAGTGCGTGTTGGCGAATGTAAAATCTGCTAGCTCAAAAAAAAAAGTGGAATTAAGAGAACAGAACGAATGTGTTGAAATTAAATGGATTTCAAATGTTTTTCACCGCTGATAATGTGACACATGAATAACAACGAAAAGCAATTACAAAGCCAGTTGCCCAGAGCTCCCGTTGACCTCCGAGCCTTACGTCCGTTCATTCCAACTCGGGGACAATAACCACCAACCTAAATGAGGCCTGTTCACGTGGATGCGCTGGGCGGTTGGAGAGCAGCGGCGTCCTCCAATCGAAGGATTGCCCCGCTAATCTGCACGTCGGTGTGTCCTTGGGCAAGGCGCTTAACCCCCCCCGAGTGTGTGTGAATCGTGTGGATGTCAGTCACCGATGTGCAGGTGGCACAGTGTGCGGAAGCTCCGGTCACCATTGACCAGGTCCAAATATATTACCAGCTCAGACCAAAGCCTCCTTCCTATCGTTAGAATGGAAGTCACTCGACGGCACCAAATGAGTCAAATGAATTCATTGTGAACGTGCTTCATTATCAGTGGCAGAATTGAGGCGTCAGTGTGAGCACAACACCCTTTGTGGGCGACACACACACACACACACACGCAGAGCTGGAGCCTTTTTTCCAGGCAGGGTGAAATAATAGTGATTATAATGTGCATTGGGGCAGAAAAAGCGGTGGTAGTGATTCACAACGAGCGGTCAGCGCAGAGGACGGCCCTGCAGACTCTATTTTTCTATTTTTGAAATTCACCTTTTGTTCTTCCCACAGACAGAGTGATACATACATACATGTTTTAGACACGGAAAATTATACGACAGAATGATGTTTTGACAGAATTAATGTTTTATTAAATACATTATAATTTTAAAAGATTAAAAACTCCCCATTTCATTTTCATGTAACGTAGAGTTCTGTATAAAGACAAGTGTAATTTGAGTCGTACTGTAGAAGTAAAATGACTCCAGTGCCTTCAATGGCCGCAATAACACCTCTTTGAGTCAGTTTTAACACGCTTTAGCTTCACTTAAGATCTGGACCAAGATGATAGAGAATATGAATCATTTCATGCAGCAAAAACAGTTTTATTAAGGGACATTCTGCAGAACAAGCTGGATTACAATATACAACCCCCCAATAGGTATCATTATTACTATTACTCTTCCTATATTACATGTTATACTGTCATTAACAGTTTGGTTGCACACACCGGTCAGAGAATAAAGCGGCCCGCGTGGTGTGCAGTGCCGAATGCTGCCGGAGGGAGGCGCTCCGGTCACAGCGTCCGACCCGCCGCCTCTGGGTGTGTGTGTGCGTGTGTGTCTGTGTGTGTGTGTGTTTCCAGAATGATTGTTATGAGTACACGATAGCGGCGAGCTCGCTGCGTCCCCCCGCCTCCCCCCCCGCCCCCCTCCTCCCCCTCCTCTCTCCCCTAAACCACACACATGAGCGCACACTGAGCGTGCGCGTCTGTGTTTGCCGACATGAACTCAAACTGTTACCGTCGTTGAGAAAACAAAGCCGCGGAGTCCCAGAGCTCTTACGCACGGGCACGAGAGGGGGGGGGGGCGCGCACGGAGACGTGCGCTTTTACGCACAATCTCGGAATGGGATTTTGAGCACACGTGCGCGCGGAGAGGAAGGGTACGCGACGCACGGCGCGGTCACATGAACGACTTTAGGTTGAGGCGCACGCGCGTAAATACCGAAAGGAGACGGCTTACAGAGAGCAGATAGAAATGACGCCAAAGGTCGAAGGAGTCGCACTTTGGAGACGGGAGGACGGAGAGGAAGAATAATAATAAAATCGGCAAGTTGAAGGAGCTCCTCCTCTCCGTGATGTAACTGCGAGTCGGAACCTCCTTAATTACTAATTTCTCTACATCGAGAGACCACGCGCTCTCTCTCTCTCTCTCTCTCTCCCCCCTCTCTCTCCCTCCTCTCTATTCTCTCTCTCCACTCGTCCATCCATGCATCTCTCATCCTGACCCTGCTTTCTCTCTCCTCTCTGTCTCTCTTTCGTTTCCAGCCCGGATAACGGAGGTGGAGGAGCTCGGAGTTGTTGTTATTATTATTATTTTATTTTTTTATTGTTATCATTTATTCCTCGTTTTCGGGAGAGCCGCCACCGGGCATGGAGGATGTAAAAGACCCGCCGACCGTCCACCGGTCCTCCTCCTTCAGTATCAAGAGCCTCCTGCTTCCGTCAAAGTGCGACAGACCGGACCACGTCGCCGCCGCCGCCGCCGCGGTCGTTTGCGTCCCAGGGAGCTTCTCTCCAACCCCGGGCTCCGACTCGGAGAAGTCGCTGGACCCGCCGGAGGTGGACCCCGCGGCTCCGGGTTTGGACCACGAGAAGCCGGCCAAGGAGGAGCAGGGGGGAGAGGAGGAGGAGGAGGCGGAGGAGGAGGAGGAGGGCGCCAAAGCCGCCCCGGAGCAGAACACTAGCGGCAATAACAGCGGGAAAAACGGGAAATACGACAAACCTCCGTTCAGCTACAACGCCCTGATCATGATGGCCATCCGGCAGAGCCCCGAGAAGCGGCTCACGCTGAACGGCATCTACGAGTTCATCATGAAAAACTTCCCGTACTACCGGGAACACAAGCAGGGCTGGCAGAACTCCATCCGGCACAACCTCAGCCTCAATAAGTGCTTCGTGAAGGTGCCGCGGCACTACGACGACCCGGGGAAGGGCAACTACTGGATGCTGGACCCCAGCAGCGATGACGTTTTCATCGGAGGGACGACCGGGAAGCTCCGCAGGCGCTCCGCCACCTCCCGGGGGAAGCTGGCCATGAAGCGCGGGCTGCGCTTCGCTCCTCTCGGCTTGGGGATTAACGAGCGGGCGAGCAACCCGCTGTACTGGCAGATCTCGCCCTTCCTCTCCCTGCACCACCACCACCACCACCACCCGCACTACAACGGCTCCTCGCCCGGGTTTTTGAACCAGGCGGCCGGCTACGGCTCTCTGTTGCCCGGGGTGGAGCCGCTGAGCAACGGGGACCTGGGGCGCTCCATTCTCGGCGGGTCGGCCGCGGGCGCGCTGGGCCTGACGAACGGTTACGGGATGAGCACGTCGCCGGTCGGGCTGCTGTCCGGGCAGAGCGGCGGCTATTTCGTCCCGGGGAGCCAACACGCAGCGGCCCCGGGGCAACCGGGAGGGGGACCGGGCGGTCCTCATCCGTCGCACCTCCAGCAGAGCGCGCAGGGCTTCGGCAGCTTGGCGACCAGCAGCTCCCCGCAGTCGCTGCTGTCGGACTCCCTCAGAAATAGCTCCCTATCGGCCTTCTCCCCGGGCATGTCCGCGGGGTTCCCCGGGGTGCTTTCCCATCAAAAGAGGGTGACTCCAAACGCTTTCCTAAACTGACCCCCTCCTCTCCTTCCCCTTCCCTCCCATCTCCACCTCTAAACAGAGGATGGCACCGGGACGAGGACGCACAAGAGACGTCATGTTACGGGGAAATAATAAGTGGTAAATATCAATTATTGAACACAAAAGATATATATGAAGTGAACCTTTGTTTTTTTTGGGCCATATTTCACCCCGAAGAGTAACGGGTTTATTTTTAAGGATTCTTTTGGAAATTGTTTGAAAAAAAGGGACAAACTTTTGTTACCCGCGGGTTGTACAACTGTAAACTAGACTTGCCAAAGGTAACGCTTTAAGTATATTTCAAGCTATTTATATCTTGTACAAAGATTTTCAGTACTTGGTTTGAGTCTTTTATTTATGTTTTGTATTTATTGTACAATGTATTTAAATTCTATTTGTCAGTGTATACTTATCAGTATTGAGGAAAATGGGAGGGGGGGGTGAAACAGGACATACAGGGTTAATAATTATTTATGAATTTTGAGACAATCAAGGAGGAACAATGACAATCAAAACCTTTGAATAAGTTAACAATGAATAAGTTAAGCCTTAAAATCAGCAGAAACAATCAGGGGTTTTCAGAGGAAACAAGCCTACAAATCATATATATACTCAGGTTTGACCCCGGACAGGCATAACAATAAAAATAATAATCAAATAATCAAGAAAAATGCTGAATGTGAAGATCGCCTTCCAAGATAATAATAAACTAAAAATAAAACGCACTCTCCAATACAGCAGGGATCTAGTTGAGCCCTTACTAGTTTTTAGTGCTATACATTTCATTGGATATAAATGTTTTTGGAATAATACTCTTTATTATTATTATTATGCAAAACAACGCGGTTTTAACACGAATTTTTGTATGTTTTCCGTTCATCGTCAAATCCCAGATTGTCCTCTTCACTTCACTCAGTCTCGGTTCGATTAGGCCTGTGTGTGTGTGTGTGTGTGTGTGTGTGTGTGTGTGCACAGGGCAGTATGAGCGTAAACACTCCTGCGCATGTGCACTCAGAGCCGCTGTACAAACTATTTCATTAATAAAAAATTTAAAAAACTACAATTTATTCCCCATTCCGCTTTGAAGGACCAGCTGACCTGCTACTGTTTCCGGGGACATTTTTAAAGTGGACTCCGCACAGTATTTCATGCAGTTTTCCGGCGGGGGGGGGGGGGAGAAACAAACGGAGCGGCTCCTGATACACGCGCAGACACACACACACACACACACACACACACACACACACACACACACACACACACACACACACACACACACACACACACACACACACACAACAACACAAATACACACATACACAGCTGAAAAACGCGTATCTCCAAAATACCATCCATCCAAAATACCATGTTTGTGTTAGAGACTGAAAAGAAAAACATGCATTTGAATGATTATGACTCATTGTTGGAAATACCAGCTGGATAAAATGTTTGTGCTTCACCTTCGCTTCTCATTCACTTCCACCACAGATGACTCAGTTTAAGCTTAATTTAATTTAAATGCAATTGGCTGAAGGGGGTTTGGTTATATTTTTGAGGGTCTCTTAAAGCAGAGGAGTCCGTCAACTTATTTAAATATAAATCAGCACACTGAGGAGGTTTTCAGCCTCCTGCTACAATATCCCGAAATAATCCAACAAACACCACTCGGGCTTCAATGGCGCCCGGAAACCTGCATCAGCTGACTTCCGGGGGGGGGGCAATCTGATGTTCATTCATGTTTCTTGTGCCGATATAAAGGAAACGGAGCATTTAGTGAAGAGACAAGACGGTGTTAAAGGTGAAACATATTTCTGTCTCATTTTGCTTTGTTCAAACTTGATTTTAACTTTATTTCATTTGTTGCAAGAATTCTGGTTAATTTTAGAACATAAATTAACGTACTGAATATTATATGCATTTCTTCAGTCATGTTCATTTGGAGGTGGTTATGAGAATTTTCTTTTTTTTTGGGCTCAAACTGACTTTTTCTTTCAATTATTCAATGCAATTATCATTTGGTGCAAGTTAGTCAGTATTCACATGAATGACATGACATAAACTAATGAAACAATAACAACAATGATTCTAATTTGTAGAGTTGCATTACTTTTTCCTACTCAGTATTATAGCCCACACTTCAAATCAAATGAACAAATGAAATATAGATCTCTTCCTGGCTGTTTACGAACATAATTCTAGACAAAGGGGACAGAATCCTGTGACTGCATTAGAAGAAATATCCTCTTGTTCGTGCTGTTTTTTTTCTTCCATAAGCACAGCGAATGAGCAGCGTTTGACAATAAAGCATCGATCACTGCGTTATTGAACGGTCCGTCCACAGATCTCAGGTCAGTGAGCTCTGAAAAACAATCCGGATCAAATAAACGTTCCCATTGCAAAAAACAAAAGCAAACAGAAGTTCCGGTACAGAACATGATGCTGCAGATGATGTTGATTTCTAAAAAAAAGGGTTGCTTGTGATGCCCGTTCATCAATAAAATGTCAATATTTAAAAAAATGAAAATTCAGAGATGCAAAAAAGGACATTTCTATGTGAATTATTCTACTTGTTAGAGGTTTAAGTTTAAACTTAAGGCTAAAATCCACTGGTACTGTTGATAATATTAAACTGCATTGTTGAATAAATTGATTATTAATTCAGTTTGGGGCCTTTTATTGCATAAATAAGTAAAATCTTTGGACTTTAAACAACCCGCATGTTGGTTTTAGTTCTAATTGATCTCAATGACTCCTTGTGAATGTTTCTGTTGATATTTCAAACAGCTGAGCATGACAGCAAACACAAGCTGCTTTCTACCCATTTTACTGCTATTCTTTACCGTGAAAGGCAGAAAATACTTATGCAACCTCGGACCAAAATAAAAGCCTCCTAAAGCCCAAACAGACGCTGACCTTGACACACACACACACACACACACACACACACACACACACACACACACACATTTTACATACTAGTAGACCACACTTTTTGGGTGGGGGGGTAAAATTAAAAAGCACAAAAAAAATTAAATATTGAATTATGGTATTAAGAGATTGCAGAAGAAGACAAACTGTTGCAAACTGATACAGGTTGAGTTTTTTTGAATTTGCACCATGTCACTGTTTTTCATTTTGGTTTTGTACATTTTTTTTTACGTTTTCCTTCTTTTTTTCCCACTTGTGTTGTTAGTGTTCACTTGTACAAAGTCTGTACCGTTTGTTTTTGTTGCTGTCTGTTCGTTTGTTTGATTTTCAGAAAAACTAAACTTGATTAAAAATGATGAAATAACCCGACGCAGAGTTTCTGCCTGATGATGTGAAGAGGAATGAAAACCTTACGCTCTTGAAATGTTATTAAAAATACTGATAATTACTTTTTCTTCTTTTAAATAAGAACAATTACTTTTACAGAACCAGAACCAATTTCTCCTCCAAGTCCTGATAATTCATTTAACTTATTTCTTTTAATAGACTTTTTTGGCATTTTGTTTATTGTTTTGTATTTGCATTTTTCTTTTATCCATATTTGCCTGAAGGGCATGTGGTTTTGATTAATGGAAGCCTTTTAATTACGTACTATTTTACTTTTTTAAAGGTAACTTTTATTACAGAAGACTTTTAAAAATAACTTTTATTGCCGGTAAATATATTGCAGCATATTTTATGCTGTGCTTTACTTAGGAAACAATTGCATCATGAATTAATGGACTTTTTCATCAGAACACTTAATTAGAATTTTAGGTTTACTTGCAGGATGATTTATATTAAAGGTTGAAAGCTTCACGTATCCTTGTTGCGTTTTTGGTGTCTGACTCTTCCCCTTAATACAAACTACTCATTCAGGACCAGACTCAGACTATTATCTTTTCATAGCTTTGTATTTTTCAGTTGATAATAGGACGTCAGTTTGGAAAAGTGTCACAATATTATCTTTTGTTAGATATTTAGAGGCCTTCGTTCTGCAGTTTGATTCCTTATCTTCAGACTTGATTGTCGGACGAGTTATCGGTTATCTTTATCTGTTATTTTTATCTGTTTTTTGGATCATCATAAATTTCTTTGTTGTGTGCAGCTTTCTGTAAGACTCTCATAATAAGTTATGATGAGGCTGTTTCCGGTCTCAGTGGCACAACATTTAATACATGAAAGTGTTGTAAATGTTTTGAATTATCCGAAATTAAGTTTAAACCAGTACAATACACATTTAATATTCCTATAATGGCTTGAAGTCCTTCCATGGTTGTAGAAATATTGGAGTTACAATAAAGACACAAATGTGCCAATGGTCCATTCAATAGAAATGTGATTTATATTTTTTGATTTAAGAAACCGTGTTTAAATGTACTTATAAGACAGCCCAACCACTTTATTATAATGGACAATGAATGAGAAAATAAAATAAACAAATCAAGATTTGAATTACCGGTCGTGTAAAACATGTTTCATGATCTGCACAATAAGTTATTGAAAAAAATAATACTACTATTAAAGAAGTTTTGTGGTAAGTTATAAAACACGTCAAAGACAAGAAGAAGAAGTGGTGAAATAGTTATAATAATAGTGTCTCTGCGTGTTTGTCTGTCTCTGCTGGTCCGTCCTTTTCTTTTTCTGTCCGTGTTATTATCCCTGTCTCTGCTCGTCCATTTGTCTGTCTGTCCATGTCTTTGTCTGTCACAGTCTCTGTCTTTCCGTCCTTTTCTCAGTCTGTTCTCATGTCCGTCTTCAATTCTGTCCATGCTTTTCCATCTGTCTGTCTCTCAGCCCCTGTCAGTGTGTCTGTCTGTGTGTCTCCCAGTATGTCTGTCAGTCTCTGTCTTTGTCTCAGTGCTGTCAGCCTCTGCCCAGTCTGTCCTTCTCTTTTCTGCCCGCGTTCTCATCTCTGTCTCTGAGTCTCTCCTTGTCCATCCGTCTGTCTCTCAGCCCCTGTCAGTGTGTATCTGTCCGTGTGTGTCCCAGTCCCTTTTCTGTCAGCCTCTGTCTTTGTCCAGGCTCCGTCCGGTCTGTCTTTTCCGTCTCTCGGTCTCTGCCCGTGCTCTCATCCAGTCACAGTCCGTGTCTATGCTCGTCCACCGGTCTGTCTCGTGGTCTCAGTCTGCAATCCGTCTCAGTTCCTCAGTCTGTCTCTGCAGCTTTAAGAGGACTCGCTCTGGGAGAATTTAGGTCAGCGTAACCATTCAGCCCACTACGGCGGCTGGGGCGGGCCCGAGAAGACGGGGGAGGGTGCGTGGTGACGTGGTTTTGTTCCCCAGTGATGTCACACCCACCACAGACTGGAAGCAAACCAGCAGGACTCCCACTTGGAGATCCCGCTTCCAAAAACCACGGCCCGTCTTTGTGGTTTTATGGTTCCCGCATGGTGCTTTATGCTACTCAATAATATCTTTGTGCTTCTTTTTGGATCCTTCATCCCCTCGTCTGTAGAACCATATCAATAGTCAGCAGCTGAAGGCAAAACACCTTCTGAAGGTGGGGCCTTTTTTCTTAAACCGCTGAAACAATGAATGGCTTTGTAGTTCATTAGTTTGGTTGTCAATGGACTAAGTGACCTCATTATTTCGATGCTATTCCTCAAAACACTGAAAGGCTTTGGTGAATATTTAGAGATGAAGTTATGTGTTTTGTAGATGTTGAAGCAATTCAAGTTTCCCAAAACCAGCGAGAATTAAGGTTGGCCAAAAAAATAGGATGAATCTAATCTGTGATAGGCTGTACATTTGGTTTAAAACAACCAACCTTTTCAGAATAATACAGATTATTTTATTTATTTATTATTCCTTTATTATAACTACTGACTTTACGCGCTGTCAAATAATGTGACAGAAGTACAAGAGTGACGTGGACATAAAAAGTAGCAGAAAACGGAGACACCCACGTACGTAAGTTACCGACTCAATGTGCCAATCAAAGAAACACACCATGGAGGACCAGAAGAGTTTCTGGAAGCAGAAGATGTGAATCAGCAGACTTGAGTCCTGCGTTTCTTTTTGACAGTGACGACATGTTGAGCCCTGCAGGACCGATAAGTGACGGAGATTGAGCGTTTGGACCGGTCCTGTCCCCTGCAGGAACTCACTTTTACACTCTGTCAGCGCGCGCGCACACACACACACACACACACACACACACACACACACACACACACAGCGCTCTCCTGTTAAAACCCTTCAGGACGGACCAGCTGGAAACTGGACAGGATGTAGATGTCAAGGAGCTGATGGACTCTTACTGACTGTCGGGCTCAAGCTGAACTATACTTTCTTTTTACACAATAAATGCCTTAATGTTTAAATCCAACGGTGCACAAAAACATGGCGGTAATGTTGCAGCCATCGCTCAGTAGTGTCTGTTAAACATCAGGTATCAAACAGCGGGTCTCAACTCTGCAAAAATCGTAGATTTAGAAGTAGAAGATTGAAATCCCCCCGTCTGCACGATGAATATTAAATGATACAGGTTCCACATTTCAGCCCATTAATAAATACACATGCATCATGTATAAATATGTATGACGCTTTCCCTCCCCCAGCAAGCACACCGATCAGAGAGCTTCATTCTGCTTCTGTAAGTGAGTCATTCTGGACAATAAGACAGAAAACTCTCCGTCCGAGTAGCTGATTTATGGATTTAATAATCCGTCTCACAATGGTATCATCCCAGTTTGTTGGGGGGAGTCACATAGACTCACCTCCTTCCAATTGGAGCCGCAGTGGTGAATAAAACATGCACGCTGACCTCTGACCTCCTTGCGGTCGGCTGTCACGTCTGTGGATCCAGAAACTGAAGCAGGTTCCTGCAGTTTGAGAGAGCGCTGGACGGATGAAGCTGGACTAGAACTTCTGTAGCCCCGTGGTTTGAAAAAGAGAACCAAAGGGGATTCAAAGTCTGCCTTCTTGATGCTCTTGATGAGTGTCTCCACTTCAGAATCTCTTCCATAAAGCATCACAGTCTGAATATTATTGCGCGATAACGACTAACGTTAGCAGCAGTTTAGTTCAGCAGCACTGAAAGTGAGTGATTAGGGGAACATGCTGCCGTGTAACCCGATCGGACAGAGAGACAAACAACCCTCATACTGGAGATTACATGTGAAGGAAGGCATTCACAGCCCCCATGGCTCAAATGTACCAAAAGCCCCCGTTACATTCATACGCACCATTAGCGTTAAAGAGACAAAACTCGAGGTCATGAAATGTGTGGAATAACCAGTGACTGTTAAAGCAAGCGAGCGGGCCTCCCTCCGGGGCCACGCCCCCAATACGATCTGCATAAATGTAAACAACAACAAGATCAATTTTGGAATACTTTTTTGCACGGAACAAAAAAAGACACTTCACACTGCTTCATCTTCATTTTCCGGAGAACTGCATCTAAATATATGATATTGCTTTGCTCATTATGTGATAAGTGGGACGGAAAGATGTAGTCTTCCAAAATTCAAATTGCAGTTTATTATGCAAAGTGCTCCTTTAAAATTCATGGAAGATCTGAGAGGACACTAGATATTTATAAATTAAGGCTTCTCGTAAAGACTACGAGTACATATTTTTTAAATCTTATTGTAGTAATTGTATTTATAGACTTCCAAATCAAGATATTTTGTAGGAGAGACAGAAAAAACCTGCAAAACTAAGTCATCTCAAACTACCAATGACAAGGAAGCTTGGGGTCAGAGGTCACGGCATCTTGACATTTCTACTAATTCAACAGGAAGCTTCAAGGGAATTTAAAGTTCAGTCAGAGTTGAAAGATTTAAAACAAACACAAATCCTGAAATGCTCCGAATCCTCTTAATTCTCTAATGAGGCAAATATAAAAATGGATAAACTGACGTCCTCTCATTGCTTCGTTGGCTGATCTAGTGGGACCTTTGTTGACCATCCCCTCCGGGATCTCGCATCTTTAAAGGATGATTCAACCATATAAATTGTAAATAGTACAATCTTAGCTTACACAAACTGCAAAACAAAGCCTTTTGGTTTCATCACAGACTCTTTGCTCAGCGATAGTTTGACAGAAATAGTTGAAACAGTTGCGTATGAAGACACAGAACAAATAGATGGCGGTCACTTGGATGAAGCTGCGCTGTCATTTTCAGAATGTTTTCAGAAGTATTATTTATGTTTCAAAACGCAGCAGCGCGTTGGTCTTCAGTTCATCGATAAGTTCGAGCTCAGCACTAAACATCAATCCACAAGTGAGTTACCAGATTACAATGTTCCGTACTGTGTGAGATTCACAGCTGGGCCAAACACCAGGGAGGAGCACCACTGACAAAATAAATGCAAACATTATATATATATATATATATATTATAATATAATATGCCGCAATGTATTCTCCAAAAAAACAGTTCCCATGCTTGGTTGTAGAGGAAAAGTCGGTATATCGATAAAACAAAGCAGAAACAAACTTATTGAGTAAATGAAAGAAGCACGAAGAGCCAAAAGTACCGTCCTCACATTAAAACATTAACAATCCAAAATACTTCATTTAATGACTTCATGTCATCGTGGCCTGTTCTTCCTCTGCAAGGGTCAAACTCGTTAGAAAAGCTGTTTTTGTATATCAACTCAACATCATCGGGTTTGAATGGAAACTCTCCTACATGTGAACCTCACAAACATGTCTGTTGTTTTAAAAACGTCATCTTTCTGTTCACTTGCTTCAAAGAAATTCTACACCATCGTCTTCCCCTGGTTCATGAATCACACACCGGCAGCTCGGCTCGCTACACACGGGAACCCGGCTCCGCGACTCCCTGCGTGGAACCAACGCGGTGGAATGTGCACTCGAGGGCGGAGTCAAAGCACTGCAGAGCACTGATTGGCCGGTGGGGGGATCGCCACGGGACATCCCGCACAAACCCGCCTATTAAAAAAACAAAAACATTTTTTCCGTTTGTGTTGGCCGCTGAAACCACGTAAGCGAGCCTCCCGTCGAAGACGGTGTCGCACGAGTTTTACTGCTTCGTCGATCAGTTGAGAAGTAAACTAACGGTGTAAAGAGAAAAAAGGACCCAGGAAGCAGAACGTGAGCCGAGTCGGGCCGAGCAGCACCGTGGGCGGGAAACACGGCGTAACTCCCAAATTTGAATATTGAAAACGAACTTTCAAATCAAAAGGCGCGTGTTTGTTTCGCGGCCTTGCTGTCTCCACGGGACAACGTGACCACGGGGGGGACAACGAGAGCCGCCGGTGCCGCGCTCCGCCCATTGAGCTCAAGCATCTTTCATCGTTCAAGTTGCTCCCTCGTGCATCACGGCCCCAGACTGCACCTCTTGATACGCGGCCCTCTTTTGTCCGCCGTCACGTCAGGTATTTCCGCCCGTAATCTGTTTGATAGGGATGATTTCAGAGATCAAAACATGCGCCTGCAGACATCGTCTCTGCTGCTTCCTCGACGCTGCGGCGTTCACGCCTCAGCGGGCCAGAAAGGCCTCCAGCAGCGACGCACGCATCAGCGGCGTGACAGGGATCCGGGTTTGAGCTCAACAACACTCGCATGATTTATGTGCTTGTGTGGGAAGTGGAGAGCAATCACAAAGTACGACATTCAACACTCTATCGCACAATAGTCATGAGTAACGTCTCCCCTTCTTTGGGCGTGGCTCCGTTAGCACACGTAGCACGGCCGCTACGCTGAGAGCCATTTGGAGGCAATAAACATGCTCTAAATATTGAATTGAGCCCATTTAAAAATACAAGTAGTACAACGTGACGCTTCGGGTTTGTGGTAATAAAATTAGGAGAAAGCACTTGGAATGATTCAAATATAAGAAATGGTATAAAGCTCGGAAAAGAGAGTTTGGACTCACATACAAGTATAATGATTCCAATGTTCTCTGAGTGTATGTAGTTCATCTAAGAGATGACAGATTCAGAAATTTATGATCGAAAGATATTTAAAAAATGCTATTTGTCTTGTCAACTCAAGACTGAACGTTGTTTTTTGCAGCAATTTTCTCTCGGGGACGTTTCATCACATGGACGTTTCATCACATGGACGTTTCATCACCGTTTCGCACTCTTCACTTTTCCTCCAACAAGCGTCAAACTGCACGCAAACGATGCGGAACAAACACTGTTTAGTTGTTCTTCCACTTGTGTTTTTATTTGTGGTCAGGCACACAAAGGGGCCCCTCTGGGCACCCGCAGTTGTCCACGCGACGCCCCTGCTTTCGGAAGCAAATACAGTTTAAAAACAACGCTTTGCGTGTTCTCATCCCTGCTGGATCCGGGCCAAAAGAAGCGTCTCCGAGGCGACGTGAGGACGGAGCCCGACTGCGTTGCGCCTCATGAAGATTTAAAAAGTAAGACGTTTCCCTTTTTGGGTGCGTTTTCCCGTCACGCTCACTTTTTTTCACCTCACCGTTTGGCTGTCAGAGGACACGCACACTTTGACATCCTCGAGTGCACCACCCAACACGAAGCCGAACAAAGCCTTCGCGTGCAGAGAAGAACACTTTTTCTTTTTTTTTTGCAGATTAGGGCTGAAACCCAGCGAGACGCACCTCGAGGCCTTTGGTCCCACTGGGAGCCTCGTCTGCGTTCGGGGGGCCAGTGGAACAACGTGACCACTACAGGACTCACGCGTCTCAACTTCACAGGCTCTGGTTGTTCAAGGATTTGTGTAGTTTGCAAATATAAGTAGATTTGCCTCTTAATCAAGTTTCCAACTCCTCCACCCGACCGAGAAGCCCTCTTTTGTCCTCCACTCGCCTTAAACGCTCACGTGAGCAGCCGCAGGGAACAAAACGCAGTCTGCGAGGTAACGCACGACGAACGCACACACATTTGTGCTGCGCGGAAATGTCAGCAGAGACGAAGCGAGAAGATACTCAGAACGGTGTAAAAGCATACGTGCATTTGCTTGAAATACTTTCTGTAGATGGAGAATTTTCTTCAAAATCCCTCCTTTAACGAAGGAAGCCAGTGTTTTAAAGCCGCTCCGAAGATAAAGCAAGCTAGCGAACGCATGTGAGCAGAAAACGAACATCAGCCGGCTCATCCTGTGCCCCCCCCTCCCTCCCCACACCTGTGCCCCCCTGCAGCTTTTCAGGAGTTGAGGGGTAAGACGCAGTTTTTTCGGGGTGGAGGGTTATTCCTGTCGGCGTCCTTTTATCCTCAGTGTTAAGTGGCATCTAATCTGCTGCAGAGCTGAAGTGTAAAGAGTGACCCCCCCCACTCCCCCCCAACCTCAACCCCCCCAGCTGCCACATAAAGTCCTTCACTGGTCATTAGCACCGACTTCCAGTCAGCTAATCCCGGCCTGCACGGCCCGGTTAAACACCCTCAGGGCTTCATTAGAGGAAGGAAAACCTGAAGCTTTCTGCCCCAAAATGAGACCAAACTGCTGCAAAGTTCCATTCTTTGTAACATTAAAAAACGGTTTAACGTTTGAAAGTCGCATTAAACAACCTCAACGGATTGAAATGTATGACTTTAACAAATGTTTCAATAGTTCTGCATTTGTAGGCTCGGGAGTTTTAAAAACAACTTTGTTCAGTTATTAAACACTAAGGGATTCGATCCTGCAGATAACTTACTGAGATAACTTTAACTTATTTAATATTTACTTCATTTCTCAAACTTGTAATAGCACCACAATGCACTTTCATTCTGTTAATACCTACACTCATACTATTTGAAATTCAGAGCAATCACTGTGCACAAAATACTATTTTGTTATTATTTTGTTAACGTGCTCCTGTTCTCTCGCTGTCGGAAATGTTCAGTTTTATTACTGTGATTGTATTTTCACTGCTGCTTCCTTTAACTACTGTTGTAGATGTACTGAAAATGTAGCGATATAGATTAAATGCATTATAAAACAATAAACTGATACAGACACGTCTACCTAAATTAACCACTAATATTCCAGGCATGAAAAGTTTATAACATGATGGGGTATCGTCACTACATTTGATGCCAGAACTTTACTTAAAAGAAGATGTGACACAGAGCGGACGCACCTCTGTGAAGCTGTTTTACAGTCCTGAAAGTACATATTCCTCTTTTTATTCCTCTTTTTGTGGTGATGCTTCACTGAAAGAGAAAATCATCACTTTCCCGTCGCTCCTGATATTTTCACCAGGGACCACGGAGGAAATGTTCTTTATTTCATCACGTTATTTTCAATCTGGGCGAGGTGGAAATGTTCAGAAATCTTCTCAAAAAGAGCTTTAAAACTGAAAGTTGCAGCAATAATGAATCACACGCCCACAGCTTCTTCAAATCAGAACCAACGGCTTGATGGGAAAAGTCCTTCAGCAGACTTATTGGGCTTATTTATACCGTTTTATATGTCCTCTGTAACTCCTATTTTCTTGTTATTTGTGTTGCATCATTTTCCCTCTGTGATAAATAAAGTCTCCCATCAGCTAAAATCAGCATCATCTAACGTCCGCTTTCTTAAATCTACTTCAGGGTAACAAACCGCAGGCTGCCGATGAGTAACAAAGTCTGATATGACACTGAAAATACCTTCAGTCTCCTGCCGCTAGTTTGACATCATGGAGGGAGTTCTTAAATAAACACAGGAGTTCAGAATGCGTCTCAGTGATTAGAAACGTGCTCGTCGTCATCATTAACACTCGGACACAATGCTTGGATTTAAGGTGTTAAATGGATCAGACTGGACTTTTCTTGTTGTTTTAGCTCTTTATTTCCATTTTAAAATGTGGAGAAAAATCAGAAACTAACCAAACAAATGTTCCAAATTTAAAAAAAGGCACAAAAGTTTGTTTCGTGAGTTTTTAGTCAATTTCTCCATCAAACAGCATCTTTGGGGCTCAAAAAAACTAACTGGATCCTCTGAGAATAAAAAGAAAACAGATACTGGTGGGAAATGTCTTCCTTGTTGTTTCGCCCAACATGTGTAAATACGGCCATTTAATCCAGCTGCAGCTCTCACACTGCTATTGTCTCAATGGAGAAGCGTCTTCCTGCTGTGTGAGAGGGACGTTTGGACGGAAGCAGCTCGTTGTGGGAGTTTCCTGAATCTTACTGGAGCAGGAGGGACGTTTTCTGAGCAGTTTGTAAAACTTCTCCAATGGTCATAAAATAAATAAATAAATAAATAAATATATATATATACAAATATAAAAATATAAATATATATATATATATATATATATATTATAAGCTTTATGATGATAATGCTCCACCCTGTTAACAGACAGTAAATGCAGCACAGGTTGATATTAGTAGTTTATAAAATATCAGTCAGGTTGTCCTTTACCTCTAATTTTTAAGACATTTAAGACAAAGTATCAACCTGGTTTTTGTTTGTTTGTTAGGTGCATTTATTGATAAATTAATGCGAAAGTTTAAAAAAAAAAGAATACCTCTGTGCTTTAATTTAGCTCAGGTTCCATTTCATTGTTTAAATATTCTGAAAGTTTTGGAGAAGAAAGTCTGACCACTTGAATTGACTTTTAAAAAATGCACAAACTCCCAAATCCATAATATTTCCATCAAATGCTAATTTCAACCTTTTCGTCCTGTAACGAGAATTCATATGAATTGTGTTTGTTTGTGTTTTATTTCCTGCTGCTTCAGTGGGTGGAGCCTCAACTATACTGCTTTGGGATAATAAACGGACGTTAATAGGAAACTGTATTCTTTATATTTTAGTAATAATTAATTAAGTAGGGTAAATTAAGTAGAGGTAAATAAGTAATTATAATCCTGATCAGTAAGGGGTTATTCTCTCAAATACACATTTCATCGTGTTGGTGTTCAGGTCACAACTAAGGCCTCAAAAAATCTAAGGATGAAATTAAATATATTTTGTAGTGATATGTTATCAAAGGATTGAATTGGCCGAAATACGATTATTTTGACAAAAATAATGAATCATTACAAACTGCGGATCTTCAATTATTATGTTTTAGGGCCAAACATGAATTTCGAGTACAATATATTTTGCTGCTGCAGCATCTTGTTATTCTTCTTATTAAACTGAAAACACTTTAATAACTTTTAAAAAATGTTCAGCAAAAATGCATTTTTTGATGTGAAAATCACATAAATGTAGGAAGAAAATTATATTCACAAGTATATATGAAGTATATGACAATGGAATTGTGTTGAAGAAATAAATGTTCATATACATTCATTTAAAGTAAATTCATTCATTAAACAAATTGCATAAAGAACATTTTATAAATGTATATATAAATATTCAGAATTATCAATCTTTCTAGGAAACATGACTGGACTTATAAAGTATACAAATGTTTAAAGAAAAAAAAATAAGAGCAATGTAGAACAACACCAACCCCCCAAGTCCACGTCCACACACACACGCTTTACCTTGTGAAGAGCTCCAAATAACTTATTTATTTTATTTTGATAGTTTGGTTTAAAAAAATCTGTGATAATTGTGTTACCATATAACAGAAAACAATTATATAATCATAAAAACCTATTTTTAAGGGGTTAGCTCATTATCCTTGCAGCCAAAAATGTTATAAAAACGCTTAAAATCGATCTCATAATGTTTGCAAACTTCTTAAATCGCCGGATTTAATACATCAAATCCCCCTTAATTTGGGAGATTATGGTTAAGCGGTTTAATTTAACCTGCAATTGAGTTATCAAATCATTTAATCTTTGACATCTCAGACTTCACGTTGGTCCCACTCACTGGTGCCGCCATTTAAAGTGGCTCATTCCCAGTTTGTTTGGCCTGAATGCTAACGCTAATGCTAAAGGGCCAGCGAGGTGTTGAATCAACAAACGTCGTCTTTCTAAGAGCGAAAAAGGTTAAAGTGTGTGTTGCCTCGCAGAGGAGCGCTTTCGGCACATCACTTTTGTTTCCGCCGACGTTCGACACGCCCACTTTCGCATTCGGGCCGCCGTTTTTTTGGAAATTCACCTTTCGGAGAAGCCAACTGAGCAGCGAGCCGACGGACCCATCGGGCCTCGAACCCTCGGCGGCCTTTTTCCGAGGGCGTCGGCCTTTAAATCGCAGCAAAACTACGCCGCAGTATTGTCAAACAAACATCGCAGGAAAGAAAAAAAAAAAAAAACAGAAAAAACCAACATAAGAGCCGTGACCTAGCGCTTGCTCCCACCCCGCCCCCGAGTGAAGATCGCGTGCGGAATCCAGGCAACCCGGAGCGTGCTGAGGGAGCGCTCGCTGCTGCACACCCAGGCGACGTGACCTTCCATTCGCCAAACAGCCCGGCGATGCGGGGGCTGCCCGACCCACTGAGCATGCTCAGTGGCATCCGCAGTGTTTCGTGACAACACTAATAGTCTGCATGGATCACTGGCACGCAGAGTCACTTCTAATTAGAATTATCTCAATCTTCCACCAGGGTTTTAGCTTCTTTTTGTTTTTTTTTCGTACAGCGCCCGCGTCTGAATGGCCGGGCCGAGGCGCTGGTTTCCCCGGCCGACTCCGCCCCTTTCCTTTTCCTCTATCCTCCCCCCATTTTCTCTACAAAAGAATGGAGAAAATAAAGAGTAGAGGAAGGGGGTCACCCCACTTCGTCCTCACCTTGTGTCTATTACGTATGCATGCTTTCATTTTTCGTTCGTTGTTTCCCTTTTTCCTCCCTTCCTTCCATCCTCGCTTCCTCCCCTTCTCCCCTACAACCATCTGCTCTGCGCGGCGCTCGGTGGAAATCGCTGCCCGATCTCCAGATGCACGGGGAAGTCAGTCCTTCGCTCCCGTTGAAGGGCGACGTCGGCCATTTTAAACCCACTTTCCCCCGTCAGAGTTTAAGCTGCTGTGGTGGAAGGCGGTGAAATTCGTGGGGTGGAAAGTGATGGCCGTCACCCAACCAGCTCAGATTAAAGATGCTCCTCCACTAATTGACTTTATTTCACAGAGGAAGGAAATGATTTATCCTCCTCCGTTGGGCTAACGGGGCAGCAGAAGAATGAGAGCCGTCCCGTGTTCTTTTTGTTTTGGATTAATCTGCTGTTTCCGCCGAGGACGCTTTCTTCTAAAGCGATCTGCAGGCTGCGTGAAAGCACAAAAAGTTTTGACCTCCGGGTCTCCAGCTTTACAAGCTGGAGGTCGAAGGTCAGAGACAATAGCGGCCGGTGTGTCACGCCGCAGCCAAGACAGACGGGTAAAGATCATTTAGGGGGATTTAAACCCCAGAATACTGACTTCTGACTCACTTCCTGAGGAGAGGAAAGAGTTCATCACACTCGGTCACACACAGTCAGGAAGCGTTCAGGAGGGACGGGAGACAGGATGCAAACCGCTCGGTCGGGAGACGGACGGACGGCCGGGAAGTGGGAAAGAGACAGAAACGGGGAGAAAATATCAAGCCGGACAGACGGCGAGTCCGTCAAACAGAAGGGAGACGGACAGGTGTGAGTCCCCAGCCGGCTGGTGGGAAACGACTGTGGGATTCAAACAGGCAGGTCGGACGAGGAGACCAGGAGACATCCGGGCCGCTAAACAGCGATCCTTAACCAACGCCCCCCTCAGCGCCCCCCCTCTCCCCCCCTCGGACGCCAAACACGCCCCACCTGGTGACGGTGCTTTGGCGCCCGAGAAACAAACGACGCTGCTCGTTGGGGAAACGGACGAGTCGGCCCGAAGACAGACGGGTCCTTCAGATGTCAAACAAAAAGACGCAGAGCGGCTTCCGGGGCGAAAGCGGCAAAGTGACGGCAGGAGGGGGGACGAGGAGGAGGGGGGAGGGGGGGCCGTGGTGGACGAGGAAGAGGAGGAGGCAGCTGGGTGTAAACAAAGTTCTCGTGTAAAGTGATGGCTTGAGACATGCCGCCAACGCCAAGCGACAAACGAGTTCATGGGACAAAACCCAGCTGACGGGGTCTGAGGTTTTGGTGAAACGGTTCACGTCGGAGCCAAAACGCTGAATGTTCTCTGCTTCCGGTGTGAAGAGTTAATGCGTTTCCCTGAAATGCGTCTTTGGGGTTTGGAGATGTCAACGAGCAGCAGGGGATCGAGGAGACGAAAGGAGCCGTTAGTAGAGGAGGAGGATGGAGGAGGAGCAGCAGGAGGGCGATGGCTGTGGAGGAGATGGGAGAGGAGTTGGAGGGGGGGATGGAGAAGAGGAGGAGGTGGAGAAGCTGAGAGTAAAAACAGAGAAAAGAAGACAAAAAGTGAATTAGAACAACACAGCAGATTGTCAGTTTGGCTTTCAGCTTCCTGGGAGCCTGCGGTTCTTCTATATTCTCAAACTACGTCCATCCTTTGTTTTCATCAAGTTTTCAACCAGGAGAGTTTGGGGTCGAATCAAAGAGGAGCTGCGAGTCTCTTACTTAGTCGATGATAAAAAGATAAATGGTATTTTTTATCTCCACAGTTGTGGGCCGATTGCTTATTTCGTGCGAATCGTTTGTTTTGCCGACGGCGCCGTGAAAGCAAACGCAGGACTTTGAGAGCAGAGACGCGTCGGCTTCACTGGAGTCAGGGGGAAGGATGGTGGAATCTTTGCTTATTTGGTGTTAAAGTAAAACACGTCGAGTCTCGTGCTTCCAATTCTAACCCGGAGCGACAGCTGTGAGTCTCAACAAGGAAGATTTCGGCTGGAAAAGTGATGAAATCTGTCGTCAGTGAACAGTTGGAACGACGCGCTCGGTTTCTTTGTGTCTTTGTGTCTGTCGGCTGTATTAACCAACAACGTCTCCCGAATGTGTTGATGGCAAATGTCGTTTCCTCCCAAACGTGTTTGCTGTTCCAAACAAATAGTAGATGTAGAAGATGTAGATGTAACATTAGACTTATAAGAGATGGAGAAGAAAGAATAAGGAGGTGGAGGAGGAGAACAACGGCGCGAGGACGAACTAAATGGGGGATGTGTGACGATGACGAAGAGGTGGTGCAGTAAGACCGGAGGGAGCGGAGGAAGTGGAGGTGGAGCGCTCCTGCAGGAGGCCGCGGGTCGTGCAACGATAAACGCTGAAGCTGCAGAATTCTAACTTGGCGAGGCGCGTTCCACCTCCTTCCCCACCTCCGTCACCTCCACCCCCCCAGAGTGCTCATGGGAACCAGCAGCAGCCAATAGAAACACTCCAATCAGCCTTGCTCTTCTCCTCCTCCTCTTCTTCTTCATTCTCGTGGCCCTTTGCGTGACCACTAATCACAGAATGGACCCGAGCAGCTGTGGTCAGCTGATCCGCTCAGCCCGGCTCGTGGTTAATAATGTAGCAGCGAGGCGATTTCAACTGAAGGGACATCCACTCTGCCCATACAGGAGTCCCAGGTCGAAGGTCACGGCTGGAGCTTAGACGTATTGGTAAACAAAATCCAATCTACTGTAAATGTTTGTGCAGGAGCTGTGAAGCTTCTGAACTTCTGGTGTGAAACACGTTCTCGTTGTTACAAAACAAACAATTTCCCTTTTAATAGCACTTTAGATTTGAATGAGTTTGAGAACTCATTCATTGAATGAGAACTTGATTTCTTAATTTAAAGGGCCCTGTTTTAATGTGCGTATTTGAGCTGCGGTGTTTTAGTAAATAGGGCGGTTCTTCTGCAGCTGTTGGTTTCCATTCGTTGTGTAATCTAAAAGTAAATTGCAGGCTGATGAACCTCGTTGCGTTGTGGAAGAGTCGGCGTTGGTTTAAAGAAAATCATCATTCCTCGGTTGGAACGGGCTGCAGGGTTAGCATGCAACATTAATGTCACAGACTAACGTTAATGCAGATTTAATGTTCGCCCTGATGGATGTTCATATTGAAACGAATTGAACCCAATGACATGTCCTCAAAAACCACCAACAACAAACACACACTTTATGAAATATTAACCACCCGCCTACATTAGAAAATGCCATTGATATAAAATGCACATTATAGTTAAAGTGCAAACACCTCCATAAATACACCACTTTGGTCCTTCAGTCATGAAAATAAAATTGTTTTGCATTTTCTATTTGTTGGGCCTGAGTGGAACATCAAACATGGAATAAGTGAAGTTAAAACTAATAATAATATTAATGGTTTGTGTTTACATTTTATTCTTCTTTTCAGTAAACCTTTCCTTATTTTTACTGCACACTACACTAGTTTAATAACACACTGTTGTTTTATTAATTTATTAATCTCTGAGTTTTCTCTAACTTTTGTACTGCGGGTTTTTTAGGGGTTTTTTTATACATCAAAAAAATGTTTTTTGGATGCGGCTTTTTGCGGAGTTTTGTGGGACGCTTTTATTTCCTTCCGCAGTTTTCTCCGGCAATTTCTATCTCGTCAACTATCTGTTTTTGGGCTAAATTTGACTTATATATTCCCGCTGTGATCTCGAGCAGCAGACTGTTAGTTATGTAGCAAAGTAAAGGATTTATCACGTTTTACGTCTCTTCCCTTCAAAAGTGAACGAAAATGCGCACAAACAAGCTGCGCAGAGACAGCGGGGGGACGTTTACGCCTTTATTTGCTTTTATTTGCTTTTTACAGTGACGGAATTGAATATAATTCATGTAACTTACAGAAAAAGGTGTGGATTTACACAATAATTTTATATTAAACAATTTAAGCCATTAAGAACCGGACTCAAAAGCGCAGAACGAGTTTGATAAATTATTTTTTTCACTTCCTTAGAAGCCAATTCAAGTTCCGTCATAGTCACGACGTATCAGCAGGAATCGGAATTTTTAAAAAGCAATAACTTTATTGAACATCCTGAAGGCCGAATAAAGTTACGTGTATTGGTGGTGGTTTATTATTCCGTGGTGATGAAACAGACTTTGATTGGTTGGAAAGTTCTGATGAAAGTATCTGAAATGCGGAAATATTCGAAATAAGTGTGAACAATAAAACCTTTTCTGTTTTAAAACAAAATGAGCAGTAAACAGGTCAATAAATGATTATGATTAAACACGACGTGAGGTTTAAATAAAACTAGTAAACGAAAAAAACGGAGGAGGAAATATTAACAAAGCGGATTCTGGTTTGTTTAAAATTATTATTACAGCAAAATAATAAGTTATTATTTTGTAAAGATGAGGATATTCAAACTGAACCGTTTTCCTATTGTACAAATAAAAGAAACACAGGAGTTCGTCTGTGATCGAGAACAGCAGCACAACACGGAATGAGGGATTATTCCAGCTCCTGATTCACTGCAGATACTCATTTAAAGAATAAAACTAAATGAATAATTTTTTACACTTCCATCAATCAACGTTAATGTTTCATGTTTTTAATTAGAAAATGTCTCATACGGCTGACTCATCCTTAATATGTATTTTCATGTTATAGTCCAAACTGCAGAAATAAGGACAGAGAAGAACAGACATTTTAACTGAAAACATTATTTTAAATACACTGTTAATCAACAATTAATTAAATATTTTTCATAACTTCCGACAAAGCAAAACTTCACTGCCCAAACATAAAGACTGCTGTTGTGGTGATGAGATACACGTTACATTATTGAAAAAAAGGTTTGGGGAAATAAAGATTATACAATATAAAAAAGTACATCAGAAGAAGTATCGAGATCCTGAGTAAAAGTAGATATTACCTCAGCATAAAAATACTGCTTTACAAGAAAAAGTCTCATGTTGAAATTATACTTATACTATAATGGTTGTACTGGTTTGTATTATTTGATTATTGCTACAAATTCGTTCATGTGAAATTGTGAAAAAAATGTTGAAATTATTTATGACTTATTTTATACTTGCAGGGTTTACCAGTAGAACATTAATGTGTTAAGTAGCTTGTAATGACAGCTTTCAATTAAGTAAACAATAAGTGCAGTAAAAATATACAATTTAACGAACAAAGTAAGTAGTTTTACACACATAACACATTTTATATGACGAAACTCAAAAAACAAATGCATGAGCTCATCAAAACTGCATTTTCATGAAGAATATTTTAAATCGGTAATGTTGTGTTCTTACCACACTTATCTTGAGTCACCATATAAAAGCATTTTTATATCTTATTCAAAAGTGAAACAAACCATTCATGAGTGACAGCAGAGGAAAAACTGCAGGGTGGAGACCTCAACCTGTCGTCTGGTGTGTCTGTTTTGTAGCAGGCTCCTGCTTTCACGTCTCTGAAGCTTATGTTGGTGTCACTGCGTGTTAAAACAACATCCGCTACGTGCCCACGCTGTGAAATTTGGTTGAAAACAAGAAGAAAGATAATTAGGCAGAAAGACCAAGTGACCGGCGGCCGTTTGCTCGCATCTAATTCCTCCTCCTCAGCTCAGCAAACAGAGAGGACGCCTCGGGCTGCACTTTAAAGAGGAAATAAACTGCACGGAACCACCTGTTATCAAACGACTCCGACTTACTGCGGCGTCTGAAGCCCAAAAAGGTGACTGTTAAATGTGAGGAGCTCCTCTTTGTGGAGAAGGATCATCTCCAAAGTGAATTCACTCCCCGGCCGAAGGTATGCGGCCTTTCTGTCGGTCATTAGTATTGCTGCTGAAAGCCTCCACTCATCCGGTATTCACCAGATGTTAAACCTGCAGGGATTTGCTCCCATTTGGCCACAAGAGCATTAGGGAGATCTACTCTGATCATTGGTGATGAGGACCAAAGGAAGAGCACGAAAAAGCTTTGCTCTCAACGGCAACACTGGAAGTGTGTGAGATAAGGTAGAAATGTAGAGATATAGAAGAGCAAATGTTTGGGAAATCTTTTCCTGAAAACACTTTGTTTTTCCCGGGAAAAGTGATTAAAAAAAAAATCATTCGCACCTCCAGTCTCACCTGCTCACCCGTCACAGCGTGAAGTACGATCGTTTCAGTCATTTACACAAATGAACAGATTCTAATCCGCCGTCCTACGAACAGAAGACTGTTCTCAGACAATATGTAACATGTCACGTAATACGAAGAACGATAAAATCGGCCTCGGTAAAAAATAGACTAAAATATACTTTAAGGCCAGGTATGCTTTAGGGCGGGGCCACCTTGTGATTGACAGGTCACTGCCCCAACTTACAACCTCAACTATTTCACGGTGTGTTTTTCAGTTCATAGAAGCTCATGACCGTAAAACATCTGGTTCCACTAAAAATGGCTGCCAATATGGCGACAGCCAAAGCGGCGAACTCGAGGCATCACAGCGGCAGTCTTCAAAGCGGTGGGTGACGCCCCGTTGACTGCGTCCACATATCCAGTCAGTGACTTCTGTAGGAAAACCGCTAAACTCCGAAGCTCTAAGCTTCTTTACCCTCGTCCCGATTAAAGCGACACGGCTTCACCTGGACACACCTTGGCCATCTGGTAGCCATGGAAACAGCTGGTACCTCATTTCATTGCCCCTACGGAGAGCTGCAGCGGCGTGTGTTTGCTACCCGCGGGCCAGAAGCTCTGATTGGTGGCGACACAAAGGCTTACAGGCCACTAATGTTTGACATTGCTGGGGACGGATGGAGGCTGTAATAATCTCTACAGCAGATACAGAGCTACGGACCACAACACGGCTCCGGCTTTGGAAGAGAGGAGCGATATGACGAGGTACGACAAACAAACACAGACTTAAGTAACACAGAAACGTGGGGCAGCTGTCTACACACATCTGGCAAGTGAATAATTATAGTAGGGGTAGTAGTAATATGCTATATGACCGTTGTTGGTAGTTTATTACTCTCAATGGGACCATGATTTACTAAACGAACATCATGCGGTATTGAAGAGGACTCAAAACTAGCAGTTGAGACCGTACGCTTATGCGGCGTCATTTTCCTATCTTCTCTATACAATCTGAACTACGTACATTTGAAACCACAGGAGTCGCCCCCTGGTGGACATTCTAGAGAATGCATGTTGAGGACACTTTAGGACAGCCCTTAAAAAAACGTTATTTCAGCGATGCCCAAAACCTGTTGGAAACTACAGGTTAGCATTCAAGAGACGCCAACTAGCTGCAGTACGAGTTATGACGCCATTACGCAGGACAAGGTCAGCAGACATTGTTACAGAGACAAATCCAGAAGACGTCGCTGTTTGCTTCCTGTTTCAAACAGTGGACAGGTGGCATTAAAGAATGCACAAAAATAGAAATGATCAATCAGTCACATGTCCCCTAACATTCACCACGTGAGCCTTCCATAACTCGGGAAATGGCCGCAAGCGCTGATAGTAAAAGCACTAGTTTCAGCAGCCGGTGGGTCGGTGTCGGCAGAAAGCTCAACTGTGCATCAGCGTAGCGGCGAGGGGTGACGTGCTATCGTCCGTTTAATTCTCATTAACCTGCAGGGCGGCTGCGGTCCAACACACAGGCTCACAGGTCACCGATGTTAGGCCGTCCTCAGCGATAACGCTGCCAGAAAACCGGGGCTTTACTGCTCAGCATAATCCTGTGGACCAACATTAAGGACGCTACAACGGCACGGCGACAAACGGCTCGTGAGGAGCCCTGTTCGTCTATCGGATGCAGCAAACGTGAATCAGTCATTTCAGTATTTGGACACTGGAGACCACAGGCTCGAATCGAAAAAACAAAGTACGGACACGGTTACCGACTGAACGCGTTGTGGTATTTACCAGCTCTCTCTTCCACACAGACAATGAAATGGAGAATTTAGGTTTTTAATTCCTCCAAGAAGGTCAAACTATTTCTTATTGGGCAACAGTTGGTGCTCCGAGGTTCCTAAAATCAGAGACCCAAACCTGTGCTGTTAGAGGTGTTGGTTGGTGTATCGGTAGGCACTTATTTTATTAATGCAATAGTTTCATGTTTCTAATTGTTTACTTTTACAATACTGTTTACAATATTTTCGAAAAAGAAAAGCATTAAAAAGTAACACACACAGACACACACTCGACTGTACATCTGGCAGGAAAAACCCGACGAGCCCAAAACCCCGGCGCGTTTGACGACGCGTGATGTAATCGCGGTAACGACGCGGCGTGGGAAGCAGGGGGAGGAGGACTTCGTGAAGGGGAGAAAGCAGCGGGACAGGAGACGAAGGAGGAGAACAAGAAGAAGACCTTGACCCCCCCCTTAGGGTTCGGGGTGAGGGGGTTAAACAAACAGGTCACCGGCTTTGACAATAATCCCGGCTGGTCTGCAGGGTGTCAGCGTGCGGCCCGGGATGCTATTCAGCCGCTCTCGGGAACGCTGTTGTTCTAAGGAAGCTGGGAGTGAATATCGGCCCCCCCCCCCCCCTCACCCCCTTGGACCCCCTCCTCACATAAACAATGTCCCCCATATTTATCAACCGCAAAAAACAACATGTAGCCTATTTAGTTTGGGACTCAAACAGATTTAACTCTGCACAGAACGTGTTGGTGTGACAGTGAAAGCTCCTGTCTGAGGGGCTCTGCTCATTGTTCTTTATTGTCAATCTACATTTAGCGGCCCCTAGTTGTGTTGTTGCAGTCCGTGACCAACTCCACCCTCCTGCTCACGCCTCCCTCTCCCCAGGACGGTAACGTGTGTCGACGGGTGTAAAACCGCCGCGCCCAGAGGCCGTGCTTATTGACACTACTTCAGCGGAAGCGAGAAGGTTTCACACTCTGTGGAGCCCGTTACAGCTGTTTCACAAGCAGGTGGCAGAGCTTTAGTGGCCTTTAGCGGGAATAAAAAGGCCAAACACCGACTCTGGCTGCTTTTGGTCTAAATGGTTTGTCTGTTACTGTACAAACAAGGCAGCGCAACGCGGCAGATTCTATGAGGAGGGCTCACTATGTAATGTTCATTCGAAGCTAATGAAAACACAACGTTCCAGGTCACTGCACTTATGAAACATATGTGAATATTATATTTAGTTTCTGCTGATATAAGCCTCAGATTCCTGCCCCCTCAAGGTTTATTTACAGCAATGTGACCTCAAAGGGGTTTGATTCAAAAATCGAACCCAATCTGTTGCCTCCACATGGCTCTCAACATGGCGACGGCTGAGCCGGAGAAGCTAACGATGCTAACAGTGCAGGCGACAGCGTCAGTGGTGACGCCGCTAACAGTGACACGAGGGAGAAGCTACACCTTTGCTCCGTCACCGTCTGTCGGGGAGGCATTATCAGCTGTAACTGTACATCTTTTAAACGCAAATATACGGTTTTAGGAAACCGGGACGGTGTGGGAAGGAACTACAGCGCGTGTTTTTATGAAATGGAGGAAGACGTAACCGAGGGCAACGGTGAGGCTCACCGATGTCTTTCTGGACCATTTTGGTCAGGTTGAAATCCCAAAAGTGAAATGTAGCCCCGCACATTTGAAAAGTAAAGACTGAATCCCTTGTTTATAACTCCCAGTCACCATAGCAACAACTAAATAATATATTACTGTATCATACGAACACTCCAGGCCTTTGTTTTTCTTTCAGGTCTTTCTCTGAACTGTAGAGCGGCTCCTCCAAAAGGTCAAAAGCAGGATTGTTGAAGGAGTGAAATGTGAGATGGGGGTTTTCATAAAAGCGTTTGGTCGTTACGCTGCACTGACCGGGCTAACTTTGCTAATGGTCTCGCTGGCCTCCCGCCAACACTTTCTCCCCTCAGCCATCTTCCATTTCTTTTAGTTTAGTCACTCTGCGTTACGAGGCGTTTAGCCTGAACTCTGCGGCTTGTTTTTTTTCCTCCTCCTTTGTGTGTCTTTCTTGTGATTTGACAGCCTTTACCCCTCCAGACCCCCCTTTTTCTTTCATTTGGTTCCTGAGCATTACATTGCATTAAGTTTGACCTCTGCCCCTGTGTCAGCAGTCTTTCCTTTTCCTCTCCACGTCCGTCTCCCTTTCCCTTCTTCTGCCTAATTGGTGTATGTCCGTCTGTTGGATCAGAGGAGGAGGAGGGTGGAGGTTAACTCTTCCTGGATCAGGGACCCCTGTGGTTCGGTGACGAGATGAAAGACTGAAGCGGAGCTAAGAGACAGCAGAGCGACGTGACGTTTGTCCTTAAAAGAGCCACTACATCTGACAGAAGAGGAATAAAGACGGCAGAGGAGGATTTATTTATGATCTTATCTTTCACTCAAACAGTAAAATAACAGGAAGCCGTTTGTCTTTCTGGTGAATCGTAGAATCCGGACCTGTTGGTTTAATCTGACCTGTAAGCTGAATGCTTCGTCGTCCGATGGTCATGATCTCTCTGTCGGGGGGTGGGGTCATGAAGGGCGGGGCGGCGTTCACGCCATGCTCCTTCCTCCTGCTCCGTCAGAGGGATCAACCGTCCCTCACTCCGGGACAAGCTCTTCGTTAACCCCTATTGTTGACAGGAAGTTACCCTTAAAAACATTCTGAGAGGAGACGTCCACTGTTGCACGTGTTCCAACAACAAACTAACGTAAATATTGCAAAGCAAACATTTGGGTCCACGTGATGCTCTTTTATGTTGCGCATGACAAAATATCAGATTGCTGAAATACTCTGAGAAATACTAGCAGTAATACACCTGCAGTAGGTTGGCAGAGTAATATTGTCATGCATTTAGTTCTTATAGATTAGATATAAAAATCCCTGACATGCAGCAACATCTGTACGTCGAGCTCCAATCAGATTACAGCTGTGTGATGAGTTTGTGGTTTATACAGTTTGTAATGTAATGTATGAAAGCTATAAGATGAGAGCATTAAGTGGGACAACAACAGGATGAACCTACTTACTCAACAAGCCTGCGTCAAAACATTGTATATTTTTCTATATTTTCAGGTCGGAGTGTAACAAAACAACATTGAGAACTACTCCATATTTTTACTTTCACAAAGAACAATTCACATCTTCATTCGGCGAGTCCACAAGATACGTCTTACTTTAAAACGACAGAAGACGTTTCTTTCTCTGTTATTAAAATGTTAAGTATTCATAGAGTTCCAGGAAATCACATTTCTGTTTGTGTTCTATTCAACCAAACCAAATATAACGTAATAACCCGGCCGCCATAGACCTGTGATTAGCTGTTTTCTAACTTCAGACAGAGGCCGTGTAAAAATGCCCATTTCTTAAAATGCTCCACTCACTGTACAACACAACCAGACTGCTGACTGCTAATCGCTAACTAGCTCGAGCTAAATGTATAACGCCAAGTGCAAATAAGAGTCAAAACTGCCTAACTGCAAACAGTCGTGAATTAGCACACAACGTTTTGGGGTGAGCAGTATGCAATCAGACGTGGACACACACATGCACACACACACGCACACCAACACTGAACACACAACCTCCTGCCAGATAATAGGCTAAAAACAGTAAATGCTTCGGTACACTGTTGTGGTGTTGTGGAAATAATCTTTAAAACAGACATCAGGTAATGACTTTGTACAAAGTGTTATTAAGTGTATTGCAGAAGCAGCTGCAGCGACCTGCGACTTAAGCGAGTGGTTTTAAGCTCTGTTTGTGTTTCATCTCCAGTGATAATCTCTATTTTCTTATAACCTCTGTGATCGCTTTTAACTCCTCTGCTCCACTTTCACTTCGAGATCAATCAGGTTAATCTCGTCTTTCCTCGTCGTGTCTTTGAAACCAGTGGAGAACATCGGCTGCCTCTTGAGTGTCCATCTGATTGGAAACACACCAGAGGCTTTAAGCTGTTAACCCTTCGGATCCACATGTATCGTGCTCATGTATTTGACAAACGATCCGTCTCACAACGCGGCAGTAATCCACGCGGCCTTTGACCTTCTGCCAGCTGCTGTCCAGGGAAACCGCTGATTGTGATCGTGTAAAACAGTCAACGTTGTGTCGACAAACGCTTTGGAAAAACCATGAAAACGTTTTAAACATACAAAAGCAAAAGTACGAAGGCCGCCGTACGCGGACGCCTTCGTTACGATTCCTCGAATATATTGTTTCTTTTTTTTGGGGTCTCTGTGCACGATGACGCCTGATCTCCTGAGTGCTAATCCCACAGAGACGCACATCTGGATCACACACACACACACACACACACACATACACACAGTACGCTGCATACGCACAAAGAGGCCACACAGCACATGTGCTCAAGTGCTCTCTGGGGTCCGAAACGACATTCGCTGAATCCTCAGAATCTGGACCCGGTCTAAGTTATTGGTGGCATCTTTTTAATAAAACAAAAATGGCCGTTCACATGATTCCCGCGGATCACACGTGTGCGCGGGCCTGCTGGCCGATACCGAGAAGACACCCCGTTCATTCTTGACCACACAGCCGCCAATTAAACATCTCCCCTCAATGTCCCTTTCAGTAGCTTTTCTGGAGCTTTCAACCACATTTCATGATCCTCATCATCTTTGTTATCACTCTTTGATCTAATCCTCCGATCAGAGCTGATATGTTACAGGATCTCTGATTAATCCGTGAACCTTTGCCCTTTTAGATCAATGACTATTTACATCGCGATCATGAGAACAAAACATGCGTCTGTTATAAGATGCTTTATCGGTGCCACGAGTCTCCTGCAGCATTCATCCCACCATCGGTCCCAAAAGGATTTACCCTGATCCAACTTTACAATCTGTTTCCAGTGAAATGCAACCCGATGCGTCCGCGGCTCGCTGGATGTCGGGGAGCTTTTCGGGTGTAATTGCAGTCGTGTTTCCAGAGCGATCGTCTCCGGTTTCAAAGTGCTGCAGGAAGCGAATGCAGCAACTAATCAGCTGCAATACAGGAAAGATTAGAGGCCTCTGGTGATCTACGAGGGCAACATTTCTGCATATGTTTAGACGTGTCACCACTGTCCGTGAAAACAGTGGAACTCCGGATCCGGTTTCACCGTCTTCGAAAGGGTGGAAATATTTAACATTTTTTTCAAATATTGAACATATTGAAATATGTTTCCGTTTAGCAGGTGCAGTTAGCGACAGACACACTTTTTGAAATTTAAATCACCTGAGCAGGAAATTGTGATTTGTGTTGATATCATTCCATTTCCAGTTCCAATTCTTTTTCTTCCGGATGGTAAATACTTGTTTCAGCTGCAGCGTGACTGCACACACATGCGTCCAGGTGACGCTGTAACCCGCGAGCTCGCTGCTATTCTCTGTATTTTACAATCTCTGGGGTTTTCTTTGCCTTCAGTCACGATATCTTTCAATAAAAATCTCGCAGACACCTCCATCACTACCTGGTTCGGCCTGTCTGTTTCAAGCAAATAAACCATAAACATGTCCCATCTTCCTGTTGATAGAGATGCAAACCCTCCGGATGTGATAGCTGGTAAACAAGCCCGGTGTGTTTCGGATAAATGTCCATTTATTACAGAACACAGGCTCTGTTGTACGGTGACTTCAGAGGGAGAGATAATCAGGCATCTGGAAACCATGACAATCAGAGAACAGGAAGAGCTGAATCAATGAGACGGGACACACATTTACATGCATTATTACTGTACATGTGCCCACAGAAACTAATGCATGAATTGTACACATCAAGGAAACAGATAGTGCCCCTGCGGTTGTGTAAGAAGTATTACTGCAGATACACACAGAACCAAGAGACACGCAGTCCGTCTTTAAATTAGAGCTACTCGTACTTGATATGATTATTAATCATAATGAACCAGCAGGAGACCAGTTTTCACTTTGACCAGTTATTAAGGCACCGGAAACGTGTGGGCACATTTATCATAAAACCTGCAGCTATCAGAAAGAATCAAGTCACTATTGATGGAAAATAAAGGATTGAGTGACTACAAACGGACCAGTAACGATGTTCGTACTGATCTCTGTCCCACGTGCAGCTGAAATAAGATCAAACTTTATTGATCCTCTGGGAAATGGGGTTAGACATTTAAACAGTTACAACTGTTATGACGTATTTATACGTCTAAAATCATTAGCTTTGTCATTCACAAAAAAATAGTAAGGCAGCCACACCTATTTAAACGATTAAAGAATCGATATGTACTTTATACTGAGAAACACATTTAGCAATATGGTGAAACAAATCTACTTTTAAAAAGGAACAACGGATTTAGTGACAATATAAACTGTATGCAGCTTTACTGCAATGAGTAAGCCTAGTACTGGGTGTAGTACTGACACTGACCACTAATACCACTGCTTCAAACGTAACTTGCCACTTTAAGTACTATTACAAGTTCAAGTACCACTACTACAACTACTACTTCCGTGTGCAGTTGTGTACCGTTACTACCGAGACACTGCTTCGGAATTCACTGCAACTTGTGTTTCTTCTTGCGCGGCTGCGAAGTACGGACCACAACGCTGACGATATTACTACACAAATAGTACTACGCGATTAGTACTACACGAACAACACGGGTCATTACCGCTGATACTGCCGGTGTTTTCACTGACGAAGCAACGTGGAAGGTTCAGGTTCATCAGCCTGAAAACACACAGCTGCAGACAAAAGGTTCCAACCGGACAGCTGTAATGGCCGATTTGGATCGACAGAGAGTAACACACACACACACACACACACACACGTGCAGATGTTCTCCACCGTACCTCAGGCCCGAGGGAGGGAGACACACAGGATTGCTCATTTATGTGCACACATTTACACATGTTTGCAGAAACAGAGTTATTCATAGACACGTGTTTGATGTACGCACACACACACTTGCTTGGTCACACGCACACACACACACACACACACACACACACAAGCGATCGTGATGACACAGAGCATGTCTTATCTAAACAGAAGAATAATTGTAGGCCAAGATATAACAGATGAGTCCTCCGGGGCAAAAGCAGAGACTGGAATACACAACGCTAAAAATATCTACAAATACTACAGAGAACGCCGCTACAGAATAGCTCCCATTCCCACCACTACTCCCAGTATAGTATAAAGAGACGGCATTGGTTTATAACGGTTCAACGTGTTGGGAAATGATTTTATTTCTTTCAGAAAGGTGAAATGTGCAGAAGACCTCTGTCTCTCCGTACAGGGATGTTGTGGTTAGCTTAGCTTAGCATAAAGACTGGAAGCGGGGGGAAACAGCTAGCCGAGCTCCATCCAAAGTTTAAAAGTAAAAAAAAACACCTTTTCAAGATCAGTTAACAAATTGTATCTCGTTTTTTTTTAACAGAAACTAAAAAGTGAAATGAACAATTTTTGGTCTTATGGGGAGTTGCCTGTGTGGAACTATTGTGTTTCCAACTGCCGCTACTTTCTAATACACACACTTACACACGCACAAGCACACACACACACACACACACACACACACACACACACACACACGTTAATAGTTGTGGCTCGATGCCAGAGTTTCCAGTCCTACCAGCAGTTAATGACCAGTGAAGCGCTGACCACCAACGGACTGTTAATTAAATGAGAACTGACAAACAATAGACAATGCATCTGTGCACACACACACACACACACACACACACACACACACACACACACACACACACACACACGGTCTAAAGACACAAGATGGCCGCGGCCGTGGCATTAATTGAGAGGTCACCGGGTGTGTGGAAGCTGTTGGAAACAGTTGGGTTAAAAAATGTAAAGAACAAAAAGGAAAGGACCCTGCAGGGCTGAGAGGGGGGGGGGGGGGTGAAAACATGCACACGCACACACACAAACTCATGGGGTGTGTTGTAACGCAGGTGTCCCCCTCCAGACGATAGATAGGGTCGCAGTGAACACGAGCAGCTGCATCCACTTCGGACTTCTTGTGAGCGAATAAACTATAAAAATAAAAAAAATTACAAAAGGGGTCGAGGACACAAAATGGCCGTTGTGGTTGAGGGTGCCAGATTGCCATGGTAACGCCTGCGGGGAGGTAGGTGATGCAGCAGCTGCTTGGTGCGCTTTTATTGGTAAGAGAAGTCTTTCCTCCTGCAGATCTTGGTGGTGGGAAACGGTCTTTCTGAAGTGCATTCGCGTCTCGCAGTGAGGGATTTATTCCGTGCGTTATTCTGAGGAGCAACAGCATCAGTGTTGGGCTCTTTTTCATGATGCATCAAAAAATAAATAACTGTTGAAGTCTTCCGTTTCTCAGAAATCATAAAACAAGAGCAGAAATATACTAGCGGGTGAAATTATGTAACAAAGTAACTGCAATAAAATGTTATTTTCTCAATTGTCATGCAGCGATTATCCTTCAGTTTGTCCTTTAAAACCTGAAAAAATAAACATTTGAAGTTTAAAAGAATAAATCAAATGAACCGAAAATACTGAAAACCAGTATTTTACAGCGTACAAAAAAAAATTAATTATTATTATAATGTACCCAAGACTTGCCTAATTACATTTATATATATATATTTAATTATCATATTTACATAATTATGTTTGTGCAATGATCACTGTGTTTAGTGTTGAAGGGAAAGTCCTAAATATAAATATAAAAAGGTCTATTGTAAATAATACATTTAAGTTGATCTATATTGTAATATTTGCATTACTGTGCATGTAAATAAGAGTTTAATATACACATTTGTGTTTGATTGTCCTCTAAGAATCTTTTTCTATGGAAAACACAATTGATTTATTTCTACTTAAAATGGGATATTTTAGGTCTTAGTTTTAATTAACCATAAAAAAAACATAATTTGACAGCTGTGTATTTTTCTTATTTGTTCAAATCAAAAATGTAAAAAAATAAATAAAATAATAAAATGAAAAATCCATTTAAACAGTTCAGAAATATTTTACATGAATATACGACAAAGCTTCATGATTACTGGACATAATTTACATTTAGTTACGGTTACACTGATGCTCTTTTCACGCTTTTTCAAAAATGTAATTAGTTTGACCGTCTGGAATTTTTTCCAATAATGACACTTTCAAAAAAAAACGAATGTATGTAGATTTCATATGCCAAATAAACAAAAATAAACTTATTTTATTCATTTATTTTTACTTTTTAGCCATCACATGTAATGTAAAATTACTTCCTATGCATTTTTAAATGTTTTTTGTTTTATTAATGAATTATTTAGCTTTTCCTTGCTTCCCTCTTTAGCCAGATATTATTGAAATAATATTTATTAAAAATACAGCAATCCTGTCGGAGGAAACAAACTAGTAAAATTACTTCTTGAAAATTTTATTAAGGTTTATATAAATAAGACGTCAAAATTCTCTGCTTTACTAGATTCTGTTGTAAATTATAACTAAATAAAGTAAACAATCTGTGCAATCGCCGGCTGTTTGCAGTAACACCATGAACGCTTTGCTAAATAATACATCATCATTTTATCATTATTTTAGGTGGTAGAAATCATGTTTTCCGGGTGAATCTTTAAGCAAACAATGTTTTTTTGTTTAAATATTTCCTCTAAAGCGGTGTGATGACATAACAGACCAGAGGAAAGCAAAGGTGACTTGTTTCAGTTACGTAATAAAATATATTAGTAACCTAAAAAATCCTTTGTAAACACACAGAATTTTTAAAAATGTCCAAAGTGCAAAGAAAACAAATTAGTGGTGAAATAAGTTTTAAAAAAATCAGGAAAATACAAACTTCCTCGTTGGATTACAAACAATTAGTCAAACAAGGCTTCTGACCATTATAAGGGAAGTTGTGGCTCTAATGTGCACTTCCTGGAGACCACCTGTCAATCAAATAGAGTGGGTGGGGTCTGTGGCGGAAGCAGTTTAATATCACAAAAGTTTTTCTAAACCAATTTGTTTTAATATTTATCTGATTTTTCTTTTCAAAAGACTTAAATATAGTTTTACTCATTCTACATTGTTTTCCTGTTTAAACACCCACAAACACATGTGTTTTATATACTTCATTGTGAAAAATGGTCTCTGTTATGTGGAAGGTTTAGACCAATTTACTCACAAGTACACACGTACATTAATGAGGAAAAAAATGTACGCTTTTAAGTTTCTGTGAAAACTTTTTTTCATTTTTTCCAGAGGAGCTGAGCAGCTGGTTTCCGCTCTACTTCACCTGCAGACTGGGAGCCAACCAAGTATAAACAAACATTAAGGACTCAAACTTGAAATCAGAAGTGTGATTATTATTTTATGAATTAAAGCGAGATTCCATCTGAAGCAACACGTCAGTGAGATATGAGAAAACTCGACCAGTGGAGAGTTTGACCAACAAATATTAAAGGTTGTGAGATTATTCATGTAAAAGAAAATAAGACGTTATTCCATTAGAAACAACATTTATGATACGCAGTCATTGTTATTTTATGATGAATCTCCATTCATATATTCTGGGGAAGAGGTAACTAGTATACGACTACGACTTGGAGGTACTTGTATGTCGTTCCATTCTTATTTAAGCTTCTCCTCCAATGACATCGAGCTACACGTGTGTGAATGTGGGAAAGCGTGTGTACATCGTGGCACCTACTCTGAGTGTGGAGAAATACACAACATACGATCATAATCAGTATAAGTATGTAAGTAAATAGCGTATCTGTACATGTTGTTATAGAAGTAGTTGCATATGCTCCTCCTCGGCCTGTCAGATTAAACGTTATTACTTAATTACAGAAAATTATCGGATTATAAAACACAGACAGAAGTCAATGATGCACTTTTATTATTTAAGTATATTTGTAATTCAAGATTATGAAGTTTCTGGATATTCTTTCTTTGTGGTATTATTACTTTGTGGTCCAGGTTTTTGGATCATTAAGTAACTAAAAGTAGGTATACAAAAATATGAAAAGACTTTCTTTCAAGTAAAGTCCTGCATTTACACTGTAAAAGTATGATCTGCTAAATTGACTTCAAGTATCAGACCTAAAAGTATTCAGATTGTCATTTAAGACAATCTAAAAGTTTAAGATTTGTAAAACTTTACAATTTCATAATTTCATATCTTTTCCACACACATTACCGTGATGAATAATAATTCACGATGTTCTTTACTTCTCCAAAGCCCGTAAAGTGTCTGTGGATTGTTATCATTTCTGTCGAGTTAAAATGTAAACAGTGTGTGTTATATAAAAAGTAATTAATTGTTTCATGGCGGTCTGAGGTGTATTTAAAGCAGCGCATGGCGCGGCCTCTGAATATTAAAGTGGATGAATTACACTTTGAGCCACTGTGACCTGAATATGAAAATAAAATGAATCCAACCCCACTGATTACACCCATCGTCCGAAAAACAATGAGCGGCGGACGCAGCAAAGGATTCTGGGAGGCCGGGTTACCGATCCATTGACTGTATTGTCCACGCAGGGTGTTTAAACGTGCGGATTAAGCCTGAATTTACACGTGTAATCCAAGGCCGCCAACGTTATCCAATTCCACAAGGTCACCGAAAACAGCCGAGGCCTCCGAGGAAAATGAGATTTACACCTAAACGGTGTGTGTGTGTGTGTGTGTGTGTGTGTGTGCGCAAGCTCTTCTTGTTTTTGAGGCTGAACTAATAAAACACAGAAATAAGTTGATTTGACGGCAGCAGCTTCTCTAATCTCGTTATAACGGAAAACTGTTTTTTCTCTTTTGTGTTTTCATTTAGCGGTTTTGTTTTCGGGACTCTTAAAAGATATATATATACACTACATTTGTGTGTACGCACAAATCAACTCAACACCTTTGACAGACTCGACTCTTTGAGGAGCAAACAGCCCGGTGCCCTTTTGGGACCAGCAGACAGCAGGAGCTCTGCTGCCCTCTGATGGATCCCAGGCTGAATTATTCACGCTCGCCGATCGGCCTGAAAACGTTTTTTAACAACGTTTTTTTTTCCTCACGGAAGGATTCACACATTTCTGACGCCTGTGACCGACGCAGAGGTCCAATGAATCAGAGACGAACTGATGGATAAACGAGTTCAATCAACACTGAATAAAATATATGAGTGCGAAATAATGAAAGAACTACACACACGCGTACAAACAGCAAGAAACTGAGCGATGACGCGATGGGTTGATTAATCTACTAGTCAGTCACTAATCTATTAGTCAGTCATCAACAAATGAATCAGCAGAAATGTTGATGAATTATATTATCAAACAGATGCTTTAAATAGATGCTGATTTTAGCCTCTAAAGTAAAGAAAAGGCCTTTTTTAGTTTTCCAGTTTGATTGTACACTGAATATTATTGTGACTACTGAGTAACCAAATATTTAAACACGTCAATGGTGAATCTCTATGATAAGCAGCTGTAAATGATAAAAATGCATTAAGTGAAGGAAATATTTCATATAAATGAAATCCTTTTGAGTCGTTATACATAGTCATCGATCATCAACTCCAATGGTGGGAGCCTTCGGGTCGTGACCTTCTCGGTGTCACATGTCCCTGAAAAAAGGAAGCGCAAAGTGTCATGTGATCAATTCTGTGTCCTTTCAAAGAGCGGAGGAGCTTTTATAAGGAATCTTTCCTCATTTGGGTTTTTATTGGGAGGGGGGGGTTCTGTGTCACAAGGTGACTGGGAAAGTCAAATGAAAGAAGGTTGAATTAGGATCCGCTGCGTTTGGTCTTATCTGCGCTCTAAATTAAGAGTCAGGACATCTGGACCTCTGTTGCTTTAATTGTGACCGCGGTCTTAATCCCTTGTGAGTCCCTCAACACGTCCTCGCTGCGGGACTCACCCTCCAGTGGCTTTGTGTGGCTGATTGGTCGGCACATGTGGGGAGGAAGTCAACTAAAGGCCCACAGACGGCTTTAGTCTGCGTCCTTTCCATTGATAGTATGAAGTAGATTGCAGGTGTTACAGATGCCAAGTGTACACACACACACACACACACACACACACACACACACACGGCCAGTATGTTTGTCAAAAGCGTTGAAATGCAGTGGTGGAATGTAAGCAAGTATATAATTACTGCGATACTTGTACTTAACTGGAGTATTTTCTTTTTGTGTCGACGTTGTACTTCTACTCACCTGTTATTTGTTACCTTAATGACTTTACAAAAAACATTTTATAAGAAATTAGGTTTTATTATGAATAAAACAACCCAACAATATACAGAAGTAACAGATTAGTTAGTTAATTAATTTGTTGACCTTTTTTCTGGTTTAAATTGTAAAAAACTGCTTTTACATGAATGCACGATGAGTAATAATCAAAGGATAAAATATGTTTAACTATAATTATCTTGATTGGATGCTTTCACTCAGAGTTACACAGATACTACTAACCTATAGCATTATACTTTATTTTATTCCTCGTGCACTGTTGTCTTGTCGTCCATTGTCTGTCAACCGCCAAGTCACAACCCTTGTATGTCTGACATATTATGGCAATAAATGATTCCTGATTCAGGACCTTTCCTGACTTTGCCGTCGGTGGCTCTGAGCTCTTATTCTTCTCGTGTAGTGCACGTCGCTTGCACGGGAACTTGGTTCTTACCTCACGCTTCACCGGGCGCCTTCAACCCGCTGGTTCTCGCCTGGTTTTTCCGTTTCCTGTCGGACGGCCAATCACAGCGAAGCTCCTCACTTCGGTCGGTCAGACCATCCGGACGCTGCGTCTCCTCCAGCGTTCTTCTGCTGCTGCTCCACCACGAGGGACTGAAGACAGCCAGCAAGGAACCAGGAGCGCCGACACACTGCCCTGTCGCCCCCCCACCACACACACACACACACACACACACACACAGGAGGCCCAGGCTGATTGAGCGCTTCAGCACGGAGAGGAATGTTTTAATTACTGTGAGGAGGCTGTAGCATCATCAAGTGAATGTAGTTTGTTTTAAATTATTAGGAGACGAGGTGACTTTAATGTTTTCAGTTGAAGTGATCGCTCTGGTTTGGAGACAATCGTTTTGAAAAGGAGGGAAATTAGTAATACTTTTAGATGTCGTGCCGTACAGCAAAGCACTACATGGTCATCAACCTCAACTTTTCATGCAAACAATGCATGATTTATGCAAACGTTGCATGATTTATGCAACTGATGAAAGTATTTTCCTATATTTAGTAATATTTCTTTAAAAGGAAACATTTACCTAAGCGGTTATAAATATATGAGCTAAACTGCTAAAAATCAAAATGACTGATAAAATACTGCTTTGTGATAACTAGAAGTGTTTTAAAGTAAGATTATTTAATGTGTATGAAAAGTAAAGACGTACCTCTACTTAAACTTTTGGACATATTGATCCAATCCAGCGGAACTCAAGCAGTCCATCATTAGTTTGTGTGTGTGTGTGTGTGTGTGTGTGTGTGTGTGTGTGTGTGTGTGTGTGTTGCAGAAGGGGGCGGCGAGGGGGGGTTTGGGGACCCCGAGACGTCCCTGTGAGTGACCTGGAGACCGGCCTGTCGCTCCGAATGAGCGTCACACTCACACACACACACACACACACACACACACACACAACAGGATAAGTCAAGTGTGTCTCTGCAGCTGACTGGGTGTCTATGAGCAGGCTTGAATGGGGGTGAAGGGGGGGTGGGGGGGGTTACTTGAAGGTAAATCAGGCACTTTGGGGGGTAAACATTTTGTTTCCAAACCGACCCGGATCCTCAGAGGAGACATTTATCGATACAAAAATGCCAATTCCTTCTTTCCTGATGCCTTTATTACCCAGAATGCAGCTGGACTGAACCTTCAGGTTTTATTACTTTTCCAACATATGAGTTAAGATTTTCATATTTTCCAACCAATCGTCGGTTTTTGCCTCCGACTTTTCCCCAACAGGCGGCTCAACCTTTAGAACAGAAAAATTCAGGTCACATGTTAAGTTCTCTTCACCCAGGGCGTTTGTTTACCTCTTGTCTCCATCCCCTTACGACTTAGACACACACACACACACACACACGCACACACACACCCTGTGGCAGTTTGCTTTTGTATGGAAACACAGCTAACCCTGCTGCCCTCAGAGTGTTCCTGCTAAACCAACCCAGCCGTCAGTGTGTCGTCCTCCCGCAGTCCAAACGCCACCTATTGCTAATTGGAGCGATGTATGTGCGCACACACACACACACACACACACACACACACACACACACACACACACACACACACACACACACAGCTGCTTCCATTCATGTTTCTGTTTTGGGACGCACTAAAATACGAGCTGTGCCGTTTGTTCTCCCACTTTGCTGCAACACAATCCAGCAGTTAATCAAGCCGACAGAGAGCGACGTCAACGCGGGAAATAATTTGCATGTTGAGACATGAACAACTAAGAAGCAGAAGTTGCAAATTTGAATGCACAATTTTTTTGTTTTTATTGAAATTTAATCTGGCTTTTGGAGCAAGAATAATAAAAGATGAATTGTACAATAACAATTAGCTCAGCATTCCCCATTAAAAGAGAAAATGATTGACTCTGCATTAAAATAATTATTTAATTAGATGGGGTTGTTTTAGTTGCATCATTTTAATTTGTAACATTAACTTTCAGATAATCCGCCGGAGTCAATGTTCATACATATCAAAACTGTTTAGAATGCGCACACACACACACACACACTATGCATTGTTAATGGCGGTGAAGCACTCTGTGTTTGACTGTGGGTGAACGAGGCGGCGACGCGTCAAACAGCATCAGCATCAAACTCAACCGAGTCCAACTCCAGCTCAACGTCGCCGCCCTGCTGCTGAGGGAGGAACACCGCACCACCATCATCATCATCACCACCACCAACACCGTCCATCATCATCACCACCACCACCACCACCAACACCGTCCATCATCATCAACACAACAAGTGCTTCTGGAGGACCAACATGTTTCTGGTGTGGTGAGAAACGATGTGAAAACGATAAGGAAGCTCAGATGAGAGTTTATAAATGTTGATAAAAGAACATTCAAATTGTACTTGAACAAATCGACTTAGTTGCTTTTAACCTCTCGGAGGCTCAACGTGAACGATCGTCTGTCTTTATGTTTTACGTCCAGCATGTCGAGGAGCACAAATAAACCAATGAGAATACAGAGAGAGGAATGAGGGAGAGTGTGTCTGATCTTGATAGAACACACACTGCATCTCCATGATTACAACTCTGACTCGATAAGTGTTTCCCTTTGAACTCGGCGGATTATGTCGTTGACTTTAATGTTCTCGCAGGACTTAGAGTGTGTGTGTGTGTGTGTGTTGGATTAGTCTCTATTTGAAGTGTGAGGTCTGATCTAATCTGCAGGTCGCTGTAAACAGACGCAGTGATCCAGCCGGTCTGAACACAATGTTCTCTGCCAACGAGTCCCCCCCCCTCACACACACACACACACACACTGAGCTATCGCAGTGATGTCATTCTGGTTACCACAGCGGAGCCATGTGATAGTGATGTCACAGGCCACGCCCCATCGGTTTTCTGCCCCAATTAGCACAGACATGGTTGGCCAAACTGTGGCCTCGCCGACCCCTGCAGCAGCAGCAGCAGCACACAGCGTTTGTTATCATAATCCAGTGCTTTTGGTTGTGTGTGCTTTCTGTGTCTGCGTGTCTGCTCGCGGCTCATCTAAAGAACCGCCGGAGCGTCGGCCCGATGCGCTTTGTGCTCGCTCACGGCCCGCGTGTTTCACGGACCGCTCGTGGTTCCAGCGGGAGTCACGATGCAATTGTTTTTGTTGTTGAAGAAAACATATTTTCATACAAAATCACTGAGCGGCGTCTCCTCACTGCTCATAAGCAGAGTGACCCAACGAGTGAACCTCTGGGTCTGTTGAGCCTCACATCCTGCACAACCTGTTGGGGCCTGTTAGGGATTTAAGCCAGAAGTGCACCCCTAGTTAACAGGCCTCGGCCTCAAGGTCAACACGCAAAGCCTGAATAAAAGCCTCGAGGCAGAGCTCTACAATGACCGTAGGTCTGGTCTCTGAGACCTAAAAGCTGGAGAACATGGCTGACGTGTGCGCGGGGACGGTGACAATTGCATTCAAACCCAAACCCACATGTATGTCGGTGCATTTTTAAGGCCTGTTGTGCCTCAGTGATTCCCAGAAGCAGCGCAAACCTTCTTCTTGTACAACTGTAAGAAAAACACAAGCGCTACTCTACGTGCTCTATTCCATCTGCAAATACTCAGCAGAGGATACTCAACATATCTGATCGTTGTTAATACGATTGTGACACAACAAGCAGCTAAACCGTTTCCAGTGATGCAATAAGGAGCAAATCAATCATTTTAAATACGATCATAGTACCGCGCTTAATGGTAAATAGTTACGATGAGAGATTTCCTACAAAGATCCCTGCTTGACTTTGTTGAGTGTTGTGAGAGGTCTGTTTCATCAACCTGTTGCTGCATCCAGATTGGATGCTAATGAGCTGATTAAATGGGATAAAAGGGGGATTTGTGATTTTAAAGCTGTGAACAGTTCCATCAGGCGCAGAACAGCGGACCTTTGGACCTTTGAAGAGCCCCGCGGGTCCTCAGAAGAAGCAGCGAGCTGCTCGCCAGCCGGGCCTCATGTGTTGTTTTGAGGCGGCTGACAGGTCGAGTCAAAACAGATAAGAGCGAGGGAAGGAAGAAGACGAGGAGGAGGAGGAGGAAGAGGAGGAGGCCAACTGATGCTTCTTGAAAAAGCCGCTGAGGACACAGCAGCATCCAGGACCTGCTGCATCTTTTAATCCCTTTCAGATTTGTCATTTTCACGCCGTTCTAATCTTTGCACACGCGTTCTTATGAGCTGCTGGAAGGAGCCGGAATCACCAACAGCTGCTCCTGTGATCGATGAGCACACGAAAGGACTGAGGCTGGCTGATAAAGCCAAAAAGGTTTCAGGGAAACAAAACAAAAACACAAACATGCAAATACAAAATGTATTGTTTGGCCCCAAAGAAAACCACACGTACACACACACACACACACACACACACACACACACACCAGCGGCCGACCTCAGCGAGGTGAAGCGGCTTCGTGGGACTGACCCAGAAAGCCGAGACGTGGCGCGGATCTCACTCGTTTTCAGGGATTTCCAGCACAGATTACAAAGGCTCTTCCCCATTTGTTTTGTAACAAGCACGTGGAGTCAACACTAATACCGACGCCGCGGCTCTGAACTTCAAAATGCAGGGGGACCTTTCAAGAGGCTTAAGGCCGGCGAGCACAGTGAGCGCTAAGCTCTCAGGGCAAAGTAGTTCTTTGATTGTTTGTTCAAAATCTCTTCCAAAAGCCACAGAGCACAAACACAGGACAGATTATCCTCTTTTGTGGAGGAAATGAAATTCTTCAGACGAGGCACTTAAACGGGTTCCAGGATGAATGATGGGAAGCTGCTGTGTGTGTGCGTTGGGGGATATATGAGCGATACACACTTGGTATTATTCAGTCAAAGATTGATTCAAAAAGTATTTATCGACATTTAATGAGTCAAAGGCTCAAAGATAGAAGGGTGGCCACATTGTATCAGATGATGCTGCTCTGTGCCACAAACAAACAACATGAAAGTGATGCTCTCTAATGTTGCCAAGATGCATTTGTGATAAACGAGATGTTTTCATGAAGGCGTCACTTTCTCTCATCGGGGAGGAAAGTTTACAGCCTAACCTCGTCAGGTTGTAAACAAACGCAGTGATCAATGAGTACTGGGCCGGAAAGCCAAGCGGGGGCGCTCGACCCCGTTAAGAGCTTCAGTCACGGGGTCGGGGCTCCTTTGGCCTCCTAACACGTCTAACGAAGCAGTCTCCCCCCCCCTTCTCACTCCCCCCACAGCGCCGCCCATCGGATGGTTCTCTGGGCTGATGAGGCCAACGGACCGCGAGGGCCAGAAGACCAACACAATCGCAGGGGACAAAATAATGACCTGACACTGTAAAGTTGCTAAAATCATGTCATGCATTGTTGAGCAAGGGGGGTGGGGAAAGGGGGGGTGGGGAAAGGGGGGGGGGTCGGCAGCGTGTGGCTGGAATAAAGAACGTCGTCGGGTTCATGACGTGTCACAGTGAGCTCAACGGGACGAGGCCTTCCTGTCTGACGCATGTCAAACATCTGCGGTTTATTTTCAGATTTTGGAAATAATCCACCTTGTTTGTACTGAACCCGAGTGGACGTTCTTACCTGCTTATGAGCCGTTTCCACGGAGATTCATCTTCGCAAGTGATGCTCCGGGGGCGGAAGGTCAAGTGAGAAGAGGTTTCCCATGATGCTTTGAGAGAGCAAGATGCTGCAGCAGCAGAGAGACTCATCACGCACACAGCAGAGGACAGCAGGTCGAGGGCGACTGAAGCAATCTGTCCCCATAGTGGACGGATCGTCCTGAATATCTCCCTCTTTCTAATTCTGACTTCATTCATCAGTGAGAGATCTGCTCAGTAAAGACTCCCTGAAGGTCTGTGACATCACTGCCGGCACTTTTAAGTTGCTCTTTGAATGAACAGTTCCAAAGTGACAGAACGGGTAACGACTCAGACAATGTGTTTTTATCGACTCACTAAAATTGACGTGGATCAGGAATGACTTCATCACTTTTAGATTTTACTTTGGTTCTCAGTAAACAAAACACAACATACAGATCCTGAACTGCGACTGTGACAAAGGACCCAGAAAGCTGTGTGCCGTCAGAAAATGGATACAAGCAATAACTGGTTTGAATTCATAGTGAAAAAAAATCTCTGAATTAAACCGTTTGAAGCTATCGCAGTCACATGACATGGTGCTCATGAACAGGCTGCATGTTTAATGACAAAATATAAGAGATTCACTGTAATTAAACTTTTCTTCACATTCCTCAAAATCCAACATGAGGAGATACAAAGATTAAATTTATCTGGAGGAATAATACAAAACAAAAGACTCGTCTGCAGAGCTGCTCCAGGAAAACATGGGAATATTTAAAAAGGAAAAGCATACAGTTAGTAGATAAATACTCTGGAGAATAGTTGGAGAAAAGTCACTTAAACAAAAAAACATATTTGCAACAATTTTCAGATCGGGAATAATTTTATGCACAAAAAATGGAATAAAAGAAAAATAGTTTGTTTAGGAATGTTGGCCGTACGGTTTAGGAAGCTGTGACACGTTATAGAACAAATAATTAAATAATGTAATTCATCTTTTATACAAAATAGATTCCGCCGATGACATAAACGAGCCCTGAACGCGCCGCGACGAGCAGGATCCCGACGGTTCTGATGCCTCCTCAGCAGCTCTGCAGTTCACAGCAGAAGAAACGAAATGTGGTTTTATAGCAAAAACAAACAAAGCAGCAGAGTCGCACGACCTGAAAACCCAACATTTCATATTTGGATGCTGGTCGAGTGGCCGTTGCAGCACTCAGAACACTCGGGTCACTTTAAGGCAACACTTGCACTCAACACCACCAGAGCTTCAGGAGATTAACTTTCACACGAGGAGTTTCTGCCTTCCTCATCACATTCCGCCGATGAGGAAGGCAGCCACCGATTTTGTAGAGCTATTCTTTTATCCCCTCTGATTTAAATTGCTTCAACATAAAAGCTCTTAAAAGGACTAGCCAATCATCTCTGACCTTTGACCTACTGGCTGGGAGGTTTCTGCCTTCACGTTGGATTATAATGTCCTTTAAATGGCTGCAATTTAAAAATGTAAAACCGGACTTCTGTTTTGACTCAGCACTTTATTACCAGAGATGATGTTAGATGATGTCACCAAAGCGTGAAGAAAGCAGCTGAGGAGGCTTCCTGATAAAAAAACAAAAAAAGACAACGGACTCAATCATATCGAATCCGACCACACTCATCCATTTGGTCCCCAAAATAAATACCGCAACAGGGCCGCCCCCCCTCTCCTAATGTCAGGGGAGGCTCACAAGAAACCCTCACGTTGTCCCACTGGGACTAAATGCTGCAGCGTCTCAGGTGGACAAAACTTCCCCTTCCCGTCGATGAAAGCGTCCCAACGGGAGCGCCGGCACACTCAGGGTCGGTATTGTCTGTACTGTGCCTGTGGAACCAGAGGGTTGCTGGTTCCAAACCGGAGTGGCAGCGGCGGCGGCGCCGCCGACCCTGCATAGGCAGTCCTGTAGCTCTGAGGGGACGGCCCCCCACCGGCGCCCAGTCCAAAGCCCGCCCCCAGAGCCTGCGGCCCGAGTCCCAGCCCACCGGCGGGCCGCGCCATACCCTGACTCAGCATCCCAGCGTAGGGGGACGCTCCGTAGGGGAGTCCCGGGCCCCCCCCGTAGGGCCTGTGGGAGTGCTGTCCCGGGGCGGGGAGGACCACCGGCTGCGCGTTCCTCCCCGGAGTGTTGAAGGCGAACTCTGGAGGGGGGCTGCTGGGTTTGGAGGGCGTGGAGGTCAGCGGGTCCATCTCCCCTCCGGGGGTGAGCAGCTGAGGAGGCCCGGAGGAGGAGGAGGAGAGGGCGGCGTAGCCTTCGGGACCTTGATGGGGAGCAGAGGAGGAGGAGGACAGGGTCCCGGTGAGGAGGGGTCTGGTCCAGTCGTCTTTAAAGATCTGGACGGTCAGCGTGGAGACGAGCGGCAGCAGCCGATTGGTGACGTGAGCCAGAACCAGCTGCTCGTTGGCGTCGCGGCGGATACGAACGTGGGCGGAGCCGGCCTGAGAAAGATGAAGGATGAGGGGGGGAGAAAGGAAGATGTCATCTTTTTTTTCCAATGTTGGATGCCTAAGTTATCGCCTCCTTATCGACAAATTATCACGGGCACACAAAATAAAAGTAGGATTTTTGTGTGAGCTTTGATGATGGAACAAATATCCATAATATAATTTGAAATGAATTAATTATGTATCGTTAACAAGCAATATTTTATCTCAAATAATTAATCTGAAAAAATTTGCATCATGTTTTACAAATCTTTTTTTTTAAACACAGCTGGATACATAATCATCCCGATTCATCACACCACATACAGCCTCCAACATCTACATCTGAACTAATTTCCTTATTTTGTCTTTGCCTGCTCATTTCAACATTCTGACGCGAATATAAAGACCTCAAATCAAGAGAACACACACACACACACACACACACACACACACACAGAAAGGGGGAAAGCGGGAGGGAGGGAGAGAGAGAGAGAGGGAGGGAGGGAGAGAGTCCCCCGTGGGGCAGAAGTGCAGTCAGAGGGTCAAATCAGTTTGGACAGATGCTCTGTTAGCAGTGGGCCAACAACCAACAGTTGTGTAACTGCAGCAACATCAACATCAGTCACAACAACAACAACGGGAGCAGTGGCATCGATAACACAAACAACAGTAAACGCAGCATCAGGCCCGATGTAAACAGAGGACGCTGCTCCACCTGCAGGAGGTACAACTACTACACACACACACACACACACACACACACACACAGGGACTTTAAGTCAGTCCACATACAATTTTTGATAAAACCATATTGAGCTGTGACATCAGTCGTCCTTTCAGTAGAACCTGAATAATAAATCAGTATTTTGTTGCATTTCTTCCGCTCAGGATCTGCTACTGTAAAGTTTGATCTGGTAAGATCTAAAAATCTGCATTCCTGGAACAGAGTGTGCTCCTGCAACAAGACAGACGGATGTTGGTGTGTGTGTGTGTGTGTGTGTGTGTGTGTGTGTGTGTGTTCCCAAGGACCTCGGTTGCCCAGAAAGCCAGCTGGGCTTGTTATCTGTCGCTACAACAACGTGCAACACAGACGACGACAACTCGACAGAGACAACAACAACAAAGAGAGAGAGAGAATCTTCCGCATGAATGACTCGTTCTTTCCTTTCATCTGGGTGAACAAATCCCTGCTGATCGTCATTTGGAAACGAGGAATGACGGAGAGGGACGAACGAGGGGGGAAAGGGGGAGTTCAAAAATCTAGAAAGAAATACAAAGATGAACAAAACAAATGAACTAACGGGAGAGCGGAAGAAGAAATGAGGAGAGAAGATGGAGACGACGGAGCCTCAAAGCATCAGGTGGACTGTGCGCTTTGGTTGGTAAATCTCTGCCTATACATGTAAAATAATAACTCAGCACATGCGTTATTGAATCACCTAAAAACCTTCATAACTTCCTTGTAGGAGGCGTTTTCTTGAATAAAGTTCATCACGCTGCCGCAAAGTAAGGGAGTAATAACAGGTCAGTTTAACTGTTTCTGCTTCTGCTGTTTGGACTTCACACTCAATGCTCTGATCTCCATCACTGCCAGTTAGATTTTAATTCATTCATGGTTTCAGTCAATTAGAAAGAAAGACGGTTTTAACGGACAGCTAAATGTCCAACATGAAACGGTAGCTTCATTCATACGTCTTTAGTTCTTTGGACGAGAGACGTACCAGAGAGCCGAAGCCGACGGTCCAGAAGTGCTCGTTTCGAACCTCCAGCACTCCTTCCAGAGTCGACACCTGATGGGACACCGGGAGGAGCGATTAACCGATGATCATCAATAGGTCGAGCCCTTCACATGCCATCAAAAGAGGCTTTCATCAGAGTAGCAGCTGCTTACTGGCTTTCATGTCACCATCTATCAGAAATGGAGCCTACAGGCTGAAAATGTGATCACGTGACCAAAAGACGTCTTCGGGCGAAAGGCAGTAAAATGATCTCGTCAGGAATCTGGAATCAATCCTCTCACCTCTCGGAGCAGTTTGTCCAGCTGGCCGATGACGTGCGACGGCGTCGTCTGCGGGGGGGAGAGAGGGAGGACACGATGGGACTCTTCTGTGAGGCGGGGACGTGAGCGTGAGGGGGGGGGACGGGGCGGGGACTCACCTGCAGCAGCACTTTGCCGCTGTAGACGCTCATGGGATACATGGTGCCAAAGGTCATGAGAGCGATGGCGACCGCCGACGCCGTGTCCACCGCGTTGTAGTCACTGGGCGGGCGCACACACGCACACAGACACACACACGATGAGAAAAAATATGACATCATTTTTAACGTCCTACACAACCTTTGGGTCTTACCAGATAGCCTTTAGGAATAATGAGGATGTTAAGAAAATAGTCTACAACTACAAGACAGTTTGTGGTATTTAGGTATTCAAAAATACTGACTTTTAATCAGTCTACTTTGAATCAAAAATGTATAATTTATTTACATTTTTTGTCCTAAACTAGTAAAGTAAATTCCACCGCTGGTGAGCACCTACTTATACACGGTACCGTGTTTCCCTTTTTGAGAAGAAGCTGTTTTTTCCCCTCTTACCCTAAATGATTAAACTCTTTTTCCATCAATTTAAGTCTCATTTCTTCTCCCCTCCAGAGTGCTTCTGCGTCGGCACACGTTTTAAGTTGAGCGCGGATAAAGATCGGGACAGTTTAAAGCAGTGACAGGACGTCACATGACATCACCCAGGCAAAAACATTTTCAGTATTAATAAGCAGCTGAGGCATTCGGGAATCTGCCATCAGAGGAGAGGAGTTCTTACTTGATTTCTATGAGCATGTAGGTGATGCACAGCGACAGAGCTCCCGCCATGTTGATCAGCACAAACGGGTTCATGCGCGGCAGCAGCACGCTGCTCAGACCTGGGACGATGCCGCACAAACTGCACACACAAACACAAACACAAAACACCAGAAACCACATTAGTGCACATGAGCACGGAGAAGAGCCCCGAGCTTCAACACAGTGCAATAACATTAAAACCGTAACGAATATCATCGTAATAGAAAAGTCAGTGTCACCCTGGACGTTGTCAGTATGTTTTTGAAAAGAGTCATTCAGAGACAGAAAACATCCTCATCTTCACTTTCAACTCCCTGTTTCAACAGATTAAGACGCACAATCAGTTTCTGCACTAAGCTTCATAAGTCAAATAGAAAGAGTTCACATTTGAACCGAGCACACCGGCTCCTCTGCAGCCTCGATAAGCTGCCGTTTGTGTTTGTCTCGAGGATCAGACCTTTAACCCCATCACACCGTTGTAATAGATGTTAGGGACTTTATTGGATCATCGTTGTTTTGCTTCATGCCATGTTTGTCTGAGACTAAATCTCTGACAAACCTCCACAGCCAAGGATTACTGTTCTAATAAAACTGCTCTGCCGTCATTTCAGTCACTTTGTGTTCTTAACTCTTGGTTGTTGTTGTTATAAAGACCAAGTTTAAGGACAAAAAGATAAGATAAATTCTGAAACTTCCACGAAATGCTAATACAAGGAAAACAAAGATGACATTCTTAATCCTTTGTGCAAAGCCATGATCGACTCCTGGGAAGCCGCTCGTCTTTGTTGATGCGAGTTTGAACACAACTACTACTACTAAAAAAAACAGATGATCCCACTTTCCCAAAGTGCCCTTTCTGTCCTGAGTAACCATCCGCTGATTTACCCCCCAAACCCCGAACTGAGCGCTCTCTTTGTGTAACACACCCGGGGCGGCGCTGCGGAGCCCCTTAACGGGTCAATGAACGCCACTCCGGGACGCATCGGCACTGTGCCGCCTGTCAGCTTCAAAAGGCAAAACGACGAAATTCATCTCCAACATTTCATAATGTCAATGGGCGGGACTTCAATAAGATATATACAAAATATGAAGAACTAGAGAGCAGGGAAAAGGAAAGAATATGTGTGTGTGTGTGTGCGCGTGTAAGGAACGTTTTTTCTCATGCAGATGGACATTAAAGACAAATCCCTGTGATGACGTCCTCAGAGACAGGCGGTGAGTAACGGAAGGACCGCGAGTGTGATTCACAGTCGGACTCAACCCCACCCCCACACACACACACGGCAAACAAATCAGTTGCAAACACACACACTGTTAAACAAACACACAACTCAGGCTTCTGGCTGGTGAGGCCGAGAGAGCAGCAGGCTTTATATAACCCAGTTGGCCCCCAGACCCTGTTGAGGTTAAGTACGGACATGCTATTACAACACAGAGGGTAACAAACACACACACACACACAAACACAAAGTCAAGCAAACAAATCAAACACGCACTGTTAAACCAACACATACATACACAAACACACACTAAGTGCTCCTGTGAAGGCATCCCGAGCGTCTCCGTTACACTCACACATACGTGCACACGCAGACACACGCACGCACACACAAAGACTGGAAACTAGGCTGGGACGTCCTGTTCATTTCTGCCCTCTTAGCCAATCACGGCTCAGCACAGTTCTACTGCTGCACAACTCTCCAGGCTGTCGCCCTCAGTAACCTGCACAAACTGAGCTGCTGACTCTGTTGTGTGTGTGTGTGTGTGCGCGTGTGTACGTGCGTGCATGCAGGCATGAGTGAGGGAGTACTCCTACTTATCCCACTTAAGATGTGGGAATACACAGTGGGATGTAATATTTATCACAGCAGCATCCGTCTGCTTCGGAGTCAGGCTATCCGTTTCCATGGCAGCTTAACGAGAAATGAGGTTTACTTTGAATACTGCATTAGTTTTAAAATCAGAGACCCGGAATGCGAAGCGTCACAGAATGGGAGGTGAACAGTCAGCTATGGATTAAGTGTTGCTTTACTAACGGTTAATCTCAAGTAACAATCGGTGAACCGTGAACCCAGGTGAAGATCTGCTCACGTTGATCTCGCAGCTGCTTCTGAAACTCAATCAATGAGCCAATCTGTTTGTCCACCTGAGCATGTGACCTCACACTGCCCGACGGTAACCTTTGACCCCAGTGTGCGGCCATATGTATGTGTGTGTATATATTATATATATATATATATATATATACACACACACACTATACACACACACACAGTGTAAGCAATGACACAACGTATGGGCACCATTAACAGTGTCAGGAGTGTGTGTGTGTGTGTGTGTGTGTGTGTGTGTGTGTGTGTGTGTGTGTGTGTGTGTGTGTGTGTTGACTCAGTGTAAGTAGATCCTTCCTGTTCCTACCTGACGGAGATCTGCTGATGAGGGAGAGAGCGACAGTGAAGGCAAGAGAGAGAGAGAGAGAGAGAGAGAAAGGAAGTGCTGCAGATCTTCTTACCTTCGACTCAGATCTGCCACGTGTTCCTGAAGCCAACTGCTGCTAGCCGCTGGAGACACAGAGACAGAGACAAAGACAAAGATGTTTCAAACAAACTTGATCAAAAACCAAAAAGACAGTTTTCATAACTCAATCTGTCCGGGTAACCAGGTTTTACCATAATCAGGGTGATGCATTAGTCATAAAAACAAACATTTTCCCCAGTGAGCATTTCTCCCCCTGGAGAGACACGTGTCACCGGGGTTCTTTTGGGACAAACACACAATTTTTGCTGAAGCGTCATGTCCTCAGAGGGCTGTAAATGCTGCACACATGGTCACATTTCTGCCTGTAAAATGATCTCGGCATCTTTTATTCACTCGTCACGTACTATTTCTTAACAGCTGTCATAAGAAATTTTAGGCTGTAAGGAATTTACATGATTCTGGCGTCAATTCGCAGCATTGAGTCAATAACTGCGCTTTACTGAAAGTTACTATCATAACATAATAATATTAATGTGAGGGCAGATTGCATCCCCGCTCTGATTAAACCATTAGAGCCGCTTCGAGCGGGGAGCAGTCGACCTCTTCGTCACGACGAGGGTTAAAAATACTCTTGTGGGGACGGGGGGGCGGAGGAGGAGGGGGGAGGGGGGGATCACCCACTCCTCTTTAAAAAAAGATAAGCGCTCTCGACTCCGCCGCGCCGTCCCACCTTTAACAGCGAGACCTGAAGGCTCGGTGTCGGGTCAAAGGCCCTTCACATCCCATCCTGCTCAGACCGGAGTGTGTGTCTGTGTGTGTCGAGGTGGTGGGTGGGCAGGGGGGGGAGGGGGTTGTTTGTTTTGCTAGCAGGATGAGTCAGTCTAAACAAACATTTTAATAGAGTGACTTATTTATGATCTGTGTGTACGAGGAGGGCGCACAATGTGTGTGTGTGCGTGTGTGTGTGTGTGTGTGTGTGTGTGTGTCTGCCCGGCTGGCCCTCTGGCTCACTACTTTACCACTGTCTGGAACATGGTTGCGTAATGCACTTTTAGTTTCGCTCTGTCAGAGAGTGTGTGTGCGCACAATGAGTGCGAGATATTGTGTGTTTCGGCAAAGTTAAGTGCCTGTGTGTGTTTGTGTGTGTGTGTGGTTTCATCCCCCTCCCATCCCCTAAATGTCAGATGTTAAGTGATGTTGAGACTGCTATGGACGCAAGAGCAGACAGCTGACACACACACAGGCAAACACACACACGCACACACACACTGACCTCATTCATCAGTAGACTGTTCATACGGATAGTGAGTCAGCCCGAGATGAGAGGAAAGGAGAGAGGAAAGGAGAAAGGGGAGGAAAAGGAGGAGAGGGATTAGAAAGGATGAGACGGATGTGACGTGAGGACAGAAGGTCTGTTTTTAAAATCCCTTTATTAAGCCATTACATGATAAAGTGGATGACACAGGGCAAACTAGAGGAGCGGGTAGAGGAGGAAACAGGAAGAGGAAAAGGAGCAGAGGGAGGAACAGAGGAGAGGAGAAACAATGAGAGATGAGTAAGTGGAGTTAAGAGAAGTTCACCTTTAAAATCAGTTTAGTCTTTTCTCTTCACTGTAACTTACATCTGGGGGTGTAGAGGAGAGGAAGGAACAAGGAGCATTTGGAGAGTTTGAAGGAGGAAGGGAGATCTTTGGATGTGTTTTATAACAGACATTTCTGAAAAAGCACAATGCTTCAGTTTTATAGCTCCCTTCTTCTTCTTCGTCTTCATTCTCCCATTCCCATCCGCCCCAAACTACTGCCGGGCCCAAGAGACCCTCTGTTCTCTAGATGTGTGTTTGTGCGTGCCTGTGTGTGCCAGTGTTAATTTCATCGACGAAAACTATGAAAAAAATGTTCGTTAACAACCTTTTTTTCCATGACGAAAACGAGACTAAGACGTGACAAAAACTATCTTAAAAAATAAAAACTAGGACTAAATCAATTCTAACTTTCGTTAACGAGACGAGACGAAAATGTTGGTGGTTGATTAAGTCGCACTACTTTTTCCCCCCTAAATTTGCACGCACCCACCAGACAGGCAAAGTACGGCCTAGGCCACCGTACGCTCGTTACTAAGCAACGTAGAGGCGCGCACATGTGACAGGTGGATCGTTTTGATAGAAGTGCGCAGTGCAGGTGAAGGACGTGGCGGCAAAGAGCAGGTGGAGGAAAACCCGCAGGACACAAGAGAGAATAACTGGTCATGAAACCAACAAATAAACAAAGAGACAAAGAGAAAGAAAAGACTGTTGAATGAAAAGTGGGGGTCCAGTTTAGAACGGCTGGTTTATGATGCAGCCAAGAAAATAATGTATTGCACCGATTGTAGGACTTTAAGGTCTCTTTTGTTGGGACAGCGGAAACAATAACGGACGATGAAGTTTCCGGTGGCCGTGTCAAAAGCATTGCAAGTAAACAGACAAAGACAACAAAGCGTTGCGTTTAGATCCCTGGTCCTCATGAAGTTGTTACACCTTTGCCAATTTGTTAAATTGCCTTGCAAATAAATGCTTTGCTATTTGTTAAAATCAAAATCCTTTCATGTAATGATTTTTCACATGTCATTTATATCAGCTCACACAAACACTTCTACCATTTGTTCTTGGCCCGGCTCCTCAGTCACATTTTACAACCCATTGTGGCCCGCGAGTCAAAACGTTTGCCGACCCCTGCTATAGACTACTGTCCTAGGAGGGACATCTAATGGACAACCAAGTACTGCAAGCTAGACTATTATGCAGCTGTAGACACAACACAGGGGGTCCCTGGGCCTGAGTAGGGAAGAAAAGGAGTTTAATATGGCTATTAAATGTGACTAAAACTAAGAGGGATTAAAATTACTAAATAATGACTAAAACTAATATGCATTTTCGTCTAAAGACTAAATCAAAAATAGCTGCCAAAATTAACACTGGTGTGTGCTTTCAGACAAATATGTTTTGTCTGTTTGGGTTCAGGTACAAATGAGGTGTGTGTGTGTGTGTGTGCGTTTGTGTTCAGTTCATGATGCAACAAATTATTACTTTAGTAGATTTATTCCCAAAGAACATCTTTCAAAATCCAGTTCACTTGCAGTGGTGCGTGTCAACTTAAATCTAAGTATTTCCTTCTCTCTGTGCGACAAAAACAAGTAACTTAAACTCATATTGTCCGATTTCTAAGACGATTTTTAAGTGTGTGTACAACTTCCTGATTCCTGCAGTGAGGAAAGGAGTAATCTCTGATCCCAGAGCATTCGTGACTCATCTACTGCCAAAACAGAGCGCAGCATTTGTTTTTACATCAATAATCCTCGCTCCCCAGTTAGGGGGAGGGGGGGGGGATTACCAAACCTCAACCGTCAAGGGGAGAAACCTCCCCAAAACACACACTAATCCACCGCCTCTAAAACGGCGTGCAGAGTGTGCCGCTGTTCTCCAGGACCAACACACGCACTGGGACCTGTAGCTGGGCGCACTAGGACCTGTAGTTGGGCGCACTGGGCTCGGCCGTACCTTCTGAGACGTAGGTGAAGGGCTTGTTCCTGACGGACAGCAGCGTCAGCAGGTTGAAGAACAGAGCGACGAACGTCCCGACCAGCAGGCGGCCGCTGCAGAGACACACAGCGAAACGTTATTAGGTACTTCCGGTGCAATCAGATACCACTGCTCTGCCTTTAGGCCACATTTTAGCTCGAGTAGTTCCATTACCGAAGGATGCATTTATGGCCGAGCTGTTGTGTTGGTGCAGTTGTACCCCAGTTGTAAAGTGGTAACTTTTATTCAGATAATAAAGCACTGTTGCATTACAAATCTAGTTGACGTGTGTTCAACCCTCCCCCCTCCAGACGGGCCGGGACACTTCAGGGTCACAGTCGAGTGCATAAAACATGGCGCCAGTGGAACTCTGTTCCGAGTAAAGCTGTTTGTCGGTTTCGTAAGACGCACTCTTGAAAATCAAAGTGTCACAAAGGAGCCCAGAGCGACGCCGCTGCCTTTCCCAGGGAGCCGCGGGGGGGTGGTTGGGGGGGGGGGTCTCCAAAGCAGCTCCTCTGCCAGCGGCCTTCACTCCATCAATGAATGAGCTGGTCTTAAGTTTTGTTATTGCAATTATTGTGTATAATTTTAAATGGACCAAACAGTGGGCCCAGGAAAAAAGGGGGGCGAAAGGTTGCCCGCCGGTGAGCCAAAACAACTGGGTGACAAACCCCCTCCCCCCTCAACGACCCCCACCCTCCCTCCAAGAACAAAGAGAGAGAGAGAGACGGCCTCCGTCTCTTCACCCAGCAGACACCTGTCCCTTTGGCTAGCGTCTTTCATGCCGCTCAATCACATTCACTCACAGAAGAGAAGGGGTGGGAGCGAGCTGGGGGGAAGGGACACAAGAGGGAGGGGCGGGGGAGGTAATCTCGTCACAGGAGACAGGTTTAAGGCTCATTGTGTTTTAGGTTATACAAGCCGCCACTAATCTGTTTTATTATGGAGGGATGATGGAGGGAGGGGGTGCGGGGTAGAGTCTGAGTAACTGATCAACTCATTTAATCTAAATTTAAATTAATTTAACACACTGCCTCATCCAGATAGACTTTACTGTTAAAATCTGACTTGACTGATGAGAATCCCTGTAAAGTAACTTGTTTATTCAGTACAGTGCAAAGTCACACATATTCCTCAATGGACTCTGCAGACAACCAACGACACCCCCGGTCCTCTGAATGAACATGAAAAAAACATCTGAAAGCTGTGAGGTTTACATTAGACAATTAGCTGTTAAAAGGTATTTAGGGTGTGTGTGTGTATAAAACGCCGCTTTTCACTCCCCGACCCTCTGACCGCATGTCTGACCCAAATATTTGGGATGTTCTGTTCCGACAACAGCTGGACGTGAGTGTTTGCGAGTATCAAAAGGGAATTTGTGTGTGTGCATAACGGAAAATACTTACGTATGGACCTCAGGCTGCTCCATGAAGCGCTCCACACTGACAAAACAGAAACAAACACAGTCAACAACACTGGCCAGGTGGGACTACGCTGACTGTGTGTGCGCGTGTGTGTGTGTGTGTGTGTGTGTGTGCGCGCGTGTCTGTGCGTGTGTGTGTGTGGGGGCGGGTGTTTGTGAGCTAGAGACAGAGCGATCGAGACAACTGAAATGAATGAAAGTAGACAAGGAGCTAACAAACAGGAAACACATTAACAGGCAAACACACACACACACACACACACACACACACACACACACACAAGGCAGTGGGTCTCCTCCCTCCGTGCTGCTGCCCTACTGCGCCATTCATGACATGTACTGTAAACGGTGTGTGTGTGTCTCATGCAGTGATTCGGCTACACAAAGAGGGAGACAAGTGTCTGGTGTCCCTCAGGGTTGCTGCAGGGCGACCCAATGGAAATAATTAGTTTTATTTGGGCTCGTCATACTAAAGAGGATTTGATACCATCTTAATGTTTATGGCGGCAAGCGTATCGAAACCAGGAGGAAAAAACAGCAGGATTGATGAATTGGGCAGTTTCTTTAATTGAAATTTGGAGTAAATGTTGTAGCAATAAGTGAAGTTAAGTTGCAGCAAACATCCAAGTTTAGTTTGTGGATTCTTGGCTCAAAGGCGGGTTTAACGACACCACACTGATCTCGACCTCTGACCCCTAATATTGAGTAAGTTATAGGCCACGCTGACCTGGGGACGTACCAATTAGTTATATCGTCAACACAAAAAATGAACTGAAATTTTACCAGATAAAAAAACTGGTTGTAAAACATGTAGTTGTGTGTCACAGGATGAGGTGATGTTGTAGGTTGGTCGAGGGTCATTAAATGGACACACGGGAGCCTCCAAAGAAGAGAAATAAAAGGTCAGCTCGGTTTCAAACTGGGCTGGAAATGTTCCCTTCCACTTCCCTGGGGACTGACCGCAAGACAACCCCACACGGGGCGCCAGGAGAGGGTGTGTGTGTGTGCATGGTTGTCATGACAGCCAGGCAGTGACATTCCCACAGCCCCTATTAGATGTAGTAGTTCACACCACATGCACACAAACACACAACACGAACAGTTTCTTCCCGTCGGCAGTCGGGCTCATGAACAGAGCCCGGTCCCCCACTGACTGACTCTGACATTCCACCGGTCACTCCTTCATACTGCACATGTCACTTTAACTGTCATTTCTCACTCGTCACTTTGTCACTTGTTCGATAGTGCACTTTATGTTTAATATTTTTTTACTTTTTAAATACTTGACATTTGTAACTTTAACTTTATTCTCGTTTTATACTAACCCATAGCCTTATTCTACTAACCCATTGCATTCGCATTTCATTTTATTATTACTACTTGCGCACTGCTGTCTTGTTGTCTATTGTTACACTGTCTACTGTCACGCACCAACCGCCAAGACAAATTCCTTGTATGTTTGACATATTTTGGCAATAAATGTTTCCTGATCCTGATCAATGTCTTTACATCTTTGCACATGAAGTTATTGTGTTTTAGACTGAAAGTTTGTTAACATGTTTATTTAATGGTCTCATGACAGGGAGCAACCACTTTTCCCTTGATTTACGGTGTGATCACTTTATCCTTTTGTTGTTATATTTTCCTAAACATTCCGTATCACATATGATCCCACCCTATTACTTTTTACACTTCATTTACAATGTCATCATTCATTTATTTGACGATAGGAATGATGCAAGACCCAATATCCGTTTGGGAGTCATATTTAATTGGAAGTTAAAGTACTGTAGCTGACCGGCGTATGCACGTTGCCATGACAACACCGGAAGATGATTCACGCAATGTGTATTCATTTTTATTTCTGCAATTAGAATTTATTAAGTTCACTGTAATTTTGGGTACCTTGTGTTAACGGTTTGCCCTTGTTTTACTCACGATGACACACTAGCAGAAAACCTTTTCTTTCTAGTCTGTCGCAAACGTGGACTTTCATGACCAGTGTGGATAAAAGTACTAAACACTCAGTGTAGTATATCTACACTGTGTTGTTAGTAATTTTATTTAAAACCACATGCACACAAACACACAACACGAACAGTATTCAAGTATTTAAAAGTATCAATGACGCAGAGCGGGTTAGAAAAATCCTGGGGTCCAATTATTGCATTTTTTAAATGGTTTGGTGGCCTCGTAGAGCTGAGACTGCAGAAAAACAAGCACCCGGAGTGGAGCAAAGCACTCTGGTGAGACTAATAATGTGGAAGGAAAAAAACAAAGACAAAAGAAAGAAACAATTGGAAATATTTTGTGTATTGTTTTGGAAATATTAATTCTGAGTCACGCTAAGAAAATAATTGAAGTTTTAATCGAGAGAGACAGAGTGAATGAGACAAAAGAAACAGACTCTCGAAGCCGGGCTGCTAATTCTTGATGATCTTGATGTTGATGTTCAATACTTTGGTTGGAATTTGTTCCAGAAAGCCCAAAATCAATTATTAAATCCTTATGAAGAAAAAGGGCAATTATTATTATTTTGTGCCTCACCGGAGATCCAGATGCTGCACGTTGCTGACGGAGTATGAACAACAGACGCGTTTGTTGTTTATGTTTGTACTGATTATTTGGGGGCGGGGCTAGCAGGGGAGCCTCACAGGACCTCTGGGTTTTACGCGTTTGGACAATTTTTTAAATCTGGCATGCTCTTGCTAATTTCTCAGGATTAACGACCCCGTATTTAATCCGTCTGAAATTCTTGTCCACCAGTGTCTCCTTTGATGCATGTGTGCTTGTTTGTTTACGCACCTCTCCTTCAGGATGAACAAGGCTCCCAGCTGGATCAGAACAGTGGAGGCAAAAACGGCCAAAACTTCCAGTCTGTCAAACCTGCAGGGAGAAGGAGGGACAGCGTCATCCGATGTGGGAGAAACCAACGGAACATACTGCTTCAGTCGAGGACCACCAGGAAAACAAGAAATGTGCACAGCCTTGTTTTTGGCTTCATGTGCCGTCTCCAAAAACCTGTCGCACCAAAACGCCACTCTGTAGAAACAGGAAATCAAGAGAAAAACACAAGAGACCAGATTCTGAACTTCCCCGTCAGACGTCATTGTGACAGTGTGGAAATACAGCCATTCCCACATCACTTTAAAAACAAAGACATATTTCCCCCAGGCATGTGGATTGCATCACGGTTGTTGCCTTACCCCTAACCATGCAATAATCAGAGAAATGGACTTGTTCATCTTATGTATATGAAGGTTCCATTTCTACCAGTCTAAATGGACGAGGACGGAAGGCGAGCGACGGGCTGATTCAAGGTTCTAACTGTTGCTGACCTTCTGCCCTCATCACGGGGTCAATCCCGTCACAGTCTGTACAGGATGAGCGGCTTTGCCCGGGTGAGCGGTCCGCCGGGCTTAAGGGGGTTAAACGTGACGTGAACGGTAAGCGATATAACGGCCCGCCACAGTAAAGCGGGTCAATGCCACAGACATAAGAACTACCGCCTGTCCGGCCTGTGTCCAGTGTTCTAGTGGCCTGTGTGCAGTGTTCTAGTGGCGTGTGTGCAGTGTTCTATCGACCTGTGTGCAGTATTCTATTGACCTGTGTGCAGTGTTCTAGATGCCTGTGTGCAGTGTGCAGTGTTCTAGATGCCTGTGTGCAGTGTTCTAGTGGCCTGTGTGCAGTGTTCTAGAGGCCTGTGTGCAGTGTTCTAGAGGCCTGTGTGCAGTGTTGCAGTTGCCTGTGTGCAGTGTTCTGGAGGCCTGTGTGCGGTGTTCTAGAGGCCTGTGTGCAGTGTTCTAGTGTTCAAGAGGCCTGTGTGCAGTGTTCTAGAGGCCTGTGTGCAGTGTTCTAGTGTTCTAGAGGCCTGTGTGCAGTGTTCTGGAGGCATGTGTGCAGTGTTCTGGAGGCCTGTGTACAGTGTTCTGGAGGCCTGTGTACAGTGTTCTGGAGGCCTGTGTACAGTGTTCTAGTGGCCTGTGTGCAGTGTTCTAGTGGCCTGTGTGCAGTGCTCTAGTGGCCTGTGTGCAGTGTTCTAGAGGCCTGTGTGCAGTGTTCTAGAGGCCTGTGTGCAGTGTTCTAGAGTTGTAGTGGCCTGTGTGCAGTGTTCTAGTGGCCTGTATGCAGTCTTCTGGTGTTCTATCGGCCTGTGTGCAGTGTTCTAGAGGCCTGTGTGCAGTGTTCTAGTGGCCTGTGTGCAGTGTTCTAGTGGCCTGTGTGCAGTGTTCTAGTGTTCCAGAGCCCTGTGTGCAGTGTTCTAGAGGCCTGTGTGCAGTGTTCTAGAGTTGTAGTGGCCTGTGTGCAGTGTTCTAGAGTTGTAGTGGACTGTGTGCAGTGTTCTAGTGGTCTGTGTGCAGTGTTCTAGTGGCCTGTGTGCAGTCTTCTGGTGTTCTATCGGCCTGTGTGCAGTGTTCTAGAGGCCTGTGTGCAGTGTTCTAGTGTTCTAGTGGCCTGTGTGCAGTGTTCTAGAGTTATAGTGGCCTGTGTGCAGTGTTCTGGTGTTCTAGAGCCCTGTGTGCAGTGTTCTAGAGCCCTGTGTGCAGTGTTCTAGAGGCCTGTGTGCAGTGTTCTAGTGTTCTAGTGGCCTGTGTGCAGTGTTCTAGTGGTCTGTGTGCAGTGTTCTAGTGGCCTGTGTGCAGTGTTCTAGTGGCCTGTGTGCAGTGTTCTAGTGGCCTGTGTGCAGTGTTCTGGTGTTCTAGAGCCCTGTGTGCAGTGTTCTAGAGCCCTGTGTGCAGTGTTCTAGAGCCCTGTGTGCAGTGTTCTAGAGGCCTGTGTGCAGTGTTCTAGAGGCCTGTGTGCAGTGTTCTAGTGGCCTGTGTGCAGTGTTCTAGAGTTGTAGTGGCCTGTGTGCAGTGTTCTAGTGGTCTGTGTGCAGTGTTCTAGTGGCCTGTGTGCAGTGTTCTAGTGGTCTGTGTGCAGTGTTCTAGTGGCCTGTGTGCAGTGTTCTAGTGGCCTGTGTGCAGTGTTCTGGTGTTCTGGAGCCCTGTGTGCAGTGTTCTGGAGGCCTGTGTGCAGTGTTCTAGTGGCCTGTGTGCAGTGTTCTAGAGTTGTAGTGGCCTGTGTGCAGTGTTCTAGTGGTCTGTGTGCAGTGTTCTAGTGGCCTGTGTGCAGTCTTCTGGTGTTCTATCGGCCTGTGTGCAGTGTTCTAGAGGCCTGTGTGCAGTGTTCTAGTGGCCTGTGTGCAGTGTTCTGGTGTTCTAGAGCCCTGTGTGCAGTGTTCTAGAGGCCTGTGTGCTGTGTTCTAGTGGCCTGTGTGCAGTGTTCTAGTGTTCTAGTGGCCTGTGTGCAGTGTTCTAGTGGTCTGTTTGCAGTGTTCTAGTGGCCTGTGTGCAGTGTTCTGGTGTTCTAGAGCCCTGTGTGCAGTGTTCTGGTGTTCTAGAGCCCTGTTTGCAGTGTTCTAGTGGCCTGTGTGCAGTGTTCTAGTGGCCTGTGTGCAGTGTTCTAGTGGCCTGTGTGCAGTGTTCTAGAGTTGTAGTGGCCTGTGTGCAGTGTTCTATTGGCCTGTATGCAGTCTTCTGTTCTATCGGCCTGTGTGCAGTGTTCTAGAGGCCTGTGTTCAGTGTTCTAGTGCTCTAGCGGCCTGTGTGCAGTGTTCTAGTGTTCCAGAGCCCTGTGTGCAGTGTTCTAGAGGCCTGTGTGCAGTGTTCTAGAGTTGTAGTGGCCTGTGTGCAGTGTTCTAGTGTTGTAGTGGCCTGTGTGCAGTGTTGTAGTGGCCTGTGTGCAGTGTTCTAGTGGCCTGTGTGCAGTGTTCTGGTGTTCTAGAGGCCTGTGTGCAGTGTTCTGGAGCCCTGTGTGAAGTGTTCTAGAGCCCTGTGTGCAGTGTTCTAGAGGCCTGTGTGCAGTGTTCTAGAGGCCTGTGCGCAGTGGTCTAGAGGCCTGTGTGCAGTGGTCTAGAGGCCTGTGTGCAGTGGTCTAGAGGCCTGTGTGCAGTGTTCTAGAGTTGTAGTGGCCTGTGTGCAGTGTTGCAGTTGTCTGTGTGCAGTGTTCTGGAGGCCTGTGTGCAGTGTTCTGGAGGCCTGTGTGCAGTGTTCTAGTGGCCTGTGTGCAGTGTTCTAGTGTTCTAGTGGCCTGTGTGCAGTGTTCTAGTGGCCTGTGTGCAGTGTTCTAGAGGCCTGTGTGCAGTGTTCTAGAGGCCTGTGTGCAGTGTTCTAGTGGCCTGTGTTCAGTGTTCTAGAGTTGTAGTGGCCTGTGTGCAGTGTTCTAGTGGTCTGTGTGCAGTGTTCTAGTGGCCTGTGTGCAGTGTTCTAATGGCCTGTGTGCAGTGTTCTGGTGTTCTAGAGCCCTGTGTGCAGTGTTCTGGAGGCCTGTGTGCAGTGTTCTAGTGGCCTGTGTGCAGTGTTCTAGTGTTCTAGTGGCCTGTGTGCAGTGTTCTAGTGGCCTGTGTGCAGTGTTCTAATGGCCTGTGTGCAGTGTTCTAGAGGCCTGTGTGCAGTGTTCTAGTGTTCTAGTGGCCTGTGTGCAGTGTTCTAGAGGCCTGTGTGCAGTGTTCTAGAGGCCTGTGTGCAGTGTTCTAGAGGCCTGTGTGCAGTGTTCTAGAGTTGTAGTGGCCTGTGTGCAGTGTTCTAGTGGTCTGTGTGCAGTGTTCTATTGGCCTGTATGCAGTCTTCTGGTGTTCTATCGGCCTGTGTGCAGTGTTCTAGAGGCCTGTGTGCAGTGTTCCGGCCTGTGTGCAGTGTTCTAATGTTGTAGAGGCCTGTCTGCAGTGTTCTAGTGTCCTGTGTGCAGTGTTCTATCGGCCTGTGTGCAGTCTTCTGGTTTTCTATCGGCCTGTGTGCAGTGTTCTAGTGGCCTGTGTGCAGTGTTCTAGTGGCCTGTGTGCAGTGTTCTAGTGGCCTGTGTGCAGTGTTCTAGTGGCCTGTGTGCAGTGTTCTAGTGGCCTGTGTGCAGTGTTCTGGAGGCCTGTGTGCGGTGTTCTATGGTTGTATTGGCCTGTGTGCAGTGTTCTAGTGGCCTGTGTGCAGTGTTCTAGTGGCCTGTGTGCAGTGTTCTAGAGTTGTAGTGGCCTGTGTGCAGTGTTCTATCGGCCTGTGTGCAGTGTTCTAGAGGCCTGTGTAAAGTGTTCCGGCCTGTGTGCAGTGTTCTAATGTTGTAGAGGCCTGTCTGCAGTGTTCTAGTGGCCAGTGTGCAGTGTTCTAATGTTGTAGAGGCCTGTCTGCAGTGTTCTAGTGGCCTGTGTGCAGTGTTCTAGAGGCCTATGTGCAGTGTTCTAGTGGCCCTGTGTGCAGTGTTCTAGTGGCCTGTGTCCAGTGTTGTAGTTGCCTGTGTGCAGTGTTCTATCGGCCTGTGTGCAGTGTTCTAGAGTTATAGTGGCCTGTGTGCAGTGTTCTATCGGCCTGTGTGCAGTGTTCTATCGGCCTGTGTGTTCTAATGTTGTAGAGGCCTGTCTGCAGTGTTCTAGTGGCCAGTGTGCAGTGTTCTAATGTTGTAGAGGCCTGTGTGCAGTGTTCTAGTGGCCTGTGTGCAGTGTTGTGGTGGCCTGTGTGCATTGTTGTGGTGGCCTGTGTGCAGTGTTGTGGTGGCCTGTGTGCAGTGTTCTAGTGGCCCTGTGTGCAGTGTTCTAGTGGCCTGTGTGCAGTGTTCTAGTGTTCTAGAGCCCTGTGTGCAGTGTTGTAGTTGCCTGTGTGCAGTGTTCTAGAGGCCTGTGTGCAGTGTTTTAGTGTTCTAGTGGCCTGTGTGCAGTGTTCTAGAGGCCTGTGTGCAGTGTTCTAGAGGCCTGTGTGCAGTGTTGCAGTTGCCTGTGTGCAGTGTTCTGGAGGCCTGTGTGCGGTGTTCTAGAGGCCTGTGTGCAGTGTTCTAGTGTTCAAGAGGCCTGTGTGCAGTGTTCTAGAGGCCTGTGTGCAGTGTTCTAGAGGCCTGTGTGCAGTGTTCTAGAGGCCTGTGTGCAGTGTTCTAGAGTTGTAGTGGCCTGTGTGCAGTGTTCTAGTGGCCTGTATGCAGTCTTCTGGTGTTCTATCGGCCTGTGTGCAGTGTTCTAGAGGCCTGTGTGCAGTGTTCTAGTGGCCTGTGTGCAGTGTTCTAGTGGCCTGTGTGCAGTGTTCTAGTGTTCCAGAGCCCTGTGTGCAGTGTTCTAGAGCCCTGTGTGCAGTGTTCTAGAGGCCTGTGTGCAGTGTTCTAGAGTTGTAGTGGCCTGTGTGCAGTGTTCTAGAGTTGTAGTGGACTGTGTGCAGTGTTCTAGTGGTCTGTGTGCAGTGTTCTAGTGGCCTGTGTGCAGTCTTCTGGTGTTCTATCGGCCTGTGTGCAGTGTTCTAGAGGCCTGTGTGCAGTGTTCTAGTGTTCTAGTGGCCTGTGTGCAGTGTTCTGGTGTTCTAGAGGCCTGTGTGCAGTGTTCTAGAGGCCTGTGTGCAGTGTTCTAGAGGCCTGTGTGCAGTGTTCTAGTGGCCTGTGTGCAGTGTTCTAGTGTTCTAGTGGCCTGTGTGCAGTGTTCTAGTGGTCTGTGTGCAGTGTTCTAGTGGCCTGTGTGCAGTGTTCTAGTGGCCTGTGTGCAGTGTTCTAGTGGCCTGTGTGCAGTGTTCTAGTGGCCTGTGTGCAGTGTTCTGGTGTTCTAGAGCCCTGTGTGCAGTGTTCTAGTGGCCTGTGTGCAGTGCTCTAGTGGCCTGTGTGCAGTGTTCTAGAGGCCTGTGTGCAGTGTTCTAGAGGCCTGTGTGCAGTGTTCTAGAGTTGTAGTGGCCTGTGTGCAGTGTTCTAGTGGCCTGTATGCAGTCTTCTGGTGTTCTATCGGCCTGTGTGCAGTGTTCTAGAGGCCTGTGTGCAGTGTTCTAGTGGCCTGTGTGCAGTGTTCTAGTGGCCTGTGTGCAGTGTTCTAGTGTTCCAGAGCCCTGTGTGCAGTGTTCTAGAGGCCTGTGTGCAGTGTTCTAGAGTTGTAGTGGCCTGTGTGCAGTGTTCTAGAGTTGTAGTGGACTGTGTGCAGTGTTCTAGTGGTCTGTGTGCAGTGTTCTAGTGGCCTGTGTGCAGTCTTCTGGTGTTCTATCGGCCTGTGTGCAGTGTTCTAGAGGCCTGTGTGCAGTGTTCTAGTGTTCTAGTGGCCTGTGTGCAGTGTTCTAGAGTTATAGTGGCCTGTGTGCAGTGTTCTGGTGTTCTAGAGCCCTGTGTGCAGTGTTCTAGAGCCCTGTGTGCAGTGTTCTAGAGGCCTGTGTGCAGTGTTCTAGAGGCCTGTGTGCAGTGTTCTAGTGGCCTGTGTGCAGTGTTCTAGTGTTCTAGTGGCCTGTGTGCAGTGTTCTAGTGGTCTGTGTGCAGTGTTCTAGTGGCCTGTGTGCAGTGTTCTAGTGGCCTGTGTGCAGTGTTCTAGTGGCCTGTGTGCAGTGTTCTAGTGGCCTGTGTGCAGTGTTCTGGTGTTCTAGAGCCCTGTGTGCAGTGTTCTAGAGCCCTGTGTGCAGTGTTCTAGAGCCCTGTGTGCAGTGTTCTAGAGGCCTGTGTGCAGTGTTCTAGTGGCCTGTGTGCAGTGTTCTAGAGTTGTAGTGGCCTGTGTGCAGTGTTCTAGTGGCCTGTGTGCAGTGTTCTAGTGGCCTGTGTGCAGTGTTCTGGTGTTCTAGAGCCCTGTGTGCAGTGTTCTGGAGGCCTGTGTGCAGTGTTCTAGTGGCCTGTGTGCAGTGTTCTAGTGGCCTGTGTGCAATGTTCTAGTGTTCTAGTGGCCTGTGTGCAGTGTTCTAGTGGCCTGTGTGCAGTGTTCTAGTGGCCTGTGTGCAGTGTTCTAGAGTTGTAGTGGCCTGTGTGCAGTGTTCTAGTGGTCTGTGTGCAGTGTTCTAGTGGCCTGTGTGCAGTCTTCTGGTGTTCTATCGGCCTGTGTGCAGTGTTCTAGAGGCCTGTGTGCAGTGTTCTAGTGGCCTGTGTGCAGTGTTCTGGTGTTCTAGAGCCCTGTGTGCAGTGTTCTAGAGGCCTGTGTGCTGTGTTCTAGTGGCCTGTGTGCAGTGTTCTAGTGTTCTAGTGGCCTGTGTGCAGTGTTCTAGTGGTCTGTTTGCAGTGTTCTAGTGGCCTGTGTGCAGTGTTCTGGTGTTCTAGAGCCCTGTGTGCAGTGTTCTGGTGTTCTAGAGCCCTGTTTGCAGTGTTCTAGTGGCCTGTGTGCAGTGTTCTAGTGGCCTGTGTGCAGTGTTCTAGTGGCCTGTGTGCAGTGTTCTAGAGTTGTAGTGGCCTGTGTGCAGTGTTCTATTGGCCTGTATGCAGTCTTCTGTTCTATCGGCCTGTGTGCAGTGTTCTAGAGGCCTGTGTTCAGTGTTCTAGTGCTCTAGCGGCCTGTGTGCAGTGTTCTAGTGTTCCAGAGCCCTGTGTGCAGTGTTCTAGAGGCCTGTGTGCAGTGTTCTAGAGTTGTAGTGGCCTGTGTGCAGTGTTCTAGTGTTCTAGTGGCCTGTGTGCAGTGTTCTAGTGGCCTGTGTGCAGTGTTCTAGTGGCCTGTGTGCAGTGTTCTAGTGTTCTAGTGGCCTGTGTGCAGTGTTCTAGTGGCCTGTGTGCAGTGTTCTAGAGTTGTAGTGGCCTGTGTGCAGTGTTCTAGTGGTCTGTGTGCAGTGTTCTAGTGGCCTGTGTGCAGTCTTCTGGTGTTCTATCGGCCTGTGTGCAGTGTTCTAGAGGCCTGTGTGCAGTGTTCTAGTGGCCTGTGTGCAGTGTTCTGGTGTTATAGAGCCCTGTGTGCAGTGTTCTAGAGGCCTGTGTGCTGTGTTCTAGTGGCCTGTGTGCAGTGTTCTAGTGTTCTAGTGGCCTGTGTGCAGTGTTCTAGTGGTCTGTTTGCAGTGTTCTAGTGGCCTGTGTGCAGTGTTCTGGTGTTCTAGAGCCCTGTGTGCAGTGTTCTGGTGTTCTAGAGCCCTGTTTGCAGTGTTCTAGTGGCCTGTGTGCAGTGTTCTAGTGGCCTGTGTGCAGTGTTCTAGTGGCCTGTGTGCAGTGTTCTAGAGTTGTAGTGGCCTGTGTGCAGTGTTCTATTGGCCTGTATGCAGTCTTCTGTTCTATCGGCCTGTGTGCAGTGTTCTAGAGGCCTGTGTTCAGTGTTCTAGTGCTCTAGCGGCCTGTGTGCAGTGTTCTAGTGTTCCAGAGCCCTGTGTGCAGTGTTCTAGAGGCCTGTGTGCAGTGTTCTAGAGTTGTAGTGGCCTGTGTGCAGTGTTCTAGTGTTCTAGTGGCCTGTGTGCAGTGTTCTAGTGGCCTGTGTTCTGGTGTTCTAGAGGCCTGTGTGCAGTGTTCTGGTGTTCTAGAGGCCTGTGTGCAGTGTTCTGGTGTTCTAGAGGCCTGTGTGCAGTGTTCTGGTGTTCTAGTGGCCTGTGTTCTGGTGTTCTAGAGGCCTGTGTGCAGTGTTCTGGTGTTCTAGAGGCCTGTGTGCAGTGTTCTGGAGCCCTGTGTGCAGTGTTCTAGAGCCCTGTGTGCAGTGTTCTAGAGGCCTGTGTGCAGTGGTCTAGAGGCCTGTGTGCAGTGGTCTAGAGGCCTGTGTGCAGTGGTCTAGAGGCCTGTGTGCAGTGGTCTAGAGGCCTGTGTGCAGTGTTCTAGAGTTGTAGTGGCCTGTGTGCAGTGTTGCAGTTGTCTGTGTGCAGTGTTCTGGAGGCCTGTGTGCAGTGTTCTGGAGGCCTGTGTGCAGTGTTCTAGTGGCCTGTGTGCAGTGTTCTAGTGGCCTGTGTGCAGTGTTCTAGAGGCCTGTGTGCAGTGTTCTAGAGGCCTGTGTGCAGTGTTCTAGAGGCCTGTGTGCAGTGTTCTAGTGGCCTGTGTTCAGTGTTCTAGTGTTCTAGTGGCCTGTGTTCAGTGTTCTAGAGTTGTAGTGGCCTGTGTGCAGTGTTCTAGTGGTCTGTGTGCAGTGTTCTAGTGGCCTGTGTGCAGTGTTCTAGTGGCCTGTGTGCAGTGTTCTGGTGTTCTAGAGCCCTGTGTGCAGTGTTCTGGAGGCCTGTGTGCAGTGTTCTAGTGGCCTGTGTGCAGTGTTCTAGTGTTCTAGTGGCCTGTGTGCAGTGTTCTAGTGGCCTGTGTGCAGTGTTCTAATGGCCTGTGTGCAGTGTTCTAATGGCCTGTGTGCAGTGTTCTAGAGGCCTGTGTGCAGTGTTCTAGTGTTCTAGTGGCCTGTGTGCAGTGTTCTAGTGGCCTGTGTGCAGTGTTCTAGAGGCCTGTGTGCAGTGTTCTAGAGGCCTGTGTGCAGTGTTCTAGAGTTGTAGTGGCCTGTGTGCAGTGTTCTAGTGGTCTGTGTGCAGTGTTCTATTGGCCTGTATGCAGTCTTCTGGTGTTCTATCGGCCTGTGTGCAGTGTTCTAGAGGCCTGTGTGCAGTGTTCTAGAGGCCTGTGTGCAGTGTTCTAATGTTGTAGAGGCCTGTCTGCAGTGTTCTAGTGTCCTGTGTGCAGTGTTCTATCGGCCTGTGTGCAGTCTTCTGGTGTTCTATCGGCCTGTGTGCAGTGTTCTAGTGGCCTGTGTGCAGTGTTCTAGTGGCCTGTGTGCAGTGTTCTAGTGGCCTGTGTGAAGTGTTCTAGTGGCCTGTGTGCAGTGTTCTGGAGGCCCGTGTGCGGTGTTCTATGGTTGTATTGGCCTGTGTGCAGTGTTCTAGTGGCCTGTGTGCAGTGTTCTAGTGGCCTGTGTGCAGTGTTCTAGTGGCCTGTGTGCAGTGTTCTAGAGTTGTAGTGGCCTGTGTGCAGTGTTCTATCGGCCTGTGTGCAGTGTTCTAGAGGCCTGTGTGCAGTGTTCCGGCCTGTGTGCAGTGTTCTAATGTTGTAGAGGCCTGTCTGCAGTGTTCTAGTGGCCAGTGTGCAGTGTTCTAATGTTGTAGAGGCCTGTCTGCAGTGTTCTAGTGGCCTGTGTGCAGTGTTCTAGAGGCCTATGTGCAGTGTTCTAGTGGCCCTGTGTGCAGTGTTCTAGTGGCCTGTGTGCAGTGTTGTAGTTGCCTGTGTGCAGTGTTCTATCGGCCTGTGTGCAGTGTTCTAGAGTTATAGTGGCCTGTGTGCAGTGTTCTATCGGCCTGTGTGCAGTGTTCTATCGGCCTGTGTGTTCTAATGTTGTAGAGGCCTGTCTGCAGTGTTCTAGTGGCCAGTGTGCAGTGTTCTAATGTTGTAGAGGCCTGTGTGCAGTGTTCTAGTGGCCTGTGTGCAGTGTTGTGGTGGCCTGTGTGCATTGTTGTGGTGGCCTGTGTGCAGTGTTGTGGTGGCCTGTGTGCAGTGTTCTAGTGGCCCTGTGTGCAGTGTTCTAGTGGCCTGTGTGCAGTGTTCTAGTGTTCTAGAGCCCTGTGTGCAGTGTTGTAGTTGCCTGTGTGCAGTGTTCTAGAGGCCTGTGTGCAGTGTTCTAGTGTTGTAGTGGCCTGTGTGCAGTGTTCTAGTGTTGTGGTGGCCTGTGTGCAGTGTTCTAGTGTTCTAGTGGCCTGTGTGCAGTGTTCTAGTGGCCTGTGTGCAGTGTTCTAGTGGCCTGTGTGCAGTGTTCTAGAGTTGTAGTGTCCTGTGTGCAGTGTTCTATCGGCCTGTGTGCAGTGTTCTATCGGCCTGTGTGCAGTCTTCTGGTGTTCTATCGGCCTGTGTGCAGTGTTCTAGTGGCCTGTGTGCGGTGTTCTATGGTTGTATTGGCCTGTGTGCAGTGTTCTAGTAGCCTGTGTGCAGTGTTCTAGAGTTGTAGTGGCCTGTGTGCAGTGTTTTATCGGCCTGTGTGCAGTGTTCTAGAGGCCTGTGTGCAGTGTTCCGGCCTGTGTGCAGTGTTCTAATGTTGTAGAGGCCTGTCTGCAGTGTTCTAGTGGCCAGTGTGCAGTGTTCTAATGTTGTAGAGGCCTGTGTGCAGTGTTCTAGTGTTCTAGTGGCCTGTGTGCAGTGTTCTAGAGGCCTATGTACAGTGTTCTAGTGGCCCTGTGTGCAGTGTTCTAGTGGCCTGTGTGCAGTGTTCTAGTGTTCTAGAGCCCTGTGTGCAGTGTTCTAGAGTTGTAGTGGCCTGTGTGCAGTGTTGCAGTTGTCTGTGTGCAGTGTTCTGGAGGCCTGTGTGCAGTGTTCTGGAGGCCTGTGTGCAGTGTTCTAGTGGCCTGTGTGCAGTGTTCTAGTGTTCTAGTGGCCTGTGTGCAGTGTTCTAGTGGCCTGTGTGCAGTGTTCTAGAGGCCTGTGTGCAGTGTTCTAGAGGCCTGTGTGCAGTGTTCTAGTGGCCTGTGTTCAGTGTTCTAGAGTTGTAGTGGCCTGTGTGCAGTGTTCTAGTGGTCTGTGTGCAGTGTTCTAGTGGCCTGTGTGCAGTGTTCTAGTGGCCTGTGTGCAGTGTTCTGGTGTTCTAGAGCCCTGTGTGCAGTGTTCTGGAGGCCTGTGTGCAGTGTTCTAGTGGCCTGTGTGCAGTGTTCTAGTGTTCTAGTGGCCTGTGTGCAGTGTTCTAGTGGCCTGTGTGCAGTGTTCTAATGGCCTGTGTGCAGTGTTCTAGAGGCCTGTGTGCAGTGTTCTAGTGTTCTAGTGGCCTGTGTGCAGTGTTCTAGTGGCCTGTGTGCAGTGTTCTAGAGGCCTGTGTGCAGTGTTCTAGAGGCCTGTGTGCAGTGTTCTAGAGTTGTAGTGGCCTGTGTGCAGTGTTCTAGTGGTCTGTGTGCAGTGTTCTATTGGCCTGTATGCAGTCTTCTGGTGTTCTATCGGCCTGTGTGCAGTGTTCTAGAGGCCTGTGTGCAGTGTTCCGGCCTGTGTGCAGTGTTCTAATGTTGTAGAGGCCTGTCTGCAGTGTTCTAGTGTCCTGTGTGCAGTGTTCTATCGGCCTGTGTGCAGTCTTCTGGTGTTCTATCGGCCTGTGTGCAGTGTTCTAGTGGCCTGTGTGCAGTGTTCTAGTGGCCTGTGTGCAGTGTTCTAGTGGCCTGTGTGCAGTGTTCTGGAGGCCCGTGTGCGGTGTTCTATGGTTGTATTGGCCTGTGTGCAGTGTTCTAGTGGCCTGTGTGCAGTGTTCTAGTGGCCTGTGTGCAGTGTTCTAGTGGCCTGTGTGCAGTGTTCTAGAGTTGTAGTGGCCTGTGTGCAGTGTTCTATCGGCCTGTGTGCAGTGTTCTAGAGGCCTGTGTGCAGTGTTCCGGCCTGTGTGCAGTGTTCTAATGTTGTAGAGGCCTGTCTGCAGTGTTCTAGTGGCCAGTGTGCAGTGTTCTAATGTTGTAGAGGCCTGTCTGCAGTGTTCTAGTGGCCTGTGTGCAGTGTTCTAGAGGCCTGTGTGCAGTGTTCTAGTGGCCCTGTGTGCAGTGTTCTAGTGGCCTGTGTGCAGTGTTGTAGTTGCCTGTGTGCAGTGTTCTATCGGCCTGTGTGCAGTGTTCTAGAGTTATAGTGGCCTGTGTGCAGTGTTCTATCGGCCTGTGTGCAGTGTTCTATCGGCCTGTGTGTTCTAATGTTGTAGAGGCCTGTCTGCAGTGTTCTAGTGGCCAGTGTGCAGTGTTCTAATGTTGTAGAGGCCTGTGTGCAGTGTTCTAGTGGCCTGTGTGCAGTGTTGTGGTGGCCTGTGTGCATTGTTGTGGTGGCCTGTGTGCAGTGTTGTGGTGGCCTGTGTGCAGTGTTCTAGTGGCTCTGTGTGCAGTGTTCTAGTGGCCTGTGTGCAGTGTTCTAGTGTTCTAGAGCCCTGTGTGCAGTGTTGTAGTTGCCTGTGTGCAGTGTTCTAGAGGCCTGTGTGCAGTGTTCTAGTGTTGTAGTGGCCTGTGTGCAGTGTTCTAGTGTTGTGGTGGCCTGTGTGCAGTGTTCTAGTGTTCTAGTGGCCTGTGTGCAGTGTTCTAGTGGCCTGTGTGCAGTGTTCTAGTGGCCTGTGTGCAATGTTCTAGAGTTGTAGTGTCCTGTGTGCAGTGTTCTATCGGCCTGTGTGCAGTGTTCTATCGGCCTGTGTGCAGTGTTCTATCGGCCTGTGTGCAGTCTTCTGGTGTTCTATCGGCCTGTGTGCAGTGTTCTAGTGGCCTGTGTGCAGTGTTCTAATGTTGTAGAGGCCTGTCTGCAGTGTTCTAGTGGCCAGTGTGCAGTGTTCTAATGTTGTAGAGGCCTGTGTGCAGTGTTCTAGTGTTCTAGTGGCCTGTGTGCAGTGTTCTAGAGGCCTATGTACAGTGTTCTAGTGGCCCTGTGTGCAGTGTTCTAGTGGCCTGTGTGCAGTGTTCTAGTGTTCTAGAGCCCTGTGTGCAGTGTTCTAGAGTTGTAGTGGCCTGTGTGCAGTGTTGCAGTTGTCTGTGTGCAGTGTTCTGGAGGCCTGTGTGCAGTGTTCTGGAGGCCTGTGTGCAGTGTTCTAGTGGCCTGTGTGCAGTGTTCTAGTGTTCTAGTGGCCTGTGTGCAGTGTTCTAGTGGCCTGTGTGCAGTGTTCTAGAGGCCTGTGTGCAGTGTTCTAGTGTTCTAGTGGCCTGTGTTCAGTGTTCTAGAGTTGTAGTGGCCTGTGTGCAGTGTTCTAGTGGTCTGTGTGCAGTGTTCTAGTGGCCTGTGTGCAGTGTTCTAGTGGCCTGTGTGCAGTGTTCTGGTGTTCTAGAGCCCTGTGTGCAGTGTTCTGGAGGCCTGTGTGCAGTGTTCTAGTGGCCTGTGTGCAGTGTTCTAGTGTTCTAGTGGCCTGTGTGCAGTGTTCTAGTGGCCTGTGTGCAGTGTTCTAATGGCCTGTGTGCAGTGTTCTAGAGGCCTGTGTGCAGTGTTCTAGTGTTCTAGTGGCCTGTGTGCAGTGTTCTAGTGGCCTGTGTGCAGTGTTCTAGAGGCCTGTGTGCAGTGTTCTAGAGGCCTGTGTGCAGTGTTCTAGAGTTGTAGTGGCCTGTGTGCAGTGTTCTAGTGGTCTGTGTGCAGTGTTCTATTGGCCTGTATGCAGTCTTCTGGTGTTCTATCGGCCTGTGTGCAGTGTTCTAGAGGCCTGTGTGCAGTGTTCCGGCCTGTGTGCAGTGTTCTAATGTTGTAGAGGCCTGTCTGCAGTGTTCTAGTGTCCTGTGTGCAGTGTTCTATCGGCCTGTGTGCAGTCTTCTGGTGTTCTATCGGCCTGTGTGCAGTGTTCTAGTGGCCTGTGTGCAGTGTTCTAGTGGCCTGTGTGCAGTGTTCTAGTGGCCTGTGTGCAGTGTTCTAGTGGCCTGTGTGCAGTGTTCTGGAGGCCCGTGTGCGGTGTTCTATGGTTGTATTGGCCTGTGTGCAGTGTTCTAGTGGCCTGTGTGCAGTGTTCTAGTGGCCTGTGTGCAGTGTTCTAGTGGCCTGTGTGCAGTGTTCTAGAGTTGTAGTGGCCTGTGTGCAGTGTTCTATCGGCCTGTGTGCAGTGTTCTAGAGGCCTGTGTGCAGTGTTCCGGCCTGTGTGCAGTGTTCTAATGTTGTAGAGGCCTGTCTGCAGTGTTCTAGTGGCCAGTGTGCAGTGTTCTAATGTTGTAGAGGCCTGTCTGCAGTGTTCTAGTGGCCTGTGTGCAGTGTTCTAGAGGCCTATGTGCAGTGTTCTAGTGGCCCTGTGTGCAGTGTTCTAGTGGCCTGTGTGCAGTGTTGTAGTTGCCTGTGTGCAGTGTTCTATCGGCCTGTGTGCAGTGTTCTAGAGTTATAGTGGCCTGTGTGCAGTGTTCTATCGGCCTGTGTGCAGTGTTCTATCGGCCTGTGTGTTCTAATGTTGTAGAGGCCTGTCTGCAGTGTTCTAGTGGCCAGTGTGCAGTGTTCTAATGTTGTAGAGGCCTGTGTGCAGTGTTCTAGTGGCCTGTGTGCAGTGTTGTGGTGGCCTGTGTGCATTGTTGTGGTGGCCTGTGTGCAGTGTTGTGGTGGCCTGTGTGCAGTGTTCTAGTGGCCCTGTGTGCAGTGTTCTAGTGGCCTGTGTGCAGTGTTCTAGTGTTCTAGAGCCCTGTGTGCAGTGTTGTAGTTGCCTGTGTGCAGTGTTCTAGAGGCCTGTGTGCAGTGTTCTAGTGTTGTAGTGGCCTGTGTGCAGTGTTCTAGTGTTGTGGTGGCCTGTGTGCAGTGTTCTAGTGTTCTAGTGGCCTGTGTGCAGTGTTCTAGTGGCCTGTGTGCAGTGTTCTAGTGGCCTGTGTGCAGTGTTCTAGAGTTGTAGTGTCCTGTGTGCAGTGTTCTATCGGCCTGTGTGCAGTGTTCTATCGGCCTGTGTGCAGTGTTCTATCGGCCTGTGTGCAGTCTTCTGGTGTTCTATCGGCCTGTGTGCAGTGTTCTAGTGGCCTGTGTGCAGTGTTCTGGAGGCCTGTGTGCGGTGTTCTATGGTTGTATTGGCAGGTGTGCAGTGTTCTAGTGGCCTGTGTGCAGTGTTCTAGAGTTGTAGTGGCCTGTGTGCAGTGTTTTATCGGCCTGTGTGCAGTGTTCTAGAGGCCTGTGTGCAGTGTTCCGGCCTGTGTGCAGTGTTCTAATGTTGTAGAGGCCTGTCTGCAGTGTTCTAGTGGCCAGTGTGCAGTGTTCTAATGTTGTAGAGGCCTGTGTGCAGTGTTCTAGTGTTCTAGTGGCCAGTGTGCAGTGTTCTAATGTTGTAGAGGCCTGTCTGCAGTGTTCTAGTGGCCTGTGTGCAGTGTTCTAGAGGCCTATGTGCAGTGTTCTAGTGGCCCTGTGTGCAGTGTTCTAGTGGCCTGTGTGCAGTGTTGTAGTTGCCTGTGTGCAGTGTTCTATCGGCCTGTGTGCAGTGTTCTAGAGTTATAGTGGCCTGTGTGCAGTGTTCTATCGGCCTGTGTGCAGTGTTCTATCGGCCTGTGTGTTCTAATGTTGTAGAGGCCTGTCTGCAGTGTTCTAGTGGCCAGTGTGCAGTGTTCTAATGTTGTAGAGGCCTGTGTGCAGTGTTCTAGTGGCCTGTGTGCAGTGTTGTGGTGGCCTGTGTGCATTGTTGTGGTGGCCTGTGTGCAGTGTTGTGGTGGCCTGTGTGCAGTGTTCTAGTGGCCCTGTGTGCAGTGTTCTAGTGGCCTGTGTGCAGTGTTCTAGTGTTCTAGAGCCCTGTGTGCAGTGTTGTAGTTGCCTGTGTGCAGTGTTCTAGAGGCCTGTGTGCAGTGTTCTAGTGTTGTAGTGGCCTGTGTGCAGTGTTCTAGTGTTGTGGTGGCCTGTGTGCAGTGTTCTAGTGTTCTAGTGGCCTGTGTGCAGTGTTCTAGTGGCCTGTGTGCAGTGTTCTAGTGGCCTGTGTGCAGTGTTCTAGAGTTGTAGTGTCCTGTGTGCAGTGTTCTATCGGCCTGTGTGCAGTGTTCTATCGGCCTGTGTGCAGTGTTCTATCGGCCTGTGTGCAGTCTTCTGGTGTTCTATCGGCCTGTGTGCAGTGTTCTAGTGGCCTGTGTGCAGTGTTCTGGAGGCCTGTGTGCGGTGTTCTATGGTTGTATTGGCAGGTGTGCAGTGTTCTAGTGGCCTGTGTGCAGTGTTCTAGAGTTGTAGTGGCCTGTGTGCAGTGTTTTATCGGCCTGTGTGCAGTGTTCTAGAGGCCTGTGTGCAGTGTTCCGGCCTGTGTGCAGTGTTCTAATGTTGTAGAGGCCTGTCTGCAGTGTTCTAGTGGCCAGTGTGCAGTGTTCTAATGTTGTAGAGGCCTGTGTGCAGTGTTCTAGTGTTCTAGTGGCCTGTGTGCAGTGTTCTAGAGGCCTATGTACAGTGTTCTAGTGGCCCTGTGTGCAGTGTTCTAGTGGCCTGTGTGCAGTGTTCTAGTGTTCTAGAGCCCTGTGTGCAGTGTTCTAGAGGCCTGTGTGCAGTGTTCTAGAGTTGTAGTGGCCTGTGTGCAGTGTTCTAGTGTTGTAGTGGCCTGTGTGCAGTGTTCTAGTGTTGTAGAGGACTGTGTGCAGTTTCTAGTGTTCTAGAGGCCTGTGTGCAGTGTTGCAGTTGCCTGTGTGCAGTGTTCTAGTGGCCTGTGTGCAGTGTTCTGGAGGCCTGTGTGCAGTGTTCTAGAGGCCTGTGTGCAGTGTTCTAGAGGCCTGTGTGCAGTGTTCTAGAGGCCTGTGTGCAGTGTTCTAGTTGCCTGTGTGCAGTGTTCTAGTGTTCTAGAGGCCTGTGTGCAGTGTTCTAGTGTTCTAGAGGCCTGTGTGCAGTGTTCTGGAGTTCTGTGTGCAGTGTTCTAGAGGCCTGTGTGCAGTGTTCTAGTGGCCTGTGTGCAGTGTTCTAGTGGCCTGTGTGCAGTGTTCTAGTGGCCTGTGTGCAGTGTTCTAGAGTTGTAGTGTCCTGTGTGCAGTGTTCTATCGGCCTGTGTGCAGTGTTCTATCGGCCTGTGTGCAGTGTTCTATCGGCCTGTGTGCAGTCTTCTGGTGTTCTATCGGCCTGTGTGCAGTGTTCTAGTGGCCTGTGTGCAGTGTTCTGGAGGCCTGTGTGCGGTGTTCTATGGTTGTATTGGCCTGTGTGCAGTGTTCTAGTGGCCTGTGTGCAGTGTTCTAGAGTTGTAGTGGCCTGTGTGCAGTGTTCTATCGGCCTGTGTGCAGTGTTCTAGAGGCCTGTGTGCAGTGTTCCGGCCTGTGTGCAGTGTTCTAATGTTGTAGAGGCCTGTCTGCAGTGTTCTAGTGTCCTGTGTGCAGTGTTCTAGTGGCCTGTGTGCAGTGTTCTAGTGGCCTGTGTGCAGTGTTCTAGTGGCCTGTGTGCAGTGTTCTGGAGGCCTGTGTGCGGTGTTCTATGGTTGTATTGGCCTGTGTGCAGTGTTCTAGTGGCCTGTGTGCAGTGTTCTAGTGGCCTGTGTGCAGTGTTCTAGAGTTGTAGTGGCCTGTGTGCAGTGTTCTATCGGCCTGTGTGCAGTGTTCTAGAGGCCTGTGTGCAGTGTTCTAGAGGCCTGTGTGCAGTGTTCTAATGTTGTTGAGGCCTGTCTGCAGTGTTCTAGTGGCCAGTGTGCAGTGTTCTAATGTTGTAGAGGCCTGTCTGCAGTGTTCTAGTGGCCTGTGTGCAGTGTTATAGAGGCCTATGTGCAGTGTTCTAGTGGCCCTGTGTGCAGTGTTCTAGTGGCCTGTGTGCAGTGTTGTAGTTGCCTGTGTGCAGTGTTCTATCGGCCTGTGTGCAGTGTTCTAGAGTTATAGTGGCCTGTGTGCAGTGTTCTATCGGCCTGTGTGCAGTGTTCTATCGGCCTGTGTGTTCTAATGTTGTAGAGGCCTGTCTGCAGTGTTCTAGTGGCCAGTGTGCAGTGTTCTAATGTTGTAGAGGCCTGTGTGCAGTGTTCTAGTGTTCTAGTGGCCTGTGTGCAGTGTTGTGGTGGCCTGTGTGCATTGTTGTGGTGGCCTGTGTGCAGTGTTGTGGTGGCCTGTGTGCAGTGTTCTAGTGGCCCTGTGTGCAGTGTTCTAGTGGCCTGTGTGCAGTGTTCTAGTGTTCTAGAGCCCTGTGTGCAGTGTTGTAGTTGCCTGTGTGCAGTGTTCTAGAGGCCTGTGTGCAGTGTTCTAGTGTTGTAGTGGCCTGTGTGCAGTGTTCTAGTGTTGTGGTGGCCTGTGTGCAGTGTTCTAGTGTTCTAGTGGCCTGTGTGCAGTGTTCTAGTGGCCTGTGTGCAGTGTTCTAGTGGCCTGTGTGCAGTGTTCTAGAGTTGTAGTGTCCTGTGTGCAGTGTTCTATCGGCCTGTGTGCAGTGTTCTATCGGCCTGTGTGCAGTGTTCTATCGGCCTGTGTGCAGTGTTCTGGTGTTCTATCGGCCTGTGTGCAGTGTTCTAGTGGCCTGTGTGCAGTGTTCTGGAGGCCTGTGTGCGGTGTTCTATGGTTGTATTGGCCTGTGTGCAGTGTTCTAGTGGCCTGTGTGCAGTGTTCTAGAGTTGTAGTGGCCTGTGTGCAGTGTTCTATCGGCCTGTGTGCAGTGTTCTAGAGGCCTGTGTGCAGTGTTCCGGCCTGTGTGCAGTGTTCTAATGTTGTAGAGGCCTGTCTGCAGTGTTCTAGTGGCCAGTGTGCAGTGTTCTAATGTTGTAGAGGCCTGTGTGCAGTGTTCTAGTGTTCTAGTGGCCTGTGTGCAGTGTTCTAGAGGCCTATGTGCAGTGTTCTAGTGGCCCTGTGTGCAGTGTTCTAGTGGCCTGTGTGCAGTGTTCTAGTGTTCTAGAGCCCTGTGTGCAGTTTTCTAGAGGCCTGTGTGCAGTGTTGTGGTGGCCTGTGTGCAGTGTTGTGGTGGCCTGTGTGCAGTGTTCTAGAGGCCTGTGTGCAGTGTTCTAGTGGCCTGTGTGCAGTGTTCTATTGGCCTGTATGCAGTCTTCTGGTGTTCTATCGGCCTGTGTGCAGTGTTCTAGAGGCCTGTGTTCAGTGTTCTAGTGCTCTAGCGGCCTGTGCACAGTGTTCTAGAGTTGTAGTGGCCTGTGTGCAGTGTTCTGGAGGCATGTGTGCAGTGTTCTAGTGGCCTGTGTGCAGTGTTCTAGTGGCCTGTGTGCAGTGTTCTAGAGGCCTGTGTGCAGTGTTCTAGAGGCCTGTGTGCCGTGTTCTAGAGGCCTGTGTGCAGTGTTCTAGTGGCCTGTGTGCAGTGTTCTATTGGCCTGTATGCAGTCTTCTGGTGTTCTATCGGCCTGTGTGCAGTGTTCTAGAGGCCTGTGTTCAGTGTTCTAGTGCTCTAGCGGCCTGTGTGCAGTGTTCTAGAGGCCTGTGTGCAGTGTTCTAGAGTTGTAGTGGCCTGTGTGCAGTGTTCTAGTGTTCTAGAGGCCTGTGTGCAGTGTTGCAGTTGCCTGTGTGCAGTGTTATAGTGGCCTGTGTGCAGTGTTCTGGAGGCCTGTGTGCAGTGTTCTAGTGGCCTGTGTGCAGTGTTCTAGAGTTGTAGTGGCCTGTGTGCAGTGTTCTAGTGGCCTGTGTGCAGTGTTCTAGTGGCCTGTGTGCAGTGTTCTAGTGGCCTGTGTGCAGTGTTCTAGAGGCCTGTGTGCAGTGTTCTAGAGGCCTGTGTGCAGTGTTCTAGAGGCCTGTGTGCAGTGTTCTAGAGGCCTGTGTGCAGTGTTCTAGAGGCCTGTGTGCAGTGTTCTAGTGCTCTAGCGGCCTGTGTGCAGTGTTCTAGCGGCCTGTGTTCAGTGTTCTAGTGTTCCAGAGCCCTGTGTGCAGTGTTCTAGAGGCCTGTGTGCAGTGTTCTAGAGTTGTAGTGGCCTGTGTGCAGTGTTCTAGTGTTGTAGTGGCCTGAGTGCAGTGTTCTAGTGTTGTAGAGGACTGTGTGCAGTTTCTAGTGTTCTAGAGGCCTGTGTGCAGTGTTGCAGTTGCCTGTGTGCAGTGTTCTAGTGGCCTGTGTGCAGTGTTCTAGTGGCCTGTGTGCAGTGTTCTAGTGGCCTGTGTGCAGTGTTCTGGAGGCCTGTGTGCAGTGTTCTAGAGGCCTGTGTGCAGTGTTCTAGAGGCCTGTGTGCAGTGTTCTAGAGGCCTGTGTGCAGTGTTCTAGTTGCCTGTGTGCAGTGTTCTAGTGTTCTAGAGGCCTGTGTGCAGTGTTCTAGTGTTCTAGAGGCCTGTGTGCAGTGTTCTGGAGTTCTGTGTGCAGTGTTCTAGAGGCCTGTGTGCAGTGTTCTAGTGGCCTGTGTGCAGTGTTCTAGTGGCCTGTGTGCAGTGTTCTAGTGGCCTGTGTGCAGTGTTCTAGTGGCCTGTGTGCAGTGTTCTAGTGGCCTGTGTGCAGTGTTCTAGTGGCCTGTGTGCAGTGTTCTAGAGTTGTAGTGGCCTGTTTGCAGTGTTCTAGTGGCCTGTGTGCAGTGTTCTGGAGGCCTGTGTGCAGTGTTTTGGAGGCCTGTGTGCAGTGTTCTGGAGGCCTTTGTGCAGTGTTCTGGAGGCCTTTGTGCAGTGTTCTGCAGGCCTTTGTGCAGTGTTCTGGAGGCCTGTGTGCAGTGTTCTAGCGGCCTGTGTGCAGTGTTCTAGTGGCCTGTGTGCAGTGTTCTAGTGGCCTGTGTGCAGTGTTCTAGTGGCCTGTGTGCAGTGTTCTAGAGGCCTGTGTGCAGTGTTCTATCGGCCTGTGTGCAGTGTTCTATCGGCCTGTGTGCAGTGTTCTAGAGTTATAGTGGCCTGTGTGCAGTGTTCTATCGGCCTGTGTGCAGTGTTCTAATGTTGTAGAGGCCTGTCTGCAGTGTTCTAGTGGCCTGTGTGCAGTGTTGTAGTTGCCTGTGTGCAGTGTTCTATCGGCCTGTGTGCAGTGTTCTAGAGTTATAGTGGCCTGTGTGCAGTGTTCTATCGGCCTGTGTGCAGTGTTCTATCGGCCTGTGTGCAGTGTTCTATCGGCCTGTGTGTTCTAATGTTGTAGAGGCCTGTCTGCAGTGTTCTAGTGGCCAGTGTGCAGTGTTATAATGTTGTAGAGGCCTGTGTGCAGTGTTCTAGTGTTCTAGTGGCCTGTGTGCAGTGTTGTGGTGGCCTGTGTGCATTGTTGTGGTGGCCTGTGTGCAGTGTTGTGGTGGCCTGTGTGCAGTGTTGTGGTGGCCTGTGTGCAGTGTTCTAGTGGCCTGTGTGCAGTGTTCTAGTGTTCTAGAGCCCTGTGTGCAGTGTTGTAGTTGCCTGTGTGCAGTGTTCTAGAGGCCTGTGTGCAGTGTTCTAGTGTTGTAGTGGCCTGTGTGCAGTGTTCTAGTGTTGTGGTGGCCTGTGTGCAGTGTTCTAGTGTTCTAGTGGCCTGTGTGCAGTGTTCTAGTGGCCTGTGTGCAGTGTTCTAGTGGCCTGTGTGCAGTGTTCTAGAGTTGTAGTGTCCTGTGTGCAGTGTTCTATCGGCCTGTGTGCAGTGTTCTATCGGCCTGTGTGCAGTGTTCTATCGGCCTGTGTGCAGTGTTCTGGTGTTCTATCGGCCTGTGTGCAGTGTTCTAGTGGCCTGTGTGCAGTGTTCTGGAGGCCTGTGTGCGGTGTTCTATGGTTGTATTGGCCTGTGTGCAGTGTTCTAGTGGCCTGTGTGCAGTGTTCTAGAGTTGTAGTGGCCTGTGTGCAGTGTTCTATCGGCCTGTGTGCAGTGTTCTAGAGGCCTGTGTGCAGTGTTCTAATGTTGTAGAGGCCTGTCTGCAGTGTTCTAGTGTCCTGTGTGCAGTGTTCTATCGGCCTGTGTGCAGTCTTCTGGTGTTCTATCGGCCTGTGTGCAGTGTTCTAGTGGCCTGTGTGCAGTGTTCTAGTGGCCTGTGTGCAGTGTTCTAGTGGCCTGTGTGCAGTGTTCTAGTGGCCTGTGTGCAGTGTTCTAGTGGCCTGTGTGCAGTGTTCTAGTGGCCTGTGTGCAGTGTTCTGGAGGCCTGTGTGCGGTGTTCTATGGTTGTATTGGCCTGTGTGCAGTGTTCTAATGGCCTGTGTGCAGTGTTCTAGTGGCCTGTGTGCAGTGTCCTAGAGTTGTAGTGGCCTGTGTGCAGTGTTCTATCGGCCTGTGTGCAGTGTGCTAGAGGCCTGTGTGCAGTGTTCCGGCCTGTGTGCAGTGTTCTAATGTTGTAGAGGCCTGTCTGCAGTGTTCTAGTGGCCAGTGTGCAGTGTTCTAATGTTGTAGAGGCCTGTGTGCAGTGTTCTAGTGTTCTAGTGGCCTGTGTGCAGTGTTCTAGAGGCCTATGTGCAGTGTTCTAGTGGCCCTGTGTGCAGTGTTCTAGTGGCCTGTGTGCAGTGTTGTAGTTGCCTGTGTGCAGTGTTCTATCGGCCTGTGTGCAGTGTTCTAGAGTTAGTGGCCTGTGTGCAGTGTTCTATCGGCCTGTGTGTTCTAATGTTGTAGAGGCCTGTCTGCAGTGTTCTAGTGGCCAGTGTGCAGTGTTCTAATGTTGTAGAGGCCTGTGTGCAGTGTTCTAGTGGCCTGTGTGCAGTGTTCTAGAGGCCTGTGTGCAGTGTTCTAGAGGCCTGTGTGCAGTGTTCTAGAGGCCTGTGTGCAGTGTTCTAGAGGCCTGTGTGCAGTGTTCTAGAGGCCTGTGTGCAGTGTTCTAGAGGCCTGTGTTCAGTGTTCTAGTGCTCTAGCGGCCTGTGTGCAGTGTTCTAGCGGCCTGTGTTCAGTGTTCTAGTGTTCCAGAGCCCTGTGTGCAGTGTTCTAGAGGCCTGTGTGCAGTGTTCTAGAGTTGTAGTGGCCTGTGTGCAGTGTTCTAGTGTTGTAGTGGCCTGTGTGCAGTGTTCTAGTGTTGTAGAGGACTGTGTGCAGTTTCTAGTGTTCTAGTGGCCTGTGTGCAGTGTTCTGGAGGCCTGTGTGCAGTGTTCTAGAGGCCTGTGTGCAGTGTTCTAGAGGCCTGTGTGCAGTGTTCTAGTTGCCTGTGTGCAGTGTTCTAGTGTTCTAGAGGCCTGTGTGCAGTGTTCTGGAGTTCTGTGTGCAGTGTTCTAGAGGCCTGTGTGCAGTGTTCTAGTGGCCTGTGTGCAGTGTTCTAGTGGCCTGTGTGCAGTGTTCTACTGGCCTGTGTGCAGTGTTCTAGTGGCCTGTGTGCAGTGTTCTAGTGGCCTGTTTGCAGTGTTCTAGAGTTGTAGTGGCCTGTTTGCAGTGTTCTAGTGGCCTGTGTGCAGTGTTCTGGAGCCCTGTGTGCAGTGTTCTGGAGGCCTGTGTGCAGTGTTTTGGAGGCCTGTGTGCAGTGTTCTGGAGGCCTTTGTGCAGTGTTCTGGAGGCCTGTGTGCAGTGTTCTAGTGTTCTAGCGGCCTGTGTGCAGTGTTCTAGTGGCCTGTGTGCAGTGTTCTAGTGGCCTGTGTGCAGTGTTCTAGTGGCCTGTGTGCAGTGTTCTAGTGGCCTGTGTGCAGTGTTCTAGTGACCTGTGTGCAGTGTTCTAGTGACCTGTGTGCAGTGTTCTAGAGGCCTGTGTGCAGTGTTCTATCGGCCTGTGTGCAGTGTTCTAGAGTTATAGTGGCCTGTGTGCAGTGTTCTATCGGCCTGTGTGCAGTGTTCTAATGTTGTAGAGGCCTGTCTGCAGTGTTCTAGTGGCCTGTGTGCAGTGTTGTAGTTGCCTGTGTGCAGTGTTCTATCGGCCTGTGTGCAGTGTTCTAGAGTTATAGTGGCCTGTGTGCAGTGTTCTATCGGCCTGTGTGCAGTGTTCTATCGGCCTGTGTGCAGTGTTCTATCGGCCTGTGTGTTCTAATGTTGTAGAGGCCTGTCTGCAGTGTTCTAGTGGCCAGTGTGCAGTGTTATAATGTTGTAGAGGCCTGTGTGCAGTGTTCTAGTGTTCTAGTGGCCTGTGTGCAGTGTTGTGGTGGCCTGTGTGCATTGTTGTGGTGGCCTGTGTGCAGTGTTGTGGTGGCCTGTGTGCAGTGTTGTGGTGGCCTGTGTGCAGTGTTCTAGTGGCCTGTGTGCAGTGTTCTAGTGTTCTATAGCCCTGTGTGCAGTGTTGTAGTTGCCTGTGTGCAGTGTTCTAGAGGCCTGTGTGCAGTGTTCTAGTGTTGTAGTGGCCTGTGTGCAGTGTTCTAGTGTTGTGGTGGCCTGTGTGCAGTGTTCTAGTGTTCTAGTGGCATGTGTGCAGTGTTCTAGTGGCCTGTGTGCAGTGTTCTAGAGTTGTAGTGTCCTGTGTGCAGTGTTCTATCGGCCTGTGTGCAGTGTTCTATCGGCCTGTGTGCAGTGTTCTATCGGCCTGTGTGCAGTCTTCTGGTGTTCTATCGGCCTGTGTGCAGTGTTCTAGTGGCCTGTGTGCAGTGTTCTGGAGGCCTGTGTGCGGTGTTCTATGGTTGTATTGGCCTGTGTGCAGTGTTCTAGTGGCCTGTTTGCAGTGTTCTAGAGTTGTAGTGGCCTGTGTGCAGTGTTCTATCGGCCTGTGTGCAGTGGTCTAGAGGCCTGTGTGCAGTGTTCTAATGTTGTAGAGGCCTGTCTGCAGTGTTCTAGTGTCCTGTGTGCAGTGTTCTATCGGCCTGTGTGCAGTCTTCTGGTGTTCTATCGGCCTGTGTGCAGTGTTCTAGTGGCCTGTGTGCAGTGTTCTAGTGGCCTGTGTGCAGTGTTCTAGTGGCCTGTGTGCAGTGTTCTAGTGGCCTGTGTGCAGTGTTCTGGAGGCCTGTGTGCGGTGTTCTGGAGGCCTGTGTGCGGTGTTCTATGGTTGTATTGGCCTGTGTGCAGTGTTCTAATGGCCTGTGTGCAGTGTTCTAGTGGCCTGTGTGCAGTGTTCTAGAGTTGTAGTGGCCTGTGTGCAGTGTTCTATCGGCCTGTGTGCAGTGTGCTAGAGGCCTGTGTGCAGTGTTCCGGCCTGTGTGCAGTGTTCTAATGTTGTAGAGGCCTGTCTGCAGTGTTCTAGTGGCCAGTGTGCAGTGTTCTAATGTTGTAGAGGCCTGTGTGCAGTGTTCTAGTGTTCTAGTGGCCTGTGTGCAGTGTTCTAGAGGCCTATGTGCAGTGTTCTAGTGGCCCTGTGTGCAGTGTTCTAGTGGCCTGTGTGCAGTGTTGTAGTTGCCTGTGTGCAGTGTTCTATCGGCCTGTGTGCAGTGTTCTAGAGTTATAGTGGCCTGTGTGCAGTGTTCTATCGGCCTGTGTGCAGTGTTCTATCGGCCTGTGTGTTCTAATGTTGTAGAGGCCTGTCTGCAGTGTTCTAGTGGCCAGTGTGCAGTGTTCTAATGTTGTAGAGGCCTGTGTGCAGTGTTCTAGTGTTCTAGTGGCCTGTGTGCAGTGTTCTAGAGGCCTATGTGCAGTGTTCTAGTGGCCCTGTGTGCAGTGTTCTAGTGGCCTGTGTGCAGTGTTCTAGAGCCCTGTGTGCAGTTTCCTAGAGGCCTGTGTGCAGTGTTGTGGTGGCCTGTGTGCAGTGTTCTAGAGGCCCTGTGTGCAGTGTTCTAGTGGCCTGTGTGCAGTGTTCTAGTGGCCTGTGTGCAGTGTTCTAGTGGCCTGTGTGCAGTGTTGTAGTTGCCTGTGTACAGTGTTGTAGTTGCCTGTGTGCAGTGTTGTAGTGTTCTAGAGCCCTGTGTGCAGTGTTGTAGTTGCCTGTGTGCAGTGTTCTAGAGGCCTGTGTGCAGTGTTCTAGAGGCCTGTGTGCAGTGTTCTAGTGTTGTAGTGGCCTGTGTGCAGTGTTCTAGTGTTCTAGTGTTGTGGTGGCCTGTGTGCAGTGTTCTAGTGGCCTGTGTGCAGTGTTCTAGAGCCCTGTGTGCAGTGTTGTAGTTGCCTGTGTGCAGTGTTCTAGAGCCCTGTGTGCAGTGTTGTAGTTGCCTGTGTGCAGTGTTCTAGTGTTCTAGAGCCCTGTGTGAAGTGTTGTAGTTGCCTGTGTGCAGTGTTCTAGAGGCCTGTGTGCAGTGTTCTAGTGTTGTAGTGGCCTGTGTGCAGTGTTCTAGCGGCCGCTTCTCTAATCCGAAGCAGGGAGTTTAAAGGTCTAAAATGTCACTTCTGAATAACACGTTTTACCGTCCCATGCTGTGTGATATTAATTGTCTACTTAAGAGGTTATAACCAATTATTTATTTTGAATAAATTCAGACAGATCGGACACACACACACACACACACACACACACTCTCTCAGTCTGAACAATCGAAGCACGCAGCCTGCATGACGCTGGGTCGAAAGGTCACGCTCTGCATTGTCATAACTAGCTGTTAAGTGGTGGGAGCGCCTATAGGAAATCTGCCGTCCGTGAGATAATGACTCGTATCGTCGCCACTATTGTGAATGCAGCCCATCGGTTAAGTGGTGAATGAAAGAACGTCATGTCAGAAAAACGGTCACTACGTTCTCGCGACGCTGTCTTACTCAACTCACGACAGTAATCGAATGACCAACATTTGCTTAACAGCAAACTAATCGAAGGGACAAGTAACAGTAAAACTGCTGTTACCACCCTGGAAAAAAAATATCTTGATTTGTTTTGTCAGTCATCTTTCCACCTTCAGACTCCCATATAATGTCTGTGTGCGTCTGTAGTAATGTGTGCATAAATATAATATTTTTGTACTAAAATACAGCTTGCAACCCACAACAGAAGCAGAGGTGATGTCGAGCGAACTGCAGAACAGAGTGAAGCAGCTGTTTTACTGCCAATCTGCTGCTGAGACCATTGTTCTGTTACACGCAATCTGATAACACACACACACACACATCCTGAAAACGAACTCACATATAAACCGGCATACCCAGATGTAAAGCCCCCCCACCCTAACGCACACACACACACACACACACACACACACACACAGAGGTATTACAGCAGCCAAGTGGAGCCGAAAAACAGATTTCCACTTGATCGCCACTCTTCACCACCTCAAGGTCAGAGGTCACCGGTCAACTGCAAATACACAGTTGGGCACCTTCACTGACACACAAACACACGCACTTATAAAAGCTTTGGCTGAGCCTGACAACAGTAACTGAAGCTTTTCTGTCATTGCTACCTCAGTGTGTGTGTGTGTGAGAGAGAATGAAAGTACACACACACACACACACACACACACACACACACGGCGCTTTGACTGAAGCTCCAACAGTGGATGGAACTGTGGACTCACCCAAACGAGTAGACCTGACTGGGTTTCTTCATGGACACCCAGGAGCTGATGAGACATGTGATCAAACTGCAGAGACAGCAGAGAAGAAAAGGCAAAAAGGGTTAGATAATGACACCAGAAACAGAGGTCAGCTAAAGTACACCATTTCTGTAATTTATTAATTTTAATCTCACAATTAATGTGTCATGAGTGGAGATTGTCCCTCAAAACCTTTAAACCTGGTCCCAGCTGAGCAGACATACAAGTGTTTTCTCATCCCTTACACACTTGTTTCACGAGTGATCCTGCATATCTTGTGCAAAAGGTTGTTTTCATAGAGAAAATCTACTTACTTCATATTAGACTAAATAAATACACGGCACACGTTAGAAGCTGGAACCAGGAATGTAATTATTCTTGTCATTGGTTATTAATTAATTTGATTTTTCCCCTTTCTCTGATGAGACACACTAATGTTCCAGCTGATGCAGAACACACTCACCTGAACAGGTCAAAGATGGTGAGGTAGGTGTAGGCGGTTAAGGCTGAAATGACACAACAGAAGGATAAAAAGACAATTAAAACTCAAACACAAGCCCATTTACAGCTCTGGAAGATCAACAACCAAGTTGGATTATTTATCAATGAGTTCATGATGCTGAACCGGCATGTCAATTATTTATTTCTGCAGCATGTTCACATACAAGGAAGTTGCGTCACATCAATCTGATGGATTGTTTATTTTATTATGGGCTGCTGGGTCTAATTAGACAGCGAGCTGAAAAGCCCAAAAGCCAATTAACGAATCAACCATCACAGAGAGAAGCAGCGTCGTCCTGCCTTTCCATCCTGATGCCAGTCGACCAGTTTTTTCTGTAATCGGGTTCTGCTGTGAGTGGGGGAGGGGGGGGATTAGAGCGGCTTTGTGCGGAGAGGAACATTTTGTTTCCCCACCACCAGTGTCCATGTTGGCCAACCTGACACCGTGTAATCCTGACAGAGGCCCGCGGCGAAGGCCCGGAGAGGCAGACGGGCAGCAGGACCGAGGCTGAGAGACACGCGGGGGGGTGGAGGGGGGCACGCAGATAGACAGCCGGAGAGAGTTTAGAGGACGGACGGACAGACAGACAGGCGTGTGAGGGGGACATTTGATAGAGGGAAAGTGAAGGAGACAATCCCTGAGAAGAGTTCCAGGTAGGAAGGAGGAAACATACAGGATCGGCTGGGTCCAAAATCCTCCCTTGTCCCCTTAGAGACCAAAACACTTCCTAGTCGAATCAAACACTTTAGATTTTAGGGACATCAAAAAAACATTACCCCTTCACACCATCACAAGCATAGTTGCATAATCTTAGTTCGAAAGTCTTTTAAAAAGGAGGATAACTTTATTGTAGGATTTTAAACAGGAAGTTTCGCATCCAGTAAAACAAAAAAATCACCATCAGCTGTCGATGGATTGTGATGAAATGGGGCTTTTTCTCCAGCGCCATCACCAGGGCAACGTGACCACAACGACCACAGAACTCTGCTTTACTCCCTAAAGACCTCCTATGTACGGTACTGAGGAAATGTTTGCATGTTACAGAGTTCCTTCCCTGTATCAAGATGTGGTGGTGGAAAATGAGTCTTATGTGGAGCACCAGGACGGCTTCACGCAGGTTTATTGATCTGTAATCATCCGTTTCCTTGCGCTCTACGGCTGAACCTGCAGTGTTTGAAGTCCTTTCTGTTATTTTGATATGCAGCAGCTCGTCTGCCCACAGGGATCAATGGGGCTTAATGTCCCCGTGTTGTGTGGAATTAAAAGCAGCAGACAATAAAAGCAATAATAATACAAACCCTGACATCACAAACGTGACCCTGAAAGGGGGCCGGAACCAAATCAATAACTGGGCTGAAGTTTCCCCTCCGCTGTGCTCAGATAGGTTTACATACACACGAGAAACACACACGTTAAGACACAGACACACACACGCACACACATAAAGTCTCCTGCTTACAAACACTGACACCCAGAGGACGCGTGCATGTGAAACCAGAGCAACAAACAGAGCACGGGACATTATTCTTGTGACACACACACACACACAGTATATGATTTCACCTTCAACAGAACTACACAGACCAAACACACAGAAATGTACACGTCTTAACCCATGCAGACGCATTGAGAGAGACACACACACACACACAGGACCTGAACTCAATACCCCCAACAGAGAGACCGATTCAAATCTTTTTCTCCCTCTTCTTTTCAGAAATGATCAACAAAAGATGTTTGTCTCCTTGCTCTCATTTTAAACTCCTTTAGCTTTATTTAATATTCCTTCCTTATTAATTTATTTTCAAACAGTCACAAATGATTAGAAAGAATGCAGAAGAAGGAAGGACGGACGAAGGATTTGGAGAGGTAGCAGGAAGGAGGAGGTGAGGGGTGGATGGATAGATGAGGAGAAATACGAGCAGGAGGATGAATATTTAATGCTGTCTGCAGAGGAGCAGCTTGCGCGCACACACACACACACAAGCTATAATCTACGTATAAGCACATTTACAGTAATTGTGCATATACGCAGTACAAATGCGTATAAGTAAATTCATATAAGGGGCCTGCATTTATCACAGTTTGCCTGACTGAAGTATTCAAGTGGAAAGAATATTTTCTAACAAGATTCTTCGCCCTCTGAAGGCTGAAGCAGTTTTTTTTTTCCCTCAGTTGCTCCGGTCACATTCAGTCGACGTGGCTAGAAAGATGAAGACCTGATGATGGGAGGGTTTTTTTTACAACGCACACGGACAACAAGAGATGGTTACAACAATGGACTTCTTTGCTTCAGTACAAAAATAACGTTGCGTGGAGTTGGTCACATGACAACAGCCCTGAATGCATTTATTCAAGTTTTATTCAAACGATTACGTACAAATCTGAGGTACTTTTGCTTCACGTGAGTCTCTCCTTTCTCATGACACTATATATTTAACATTTTCAGATATTTGAAGTACAGCTGAAAGGAATGGTTAATTATTCAGTTTGGTAAAGTCGTCACTGGTTCTGGTTAATAGTAAAGTGAGACCTAGAAAACACACACACACACACACACACACAGGGTCGTGGTGTCAGGTCAGCTCTTGTGCTCTGCAGATGTAAACTAAAAGCTTCTATCGAACGCCTCAAGTGCTGCGGTGAGGAGGATGAATGAGCGAGTGAAGAGGAGGGACAGTAAACAAGGAGGAACATGAGACTGGAGCGGAGGGCTTCTCCCCCCCCAGTCCTCTCTCTCCCTAAAATGATTAATAAGTGGCATTATTCATTGTGTTGTGCACATGTAGTTGCACAGCCCCCCAAAAGAAATACTTTTGCAGTGGTGACAGACGAGAAAATTCTCAAAACAGGAATCCTCCATCTCCGAGATCAACAATTAAAACACAGATTCAGGGATTATTATCCATCCCATAATAACTCCCCATGGCAGCAGCTGGCTGTTAAACTCAAAGTGTGGCCCTTGTGAGAAACAGCAAACACACCTGATTCACATAAAGAGCCTCCTCTCCTCTGGGGGGCCCCTCAACGATGGGCTGAACATAAGTAACCAGACCTGATGTTCACATCAAGGCAACGTCTTTTCCTTATATACACAAGGAACAATCAACACAACTATATTTTAATTAAGAGTTGTAATTGATCCTCACGCTCACTGGACAAAAACGTCCTTGAAGCCCTCAAATGTCAAACGCTCTTAAACAACACTGAACACACACAGCCACATATGTATGTATGGTGTATGCATTAAAACAAGCATGTCTACATCTGGTTAACACACACACACACACACACACACACACACACACACACACACACACACACACACACACACACACACACACACACACACACACACACACACACACACACAGAGACAGCTTGTCATCCTGACATATGACAAGCAACTTCTGTCGATATGAAACCGGACCAAAGTCAAATGGCTTCTCGTGTCTCCACGTGGGATTTGAGCGGCAGCTGGCAGCGATGTTAAACCCACCACATCGCCACACCCAGCCGCCTCCTCGCCCCCCGTGGCCTGACCCTGCACCCCCCCCCATCCCCTGATAATCAATGCAATATCTTCTGTCAAGACAAAACTGCTGAAAGGAAAACTAAGCTCTGGTATGTTGTTCAGACTCCTCTCTGCAATTCAGGTCAAATATTCTCTCATTCATGAATATTTGCACTCATGTTTAGAAACAAAAGCTTTTTGTACAAACTCCGTCTTCCAATTTGAAATGTTCATGAGTATGTTTGTTTAACCTGTTGATTGGAGAGGATCTAGAAGATGTTTTGCCATTTGATGATGATTTTATAGATCAACAAACACTTGATAGTCATCAGAGGCCCGGGTGCTTTGCGGTGGAACGTCCCGTAGGCGTGGCCCCCGGGGAGCCGATCCGCGGACGTCCTCGGCGTGTTTAGGCGATCGAGGCTAACCGAGAGAAGAAGCAGATGTGGTGACAGCGTTACTGAGCGCGTGTGTTGGCTGTACTCACGGCCCCCCTGGGACGCACTGCTTCACCAGCTGTGTTCTGACACACAGGAACACTGAGGGCCCGGGGACCACGCACACAGACACACACACACACAACAGTCTCTGGAAGAGAAACAAACTGATGGATATGCACACAAACACTGCGCTAACACAAAACATGATGAATTTAAAGCCTTTCCCGTATTCCCCCTCCTGACTGACTGAACGAGAGTCAGTCCATGAACGCAAAGCAAAATGTCACATTTAACAAAACATTCATTTCCAATAACAGAAACACATCTCCTGCTTCTACACACATAGAAATACACACACTTAATCGTATCTACGTCTTGTGTTTAGACGTCTGTGGAACAGACACTCGACCTGGTTTCTCATTGCTGCTCTGGGCCGAAAAACAGCTGGGGGCACGCACACACGCACACACGCACACACGCACACACACACAGTACTACAATAGAATAGAAAACCAGGAAGTCATTAAATACTCATAAACACTGACAAATGAACAATACTGGGAAGTAAGTTTAAAATATATTTTGCTCATACTTTCCCCTCTTTGGGGCAAAAATCTAATCTTGGAAAACACACACACACACACACACACACACACACACACACACACACACACACACACACACACACACCAAGACAGTCTGTCCATCCATCAGCTGGGAGGAGAAGAGGCAACAAGAGGGTGGGATCAGGGGAAGGAGTGATGGGAGATGGACAGAGGTGAGAGAGGGGGGGGGGGATGAAGAGCTGAGGAGTGTGTGTGTGTGTGTGTGTGTCAGAAAGAGAAGGGGGAGACGTGGTTCTAAGTGACACAAAGGAGTGGGCTGTCTGTGATTGTCGGATTGAGGGAAGAAAAAAGGGAACAGACAGACTATTGGACAGACACACACAGATGTCTAAACTGCTGTGTGTGTGTGTGTGTGTGTGTGTGTGTGTGTGTATAAACACACACACACATTTGGTCCAGTAGGACAAAAAGCTGATGCTTTGTAAGAAAGTCGATCCTGTTGTCCAAAGCAAAATTTGATACAAGAGGACCAGCATGACCCCCCCGCCCCAACACACACTCGCACACACACAATCACACACTTCTGTAGAATCATCATCAGCTTATGTTTCTGCAACAGTGCAACAAAGACTCTGCTTAAGCAGCACTCAGACACACAAGCTGACCTTTATGTACACAAACACACAGCAGCTTGCTGTAATAACCGGATGTCTCTGATATTATTATTTACTAAACATGAACATCTCGTTCTTTGTAAACACATTGGTGAATCTTAGAGGAGAGTCAGCACTGTGTTCCCTCCACAGGCTGCAGGCTGGAAAAGATTCACACATGAACACATAAACAATATACTACACGTGGTCCTGTGTCCTCGTAAACTAACACGTGTGTGCACACACACACACAATAAGATAAGGAACAATGGGTCTGTATAACTTTATAACTGTCTTTCTGCAGCTTGAACTAAGGGTTAATCGCCTCACTGCACCATCAAGGCATGAAGTCTCTGCCGCCATCCATGTGTGTACGTGTGTGTGTGCATTTAGACGGCTGTTAATCCGCTAATGGGGCCAGAGCAGCCTGTGTGTGTGTGTGTGTGTGTCTGCGTACGTGGGTTGTGTGTGTTTTCAAGCATGTGCATCAGGACGTACAGTCCGCACACATGACGCTCTGGCACATGGCATTAGACTTGCAAAGGGACGTGTGTGTGTGTGTGTCTGTGTGTCAAACTTCTATGTAGGTTATGCTTCATTTGAGCAGGAAGTGGAAAGGCACTGGAGGCGTTGGCTGTACATGTACATCGGGTACGGAGCCATATGCGCACGCTGCTCAAACCGCCACTTAATCGATGTCCCAAGTGTTGCATGATGGGGGAGAACAACCCCCCCATCAGGATGTCAAAGTTTACGCTCGGAGGTTTGGCCTCTATTGGGGATTATTTTGGATTATTTTGCCGGCTCTGCTTCTGTTGTTTGACCATCCAGCTGTCATTAGATGTTAGGCATGCCGACATGGATAAAATGCTGTAAACTGTACCTCTCTTTATGATAATAATGAATAATATAGAAATTAACCAGTAGCACCTGTGCAGCAAGAGTAAAACACGCTCCCTAAAACCACGGGCTCCCTTCAGCGTGTTTGATTATCAACACTTTGACTTCTCACACTGTGAATGCCGCATGCGCCGCTCGCCATTATCTCAGCATCATTACATCTGTCGGATAAATGGAGCGACGCAAAGTAGCAGACGGTCTTCTGAATGTGCGAATGCGGCTGTGCTGACCACGTCGGTGGAGGAGACTTCATGCGCGAGGAGGAAAGGGCCCGATAAGTGTTGGGACGGGGCCGCGCTCTGCTCCTGTTGTTCTCATCGGGGGCCAAGTATCGACAGCGGGGTCGCTTTCCCCCGCTTGTTCAATACCCCTGTCCTCAGCTTCCTGTCTGCACGACACCCGACGCCACCGCTGTGTCTGTGTGTGTGTGTGTGTGTGTGTGTGTCTGTAAAATGCTGCAGTATTTGCAGGCGGAGTGAGCGAGGATACGGTTGCATGTTGTTCTTTGCGTGGCAGCATTTTCCTGAGCGATGGAATCCCTGAGAGGATCTCAGGTTGGTGGAAGACACGAGGCACGCTGACCAAAAATACAACTGCCTGCCTGCACAGACCCAAAGTCCCACCTGACTCAACATTTAAACTTACTTTAGAACACACCGGGTGTCTGAAACAAATACAACATGAATTGACTTCAATCATTTGCACTTCCCCCCCAACAGATTACTTGTACTTTAACCTTAAAATCTGCACATTTCTTCCATGGCCTCCACTCAGTGTAATACACGTATGCTAAATTTAGCTGCGTCCGTCTTTGTGTGCGTTTTAGCCTCCTAAATATAAGCTTGGCACATCGTTCACAGTGAAACCAGCGGACAGCTCAGCTGAGGCAGAGAAATGCTTTTAAGTGCTCCTGCGTCTCTGCAAACAAACATGCACTCGCTTTCAGGAGCAACACCGACGGCTGTGGGGGTAAGTGACAAAATATTACATTCAGACACGCAGATGATCAGGCAGGCTGGAGGCAAACCGGCAGTGGATCCAGATCAGCCACTTTGTACCTGGGATGCAATGTGATACTCCCTCATTGCACAGGAGCACCTGCGTGCTCACAGCTGAGGTTTGTCAGTGAACAACAGACACTTTAGGCCCAATCGGTCGATCAGTAAAGACCAAGAACGTGCGGGATGCTTGTGACGGTTCTGACCGATGAGAGGCTCGTTGTTTTCACATCGAGTCGATGTTGTTGGTCACCGCCACTACTTACCGCCCGGTAGGCGCCGCTGCTTTAAGCAATAAATCGTTCATCTTCAAGTTGTCTTCTATAAAAGGTCTGTCTGATCCTGAAGGCTTGTGGTGATTACTATTACTAATAGAAATTACAGCGTGAAAAGAGTAGAGTAGTTGAAAACCAGAATCGCCCTTTAAAACCTTTTCTAAAGCGTTGTTCTGCTGCGAGAGGGAAAAAAAAGGAAAGAAAAAAGCATGACAGATGCGTTCTGTGTTGTAGCACCAGAGGGTAGAAAGAGCCGCTGTGAAGGACTCCGTTTCTGCGACGTGCCCTTTAAAGTGCCATTTTTTGAGTGAGGTAACCCCCGTCAAAGACGTGCACGCACGCCAGTGCACGCGGCCGCAGCGGCAAAAGCAGGATCAATCTGAACCCCCGTGGTGAGACGACACTGGTAACACACTTCGACCTGTGCTTAAAGCTGCACACACCCACACACACGCTCTTTGTGCACGTGTTAAGTGTGTGTGTAACTGTCAATCCGTGTTTACTGTGTGTAGACAGGTATCTCCGCCTAACAATGTCTGCTTCCCGAGTCCCAAAGTGTGGGCTTTTTTTCGGCTTACGTCTGTGTCTGCGCGTCAGCTTGCATGCGTCGATCTGTCGCTGTGTTTGTTTTATTTGCCTTTGTGTGTGTGTGTGCGTGTGTGTGTGCGTGCTCACCCATGCTGTTGGTGGAGCTGCACCACATCAGCAGACAGCCGGTGCACAGCAGGTTGAGAGCCCCGAACAGCAGGATCCTCCACGACTGAAAACGACAACAAGCAAACAAAAAGAACTGTTTAGGAGCAGTAAGAAAAGGAGCGGCTCAACCTCTGGCTCGAGACCCGACTGGGGTCATCCTTTCATCGCCTTCATTCTTGGGCTCCGCGATCTGAATAAGATTAACTTCTGTTTTAAGCTGAATTTGTTTGCTTTTGGGCTGTCAGTTGGAAAAGAAAAAGACTCTTGAAGACGTCGCCTCTGACTTTGAACATTGACCATGTCTTCATAATCAATGACTTTTTTTTCCCGCACAAGGCCACACGTAGATGACAGCGTTCGTTGACCCAGAAGACGTGACACAACGCGGGTCCTCCTGAACGGGGTTTCCCCCGGCTGTCACTCGCCGTCCTGCGGCAGGCGGTCTGGCAGACGACCAGCCGCCGTTTAATCTAATTCCAGGCGTACAAAGCCAGCGGGGAGCTCGCCGGGTTTTGGCTGCCGCCGCGCGGCTCTCCGGGCGAGCGTCCTGCCTCGCGGTGCACCTGCTGCGCTGGGGGATTTGGGTTAAAACTCTGACTGAAGGAGTCACTGCAGTCTGAATCAGTTCGTCACAGAAACAGCAGCCCGGGGGAAGGTCACATCCGGCGAGCAAGCAAGCAAAAACACACAGACACAGAGAGAGAGACACGCTCATCTGGAACATCACCAGAGTTTGACAAAATTATTTATAGTCGGTTTGTCAATTTCAAGATGTATTCTCCTGAAATAACAAACGTAATATAAAATGATGCAAAAAGCCTCCAGGGTGTAATGAATAAAGACGGCAAAGAACGAGCATTTTCAAAATCCTTTGCTTTCTATGGCAAATAGCACAAAAGAATGGAGCAGAAACACATGTTTTTGTGCGTACAATGTGAACCGGACACCATACAACGCCGCTCTTACTCCTCCCTTACAGCCTGAACCTCCAGCTAAATTTTCAATGAGCAAAAGAAATATATAAAGAAATCCTTGATTCTAAATGAACCCTCAGAGCAGAAAGAGAGAGTGCATTTGTGTGAGTGTCAAAGAAGAGCGGAATTAGAAATGGAACGAGTGTGTGTGTGTGTGTGTGTGTGTGTGTGTGTGTGTGTGTGTGTGTGCGCGCGCACGCCCTGGCCTGTCACTTCGTGTTGGAGTCATATGCCTCGGTGGGGGGCGCCGAGTGCTGTGAAATCTACAATTACTGTGGTGTGCTGTGTTATGACAGCACTGGGGCGTCTGGTGACAGCACTAGCCAGCGACAGGCATGGGAGACCCACAGTGTGCGTGTGCACGCGTACATGTGTCTGTGTGTGCAAACAGAGAGACAGCACTTGGCCCAAAACAGTCGCTCTCTCACACACACACACACACACACAAAACCCTGACGCTCTGCTGCCCCCATCTGTCCAGTCAGCGCTGGTGCTCCGGCCGCACATCCGCAACTCATGAAGGGAGAGGTCGAGCGAGAGGTCAGTTTGACCCCGGCGGACCGGTGCGGTACGTGCTAGGGGAGGGGGGGACGGGGGTTAGCCAGACGAAATGTGGGGCACGATGCAGTCGCTCGTCCTACAAACCGGCTCCCAAACACAAAAGAACCTCTTAAAAAGTCCCCTCTTCACGTGTAAAATCAGTTCAGTTGAGTCCAAACAGGTTTGTCGAGTCAAGCAGGGTCTCATGAGCAGACGTCATTGAGTTGCATTGTGAGAGGAGCAGGATCCAGTACTGTGGGAGCTTAGAGCACTTTCTGCCAAACCATTATTTTCAAGATAAAGGTGTTGATTGATTACGATATTCTGACAGACACACACACAGCCTTTGGATTCTGACGTCACAGGTCGTGCAGGATCGTTCTAAAGCACCGTTGCAAGGTGACACGTTGTTAACATGTTGTTACCACGTTCGTGGCCGACCGAGGCCATCGGTTCCCTCAATGGTTTAAAGACCTTTGGATCAAAGATCACCGGCAACATCTGATGTATTTGGCATGAAGTATCATACGTCTGGTGTTAAAACACGCAGGCTACCTGAAATCAGAGGCGGAAAAGACTGAGAAAAGGAAACAGGAGACGAGGGCGACGAGGCGTAGATGAAGCACCGCTCAGCTTTCGCCCTTTTGAACTGTGTTTGGTCCCTAAGCCGTGTAAGACACCATGTAATCCAATCCAAGGCTCTATGGGAAGGCAGGACCCCCTGCCAGTGTGCGGACAAAGTGGATTATAGTACAACACACACACACACACACACACACACACACACACACACACACACACACACCAGTTCCTTCTTTGGAATTTTTTACATCCCAATGTTGTTCAGAAAGAATTTTTAGCTTAAATTCTACATCTGTCTCTGTTTTGTTGGGAAATGAGGTGAACTCCCCTTTTTCCATGTACTCTAATTTTGGAGAAAAGAAAATCACTTCAAGCATTTGAACTAAACATGTTTTTGGAACAGTGTTGTTGTCGTCGTTGTTATTGTTTATTCCCGGCTTCATAATAGTGAGTTTAGTGTTTACTGCTTTAGTGGATCATTAAATGTATTTTTATCGCATCAGATCACAGCCTGCAATAAAGGAAGAGCCTTTAAATCAGCTTTGTAATATTTGCTAAGAACTTTTTTCTGAGGGAAGTTTTTCACTTGAAATGAGAAATTCCTCATCAGGGACCTCATCCAAAGTAAAATTGGTGTTAAAACACATTTACTAAATCAAGCTTTCCATAATAAACAAGCTTGTGCTAAAGAAAGCAAGTTGAGGAAATAAAATATTCAGCAGGCCGTGATGTGAGGTGGAACAGAGATGTAGGTTATGCGTCAGAAGTGGTTGAAGATCATATCGGTTCCATTTTACAACAGTGATTATTCGCATTGGCATGTGTTGTAACTGAAAGCAATCTAAAATGACCACAAATGATACTAGTGATGCTCAAAAAATGTATGAATGAGGGTTGAGAATAATATTAAAGGGCCGATGAATTGTTATGTCCCTGGTAGGGACGATTCTCAAGTTCCATCTCAAGCTGAAAAGCACCAAACTCAATTGAATAGACCGATTTAAAAACAGACACAATGGAAATGAATCACTGCACTTACAATTGGTGCTAACGGAATAGGGAATATAAAGAAATCAAAACCACAGGTGGGAGCTGTCAGACAAAGCGGACCGGCTGCCAGCTTGGGGCTGATGGTACTTTACTCGCTGCTTTCACTGGAACTCGGTGACCTGCTATGAAAACAGGATTACTGGAGGTGTTTGGGTTCGACGGGGGCGACACGGCTTAGAGCACAATGGGATTATGAAGAGCGGACTTTCCAGGCGCTAACTACCGATTTAGAACCAGGAGGAAATCATGAAAATGGGTCCAACATGATTGCCTGTTAAACAAGGAAGTTGGAGTAGGGTTGTGAGCTAACGTGCGAACACACACACCTCCTGGCTGCGTTGACAAAGAAGAAATAGATGCTCTGATAAAACACACACAAGATCTTTAAGAAGATAATAGGCGCTTGCTGTTATGTTCATATTCTGAATGTACAGTGCAGATACACTATGTATTTAAACACACACTGACACAAACCTACCCGTCTATCTGAGGTGACCAGTCTGAATTCCTGCTGGAGTTTTCCAAAGAAGGATTTGTGAGTCTTTCTGAATGGATGAATAGTGCCCTGCAAATTAAAACAAAAGAAAAATAAATATCAGTACTGAACTAACTTTTAACCTGAAAGCAGATGATGGAACTTCATTTGATGAAAGACTTGTCTGCACTGCCACCAAGTGGCGTGTCGGTGTACAACATTGACCTCAGCTACACTGGATACAACAGGCATCCTGTCACACCAGGTAACAATATACATTTATATTCTGCTGTGTTTAGAGCGGCGGAGCCTCTTTACATAACAATGATTTGGATAATTTGATGGCTGATAAGAATGCCCCTTTCTGTTGAAAGTACAGGCATCTTAAAGTAATCAAACTTTCTTAACTGTAGAATTTTTACTTTTGTCCATGTCACATATTTTTAATTCAACCACTGAAGTACCACTGGACCTTTGTCAACAATTACCATCGTGTGTGACAAATCAAAAACAAAACACCTTAACTCTCAAGTCAAAGTGTGCCATCATTCTTTAAAGCCTGTTAGACGTTCTACAAACCCCGGCCCAAACCTTCTTTACAGGCATGAATACATACTAGAGAACAAAAGTCATTGTAAACACAGAGTGAAAGAACTCTGAGAAATAAGGAAAGTGTGTGGGTGTGTGCCTTTAGTCAAAAACCATAAAACGCATCCAATAAACCCCCCAGAGACACTCACCAAGACGTATGTGTCCTGCTCATGCTTCTTTCTGTGCAAGTGGACATCTGTGGAGGAAGACGGACCCCACCATCAACACGTATGAGCATTAAAGGTCAGAATACGATTTACGGTTTCCGTAAATTTTGTTGAAGATCGTTAACTAACGTTAACATAAGTGAGAGGTTAAAACTAGTCGAGAGTAGGTTCACTGCTAGGTAGTTTAGCCTACTATATACAATATTACCATCTATAAAACATGATTCACTGACCCCAACGGGGGGAAACGGTTTAAGCGGACCGTAAGAGTCGCTGTCCGTGTGGACCGTCGTTAAAGAAAAACTCCGCTGAGGTCCAACACTAAAACTCAGAATGAGCTGTCAGCCGTCGGTTAGCACAGCCGCCTGTTGTTAGCTGTTAGCCTGCTAGCATAACAAACCTGAATCCCCGACGCTAATGACGTCCACCGACACCATGTCAGGTTTATCCAGCGGCCCCACTTTCCTCTCGGTGACTCCAGACGGCACCACATCGGGCTTAGAGCCGAACTTTCTGGGGTAAAAGTCCCCGGTGTTGTGGTAAGGCAGACCCGAGGACGTGGACATCATTCCGTCCGTCGCCATTTTGAACTTCCTGTGCACGATTTCTTCTTCGTCTGGTTTTAAAAAAGGGCTGCGACCAACGTGTAATGAGTCCACAGCGCCTCCAGCTGTACCGGAGGATGAAGTGAGATTTTCTCCTTGAACTTAGATCGAACTGCCTGTTTGGTATTCATGAGCTTCACAGCCTGTTTCTCAACTCTGTTCATAGATTAAAATCAGATGCCAAACTCAAACTCTTAAAGTCCTGGCTGACAAAATTATCATAACAATGAGGCAGGGGGAATGATTGCTCTCCTGGCAACTCTCTGGTCTTATTTTGTGTTCTTGTTTAATATAAATTTCAGTTAAAGTTGAGTGTGTGTTTTTCAAGGGAGAGGCCCCCCAAACTGAGTCGCGTGCCTCGGGGGAGGGATAGGAAGTGTGGAAGGGGGGAGAGAGCGGGAGGAAAGGAGTGGTGCGACAAAAGAAACAGAGAACGCAGAAGTACATTCCATATGTCGAAGCACAACGAAAGGCAAACATACACACAAGATGTGTGTGTAATTTAGGAAAGAGTTCTGTAAATATAATAATATATCTTACAAAAAGAAAAGAAAACATACATTTCTTTCAAAATTCACATCCTCACTTTTGCTCTTATGTGTGTTTGAAATAAAATTGATTTGATTACTTTCATGGCACGTGATCATTATGTTATGATGATGTCTTACATTAACAGGGAAAACAACTTTATAACAAACAGCTGAGTAAATAAGATATTTCTATACGTAAGTTTTATGTTTTGTTTGATCAACTTCGAGCCTTTCAGTAACACCTTGTTTTCACACAACTTATATCCAAATGTACTGTTCAAATCCACAAAGACCAAAACCACAAACGGGGAGGAACAGTTTTATACAACAAAAGATGTTGAAAACACGCGATCAGACGTGTTTGCCCAGCGATTCCTGCCCTCAACCGCCCCACGGCTTGAGAAATGTAAAGAATGTCAACGGACCATTACCAAAGGATTCACTGCCACCAGCCAGCGGGCTTCCTTTCATCGTCCCTGTGAGGACGTGAAGGTGGACCAGTTGTTTGGGAGTTAGTGTAGATATGGAAAGAGAAGAAGTGGTGTGGTCAGATTGAAAGGGCTCGTTTAACCTCACGGTATGTGAGTGAAAACGCCTCCTTAAACCCGCCAATGAGCCTCCGATTTACAGATGTGCTAACTTAATATACCAACCCCAACCACTGCAGTGTGGATTTAATGTCTTAATTACACTGTTTATGTCTGTTAAAGTAACCAGCATTAAAAGAAAGAGGAAAGGTTCACTAACTTTTCAATAATAAACTCCTTTAAAGTTTTCTCCCATCTGAAGCAGTTGTGGGGAAGTTTTTCCTCTTCACAGACTTTTGGGGTCTGGTTGGCGACGGCTGTTCCTCTAAGTCAAATAAGAGGGAATGTGATTATAAGCTCTACAAATAAACCAGACCTATGGGGACATGTGAACAAAACTTGATTATTCTTTTGCTTTTAGTGGGTAATTATTTGTGTGTGTGTGTGTGTGTGTGTGTGTGTGTGTCTGCAGACTGTCAGCATGCACTGTGCCTCCCATCTGGTAGACATTGAACAGGGTTCTTCCATCATTCACTCTTTCACAAACACACACATCCTCGTGTGTGTGTGAATGTGTGTGCGTGTATGTGTTGAAAGGAGCTAGGCAGCTCCTCCTTTTATTACAGCGGCTCACACCCTCTCTCTCTCTCTCTTCCTCAGAGCTGCTCAAACCTCGGCCGGCCGGCAGTGGAAGGAAGCTTGACTGTACAAAAAAGCAAATTCTCTACTCTCAAGCTAAATCTTCACTTCACTGAATCAAGATGAGCGCCAACGCCCGACCTCCTACAGCGCTGTCCAGGATGGAGCAGGCGAAGGACATGAAGGAGGAGGACAAGTTGTACAGATACGACGGCGTGTTGTACCCGAGCCTCATGTGCCCTGAGGAACACCTGAAGGCTCTGAAGAACTTCGAGGCCAGAGAGGACGACGTCATGCTGGTGGCTTATCCCAAGTGTGGTGAGCTTTTTTTTTTCAAATGTTTTAGTTGGAGAATAACAACCTCCTGAACTTTGACCTCCCTTTTGGAATTGGAAACACTCAAACACAGCGTTGTATTAGAGGCTCAAGAGGTCACGCTGGATTTCATCAACCAATGCTTGAAACGTCAGCAAACAAGAAGAATACAAGTTAGAGAAGTAACTTTGTTGATCTCTGTATGAGTACGGCTTTGCTTTAAGACAAAGAATAAGAAAAAAAACACACTGAGTTCACTGTCACAGACCTAAATATTTGCTTTTTCTATTAAAAGTCAAGTAAAAGCCAATTTTATGCAATTTTTCTGAACGTGACATTTCTGCTGTCGCCGCCAGGCGCTCCAGGAATGTGACATGTTTTCCTTTTGGTCTTTGTTTACTTTATAAAAGGCTGTTGGGAGACCGAGGCGCGTTAATCGCCTTTGGAGGAATGCTGGATCACTGCGCGTAGGGGCCTTTTTGGCCCGGGGCCCGCATGGGGGATCGTGGCTCCGTGGCCGTGTGACGTTCCCGTCAGCTCAGCCAATGGGACCCGCTCTTTAAGTGGCCCCTTACAGGCGGGTGAACTCGGCTACACAGCAGACTGCCACAGGTGTCTGCCCCCTGATCTATGGTCTACGGGGGGAGATTGACGATTAACAAGACATTCACATTTACGACCTGCGTCTGTTCATAGGTCTTTTTTTCACGCGTCGCACTAGACGGCTACACATCTGGTTTTATCATCCTCGTCTGACCCCTAAAAATAATCCCCAAGAAGTAGCCAGGTGTCGTTTTCAAGGGCGTTCTGATTGGATTAAGTAGAAATTGGTCTCTTGCTCAACCCATTTCTTTCAAGTCAATCCAACCAAATTGAGCAGCAGAAAACCAAAGTCCATTCATTTGCATCTTATTGGAGCATGAGACAAACTAAAAAAACATCTGCAAGTAAATGGAAGTGAGAAATAAAGTCCATTAAAATAATATTTTACTGATCTCTCTCAACTCGGTTTGCATTTCAAGTGACTTAAAGGAGTATTGAGGAGGATTAATCATTTTTTTCTCAACAAAGAACTACAACTCGCTGCCGAAATGAGAGAAGAAGAAGTGAAGCTGAGTCCACGGAAGTAGATGGAAAGTGGTTTTTCTGATACGTGTTCAGCACATTTTGTAATGTTAACTTTGTTTTAGTTCCACACCTTTGGTCCTTTTTTTGCATAGAATTACTCCTGATTGAGTCAACAATGGAGCATTAAGGTGTTTGATCAGGAGTGTATGAGCCGATCGGCGGGTTGATGCTTTTCCAATGGCAGTGCTTAGAAACGGCAAACAAGCGACTCTACGTCTGATTCATGGGTCATGCTTGGACAAAAGGTGACACGTCGAAGTGCAAAGTGCTGCGAAGCGGAAAAGTTTCTCGTGAGAGTCTTGTAGACCTGAGCTACGGTTTTAGTCTGTGAGCGTCAATCTTGTTGTGTTGGAAATTGGAAAAAACTATTTAAGTGAGATATTTAAAAACCTGACACATCCTAACCTCCAGGAAGAAGAGTCCCTCTTCACATTTCACTGTATTCACCTAGTGTTTGTGTGCAGGTTTTAACTGGATGGTGGGAGTGTTGAGGAAGATCATCGCAGAGGCCAAAGGGGTGAAAACGGAATCGAAGATGCCTCCGCTGATCGAGTTTTTCGGGCCGGATGTCATAAAGGTTCTTTTTCTTTCAGCCACTCGACTTACTTCACCACATTCATCCCACTGCCTTCGCTACTTTACAAATAAACGTTTATTTTATGTACAAAACAAGTATACAACTAGCTGGAGTTAGTTCATTAATCCTTTGGAAACCCTCTTCATGGTTAGAGTCCCTTTTCATTTACAAACGTTTCATGCTGCTTCTGCTTGTTATGATGTTCATAACTGGGACGTATTTGTAATAATGTGGCGGTTTGCACTGTTGGACAAAACAAACGTGCAAAAATGTCCTTCTGGGTGATTGTTTCCCATGACTTTCTTCTGACAAATAGCCATTTATTATTTTGGTTGTTGGATGTCCTGCCTGCACCCGGTTACAGGAGTAATGAATGGAAACCTCATTCTTGCAGACACTAAATAAAGGCATTACACAGAAATGCAGATGTGCTTTGCGGTCAGAGCGATGCTTGGAAACAGCACAGCTGTGCCTGCAGTCACATGTTCACGCCTCATCAATCGTGTGCTGCACTCTGCACTGTTAAATCCTGAGAAACAACATTAAGAGAAGCAACTAACCAATTGGATGATTTGTACAAACCACTCTCGTATTTGTTGCAACGTTTTCTAAGAATAAGAAAGGTTCCTCTGTGTCTGAGCAGTCCTCCGCTGCTCGGTGGCTTTTGGTCTTAACAGCAGCATATGTGTAGATCTTAATGGGTGAAGTTGACTCCCCCTTTCTCCCCCTTCCTCCCCCGGCTGTCCCCCCCCCCCCCCCCCCCCCCCCCCCTGCAGACCGTAAATGAGGCTCCATCCCCGAGGTTATTGGGGACTCACGTGCACCCCGACAACATGCCCGCCTCCTTCCGTGCAAAGAAAACCAAGGTAAGTTATAGCAACATTTCCTTCTCATCATGTCATCAACTGTGAAAATACATGAAAGTATAAGGGAGGCTTTCAAAATGAATCCAACTAAGTTCATTCTTGTAATAAAATCCCATCGGAATGTATTTTAATTTTTGTGTTTTCTTACACTTGATTTTGTAGAAAACCAGTTCAATGCGCGGTGACATATTTTCATGTAGATTTTTGTTGTGCTACGTGTCGTGCAGATCCTGGTGATCTTCAGGAACCCCAAAGACACCGCGGTGTCCTTCTATCATTTCTCCAACAACAACCCGGTCCTCCCATCCGGCCAGTCCTGGGATGCCTTCTTCTCCGACTTCATGAGTGGAGACGGTGAGAAGAAACACGCGGGAATCCCCCCGTGTTGCATTGCACACACATCGCAGCCCTTCTTCCCGATACCGCGGCTAAGTTGTGTTTATGGCCTAATAAACAGGGTCAGTGGGGGGTTCGGGATTCCTTTGAACCCAAGTGGGGCTAAAGAGGGTCGGGAGGCTCCTCAAGCCTTCATGGGGCAACAGAGGGCAGTTTGCCAGCGTGACGTCTTAAAATCCGTCCACGGACTAAAAGCAGAGTGTTCAAAGCGACATCAAATGCAAGAGTCCTGGACCGTTTCTGCAACATCACTGTGCTCTGTGTCGCCACACCTCTAACTGTGAATTACTGCCTGCAGAGATTACAGGTGTGTACAGAGGTCGACTTTATTGCTTCATACGTTTGTTATGCTGATAACATGCAGCCACGGTTCCAGAAAACCACTCCTTTCAATAGTGAGTCGTGGTGCATTTCAGATCTAGAAATGAAATAAAAGATGCCTCCAGGATAGTATTGCCTATAAAATGTATGAAATCTCAAAAACAATTATAATTGATTCATGGTGTCACTATGCTGCATTGCAATGGAGTTGGGAACTTGCATTTAGCTTTGAAATGGAGACGCTCTGGATTCCGTATTGTGATCATCTACGTCCAAGATGTTTAAAAAGTGAAAGGCTTTTAGGAAACCCTGATCCAAACAACTGGGTGTACTTTGACGGTGTTGTGTGTGTGCGTGCGTGTCTGTGCGTGTAGTTCCCTGGGGCTCGTACTTCGATCAGGCTCTGGCCTGGGAGAAGAGGATGGACAACCCTGACGTCATGATTGTCACCTACGAAGAGCTAAAGGAGGTATCGTTTATGTGAAAAACCATCACCACACAAAAAAGAATAAAGAATGAGTCCGCGAGGAGTTTCTGACCGTACCGGCTCCGATTCTGGTGTTGTGAAGGACCTGAGCGACGGCGTCCGTCAGATCTCCACCTTCTTTGGCTTCAGCCTGACGGAGGCTCAGGTGCAGCAGATCGCAGAGCAGAGCACCTTCAGCGCCATGAAGCAGAGCTCCTCCAACTCCCACGGCAATATGGGAAACGTCTTCTTCAGAAAAGGTCTTTTACCTTTACCTTAATTTCACAAAAGTATTCAATTCACTTGCCTTCTGACTGGGATTATTTTTTCGATAAAATAACCACCTGAATCCAGCATCTAAACAGTTATAACTACAACTTTTTTAGAAATTTTAAAAATGCCAAAGATTTTGATGTTCCACTTATCATTAGCTTGAACTTCAGTTGTGCAACTACAGAATAAAAAAATAGTTATTCATACTTTTAAATCCTTTGGAAGAAGAATGAAGCTATAAATCAGAGGCATTTATGTTTGTGAGCAGGTGAGGTCGGGGACTGGAAGAACCACTTCACACCAAAGCAGAGCCAAGAGATGGACGACGCCTTCAACAAACACCTGGCCGGAACCAGGCTGGGAGCCAAACTCAACTACCAGCTGCATTGTAAATAGGAAGAAGAAAAGAAAGGGAAAGAGGGAGGGAAAGTATGTCGAGGAACTTGTGATTGTGAAACATTGTGGCGAGATTAGAGGGCATTATGTTACATTATGCTTGTGCTGTAATGTTGCATATTATTATTATTGTACGTGATCAGAATTATGACATGGCAATAAAAATAATTTCCACAACACCTAGTTGTACTCCACTGTGTGACTCCTTCTCAATCTCATATGTTTTCATCACACAATGAACCAAAACAGTCACACCTATCCGCTTTATATGTTTTATTCTGAAAGGGCCAACCGGATCCGCTGTTGTTATGATCCGTTGCTAACCTAGCGGCGGTCCACTGTGTGGCTGCTGAATGAATGACATCATGCAGGTTTATTTCGGTCTCCATCTGCGACGTGACACCGTCACACACTAACGGTCGGACGTGTGTTTAGAAGCCGCCGGTGCACACGCGACAGCAGCTTCCCGTTCACCACTCCGCGACTGTTTCCCGTGAGCTAGCAAGCTAGCGTTAGCCTCAGAGCGCGCAGCCCGGGTCGCTAACCCGCTAACGACGCCAAAGACGGGTGTGATGGATTGACCTGTTACGCGGTCGTTGAATGGACGCTGAAGGTAACGTAAACCGATCGTATCGCGTTGGTTCAGTCTGCGCTCAGCTGCTCTCCGCCCGAAGCTTTTATTCATTACGGGCAAATGAACGCGTGCCGATGTGTTGCTGCGCGGTGGCACATGTCCATTGATCGCCGTCGTGGGAATGAGGTTACGTCATACACCAAATGTAAGACAATGCACACAACTGGTGCAGAAGTTTCTCGATCAGCTGATCCCACATTGAGGCATCGCGGGAGAACTCCCGTCTGCAACTTTGAATCTGTCCGGAACAGTCTGACTCTGCGCAGTGAGGATGTGCGTCCATGAGCAGCTGATTCTTTCCCATTTCTTGCTAAATGTTGTGACCACTGCATTTATATAACGGTGTTTTGGTGCTTCCAGTTCAATCTGTTTTCTACTTAAACAGTTGTATTGCAATTGGTACTATTTTATTGGATTATAATCTGTAATGTTGTGTAGTTTGCTTCATTTGTTGACATTGTTATTTTCTAGATAAATCAATGAATAGTTTAGTCTGTGGATAATACAAAACGCTCCGTGGCGTTTGTTGTCATCAATCGTCCTGTTATGTCCGACCATCGGCCCAAAACCCCCAAATATTCAGCACATTCTCATATTATTCCATACATTAAGGGCCTCTGTGCTTGATGGATGACTAACACTGTAACTCGAGCATCAATATATTTGGTAATTATATTTTTCTTTACGGTACAGCGCAAGAAAATATGTTCAAATGACTTCTCAGCCCAAACGACAGTGAAAAACTCAAATTACATTACAGGTCATTTAGCAGACGCTTTTATCCAAAGCGACTTACATTACACTTTAAACCCGTGGCTTTTTGACATTTTTGCCCGGGGAGCAATTAGGGGTTAGGTGTCTTGCTCAGGGACACTTCGACATGGAACATGGGGCAGCCTGGAATCGAACCAACAGCCTTGTGCTTCCCGCTATGAATTAATGAATAACTAATTGCTTAGTTTACTGATGAGTTTCTTCTGTTTTCTCGGCTGCAGAGTAATGCAGCAGAAGGTGTGCTCCAGAGGTTCCGGCTCTTCCCTCTCGGAGAGCAACGAGCAGCCGTGCTGCACCTCCGCCCGCTGCGACCTCCCCTTCCGCTGCCCCCGCTGCGGCGACGCGGAGCGCTTCCGCAGCCTGGCCTCGCTCCGCGCCCACCTGGAGTACCGCCACTCCTACCGCTCGCCGGACGTGACCTCCAGCAGCGGCTTCAGCATCACCGGCAAGCTCCCCGACCCGCTGACGGCGGCCATCCCCTGGCAGGACGCCAGCCTGCCGACGCGGAGGGGGGCGCAGGGCGCGTGGCGGCCGCCCAACGTGCGCTCCCTCAGCGACAGCAGGGACAGCGGGTACCCCCACTCCTACGGCTCGGCGAGGAGACGCACCCAGAGCGTCGGGGTGGGGACGCAAGTAGAGGACGACGACGAGGAGGAGGAGGAGGACGACGACGACGATGACAATGAAGAGGAATTTGGGTCAGAAGATGAAGACGAGGACGAGGACGACGAAAGGGAAGAGAGAGATGGACGTAGAAATGAGGAGGAAATAACAATGTCCTCGAAAAAGTCAGACACGTGCCATCATCACCTCAACCACCACCGCCACCTGCCGTTCCCTCCTTCGGCACCACTCGGCCGCCCGCCGGACCCGGACCTGGACGTAGACCTGGACCTGGTCGGTGCGTTCTGGTTTACTTTCTTTCTCTACTCAGAAATGTACGTTGGCTGCTTCAGAGACATCATCACGAGGAAGCAGGACTTGTTAAAGTGAAGTAAATGCTTTTCATGCATGCAATCAGAAGAAGTAGGTCCATCTCTGCCTGTGTTTCCCGCACGTTGTGGATTATTATTACCACGTTGTATCAGGCGGCACGTCCTCTAACGCGTCTCCTTTACTGTCGCCATCAGAGCAGAGCTCGTACTCCGGCTTCGAGGCGGCGGCGGCGGTGCGGCGGCGGCTGGCCCGCATCCTGCGGGCGGCCGACAGCACCATGCAGCGCCGGCTGGCCGCGGTGAGCACGGAGCTCGCGCAGACCGACACGGAGCTCCTGTGCGAGCGCGCCCACTCGCAGCACCTGGCCCAGGAGAGGCAAGAGGTGGCGGACCGGGAGAGGTCGCTGAGCCGGCAGGTGGACGTGGCCGTCATGGTGATCGCCGCGCTGAGGGAGCAGCTCAACGCCTCGGAGAACGAGCTGGAGCGGCGAGAGAGGTGAGCGCCGCCGCGGTTATTTAGTAGTGAGGCGAGCCGCTCACCTGCTGAAGGGCTGCGCTTACATGGGTCTTGGTTCGTCTGCCAGGGAGGTGATAACCATCCAGAAGTTTTTGGAGGCGGCGGCTCGGCAGGAGACGAGCGGGAAAGTTCGCATCCAGCACTTCATCGAGGATCTGCTGAGACGCATCGCCCTGGCCGAGGAACTGGTGGAGTATTACCAGGTCAACGGCAGCCCGCAGCAGTGCAACCACTACAAGGTGCAACGAGGAGGCCGCAGTGTCCCTCATCACAGCTCGAGTCTGGCTTTCTGTGGGATAACGTTTACCTCCTACATGCATGGTTACTGCATAAAATGCATGCAGATGCATTATTACTGATTAAGAAAAAATATAATTGGTGGTAAACTGCTGTACTTCAATCAGATCCAACAATAAAATGCTGACAATAATAAAATAATCCATACTAAAGGTAACAGATAACATTGACGGGGTGAGATTAGCACTAACACTGAATTCATCCTGAACCTGAAGCTAGTTTCTGCTGGTTTGGTTTATGATCAGCGACTGCTGTCGAGTGAAACGTAACCTTTGACCTTTTTTTTTTGTCTCCCCTTCAGTACCAGCAGCCAACAGATAATGGACCTCAGAGAATCACTAAAAGCAGGTAAGTACCTCCACATTGATTCGTCCGATGTTCTGTAACAGTTCTAAAACATGAAATCTTGTAACACTGAGATCAGTTTAAACGTGTTATGAGATACATTTTGCATTCGGTCTCTATCAAATATCTATTTTGTGTTTTGCCTCCATTGAAATCGAGCCAAGCCAACATTTTCAAGTGTAAACTCCTCCACAGTGAATGTTCTGGTGTTGGGAGAGTAGAGGGTCCAAATATAACTCCTTATTATGAACTCGTAGGGATTCACTTTGTCTTCCAGCGAGCAGCAGATCAGTTTGATTTCCTTTCAAACACTAAAATGAAATGGGTTATCTCTGGACAAATTTAGCATTGAGGAATCTATTTTGGTTCCTCCAGCTGGTTCGTTTTAGATTCATCCCTCACCACTCGCTTCACACAAGACATTTGCCTGCACGAGTTTTACTTTTGTTTGAAGAAACCTGCTTTGAGGCCAGAAAAAATAATTTAGTTGTTCCAGTGGGCCGTAAAAACGTTGATTAGTTCCTCCTCTAACGGTGCAGATAAACTGCTGCGGATGTATTTCTGAATCAAAGCCAACAGCTGAAAATCCTTCATGAGGACGCTCGCGTCGTCCGTCACGTGACATTTAAGCTGCTGGAAGTACGAAAGTGTGTCGGTTCGCCTGCAATGAAAGCAGATTAAATCACTCTCATAAAATGTTCTCACCTGAGTTATTTTGTCTTTGTGTCTCTATTGTAGAGATGTGATAATACAGACATAAAAAGCTTTGCTTGTTTACGTTCATCACAACCGTCCCCACCTCGTTTCCAGGTCGGCGGGAGGTCAGCTGTCCTCCTCCGGTCTCCACGACAACAGGAGCCGCTCCTCCTCGCAGTTCGGCAGCCGTCCTCCGTCCTGCAAAGCGGGCGGCGGGGAGCGGGAGCGCGAGCGGGAGCGCCGCGAGCGTCTGGCCCAGTCGTCCAGGCTGTTCTGCCGACCCGAACACCGGGACGACATCTGGAACCACCAGCGGCGCCGGTCGGCCGGGTACGAGGCGTAGAACTCAAGAATCACCAGGGGGAGACGGCCGGTCAGCGAGTAAAAAAACGTCAATAAAAAAAAATAAAAAAAAGAGGCGGGCGGTTATTCCAGTGTGTTAATCTGTGGAAAAGTACAGAAAGGTCACATTCACGTCGAGTGGTCAGTTTATTTATCTGCTTCTTTTTAAAACATCTCCTTGCTGAATGTTATTCGTTCTGTACTGATGCACGCAGCTCTTAATGCTTTATTAACACTGACCTGTTTTGGCTAACGTCTCTAAACTCGCTATGATCTTCTTCTTTTTTTTAAAATATATATCATTTTCTTAATTATAAACTTTTATAAACCCAATTTGTTTAGTAAAAGTCTTTTATAGTCAAATAATAAGAAACTAAGGAGTAATATTACACTTTAGTGTGAATGTCAGCAGCTTTATTTCGGCATTCTGATCCTGAGTGAGAGAATTCACACAAAACTCTGTTCACAGTAACGACCACTGCAGACAGGGTGACGTATGCAATGCATAACTACTATTACTGCACGACCACGTATTCAAGTACACAACACTATATCATGAGAATATTCTACTTCCAGCACTCTGTTGTTGAATACTTTGTACTTTTCCACAGATTATGATACTAAAATATGTTGCACTGGGTTTCAGCGGGTTGTGAGTGTGGTTTAACATTACGCATAGATTGATGACCGTTTGTAGATTTTTGTATTATTTGTCAGCACAAATCACAGTGTCCATTGCAGTGTAAAACTTCAGGTAAAAATATGCTTGTCGTTAAATTTTGTAGAAGCTCTGTGTGATGTTGACGACATGTTTATGTCCCGGTTCTCCCTCCCGCCAAAAAAAACACTTATCTGACCTCCGTCCGTGCTCGTGAGGCCAAACGGTCGTGGTTGTCGAGCTCCACGTGTCAAAGCCGTGCACACGGCGCAAAGGAGAAGCTGGTTTTATACAGAACTCGGATGGAGCATAAGCTCACGCATTAGATTTAACAGTGTCGTGTAACATTAAATGCTACTGTTAGCAGGTCGGCTAGCTCGCGGCCCACAGTTCTAACCGACCGCCGAGGTGATTCTGAGGCTTTCCGCACGTATTTCTCCACTGAGTGGAAGACCGGCGCTGCATCTTGTCTTGGTTTGTGCGCTCTGTTGCATTTTGGGATAACTGTTAAAAGGGAAAACACTTAAGTGGACAGGTTTGTTTTTTAAACTTTCAGCTTCAGCCTTTCGGCCTCTCATTTGGTTTGTGAAGCACAGACAGGAGTTGACACCAGATTCGGGTCAATAAACTGCATTTAATTCTCTGCTTTGGTTTTCAGAAAGTGTCAAATGGTAAATGGACGTGCGTGAGGAGTCTGATGACTGATCATAGAGGCATGATGGGTTTCTTTCTGTCGTTTAAAGTCCAAATCGCACCCATCAACCCGTTTAGGATTTGTAGAATATTCCAGCTTCCTTTAAAGGAATCTGTTTTGTTAAAGGTTTGCCGTCTTTGCCAGAGTAACCTACAGAGACGGATATCGGTTTGATCTCAGTGTGTCCGCTATGCGTTAGCCTAGCTTAGCACAAAGACTGAAGGTGAAACGTTTAGAGGATTCCGTAGGAACCAATGGGCTTGGAGGAGAACACGCCACACACATAACAAATGTAACGTTACCGTTTAACTACCACTGAAGAGATTTAAAGTCGCCCTCATTCCCACAGAAACGGGTGGAGATCCTCCGATCACAAATGAAGGACGTCGTATCAACGCTTTCATCCAAAGTGACTTCCAGTGCCACGAACAGTTAATTGCAGTAAACTACGAGGCTCTCGTGCGACGGGTCCTTCTGTGCGGTCCGTTTACACCTCGTTTTTTGCACTCATCCAGTGAGAAGAATGTAAACTTCAAAGACGGTATTCGGTGTCTTCGCTGTCGTTGGTTTAGGTTTCGTTGGCCGTGTTGGTGGATATTTTGTATACAAAGCTATAATGTGTCGTCAAGTGGAAGTAGTAGTCCTACAGTACTTTGACCCGCTAGAACTGTTCTCTGGGTCTCAAACACAAACCGCGTTTCTTTTTTCTGGTCTATAAAGGGGTCAATATTCCTGAGATTACATCTGGTAAATTCCTCACGATGAAGAATTCTTGTCTTATTTTATTAGACTGATGTATTGAAGTTTCAGTGATACCTGATATCATACATTCGTCTAAATGTGTGTAGATTAATCCAGAGATCCGTCGTGTGATCAGAGTCTGAGTCTTTTAGCACTTTGTGAATGTGTTCCTGCTGCTGTCAGTTAAAAAAAAAAAAAAAAAGAGAGTCATGTAGCAAACCTGCGTTCCCTGCATGCGTCGTAGAGAAACCCGCCTTCTCCAGCAGGAATCCTCCAGAGGAAACCAGCTTCCTCACATCCAGACAGCAGACCGGCTGTGACCTCCGCTGGTCGAATAGTAAAACCTTCAATGATTGTGACTGTTTTTTTTTCAATGCAAACAGCAGCAGAACTCTAGAGAGGTGTGTGTGTGTGTGTGTGTGTGTGTGTGTGTGTGTGTGTGTGTGTGTGTGTGTGTGTGTGTGTGTGTGTGTGTGTGTGTGTGAACGCGTGTGTGTGTGCGCGCGGTGCTTTAAGATCGTACTGATTTATGTTGTGTCAAATTGTTGGTGGAAGATGCATGAGGCAGCACTACTACTACTACTACTACATATGTGGCTGTTGTGTAACTGTGAAAGCATGCTTCATATGTAGCAAAAAAAGCAAAGTACTTATACTGTTATCATGTACTACTGTGTGTACTTTTGTAGCAGAGCGGGGTCTATTTTAACGGTGCCGTATTCGAAGGACAGTTGCACTAAACCGACAGCGAGCACGTTGGACTGTGTGACGGGGACGTGTTGTAAAGAGGACAATCAGCAGGGTTCATGCACACGAGGGGAAAAGTTCTTCCTTGTACTTGTGTGTTTTGGGATGTTTTTAGGAAAGTGTGCTCTGAAATGGAGAGAAACATAAACCGAACCAGTATATTAGGACTGCGGTGTTTGTTAGTTGGATTAGGACACTACTACCTTTGTTGTCGGTAGAGATTAAAGTTTTTTGTTGTTGTAATAAAGTGCCCCCCCCCCCCCCTTCTCCCCCTGTTGGATATCCTTCAGTTCCTCATGTCTGTCCGTAGGGATTTCCTTTTGCAGAAGTGATCTCTCGTTTTGTGCCTTCACTGAAATTGTCTGTGTAACAGTTTAAAATGCAATACTGTGAAGAACTGGAATACTTTTTATGTTGAAAATCGTCCGTCTGTCTCGTAACCATCGACGATTAAAGAACAAACGTGGCACCGAGTTTCCCACCGTGTTTGTTTTCGGGGTTTTTTCCACGTATTGTGAAATGTAATGCCCCCCCCCCCAACAGGATGCACCCGCAGGTCAGCGCCTAAATGTCCTCAGTGGGACCGCAGTGCTCACAGATGGCCACTTGATGTCTCCGTCCCGCTGACGGAGGCTCTGCACCGCTCACACACGATGAACTCCATCACTGCGACGTGTTGAGAAGAGGAAGCGGCCGCGGCTCAAGCCGCTCTCTCTCTCCTCCTGTTGAGCAGCTATTGATGTAACTTTTCATCATGCTGTCTGATAATGTGCTCCGGTATCCCTGTAGAGAATGTCAAGAATGTGTATTATGGGGAGTGAGGTCTTTTATTTTGGTAAAATGCAAAGAAACACACAACCCGCATGATGGTGATGACAATCTCTCTGCTGGCTGTTTTTTACCATCATCTTATAATATGACACACGTGTAGGTTTGATTCAGAGTGGTTAGATTTATTGTAATTAATGTGGGTATATTCAACATTACAGCACGTAAGGACCGAAATGGTAACAAACTGCAAGATGGGAAAAATGTGGTATTTTTAACTGTAAAAATCAGAGCTCATCAAACTGATATTGAAGTTAAATTAAAAAATAAACTGATGGATTATGTAACATTTCTGATAATTGGAGAAATCAGGGTTTTTGGATTCATCCTCTTAGAGACATTTCTAATCTACTGTATTTCCACTTGTATTCCTTGTGCTTTTAGTCAGCTCGGCCAGCAAATAGTTAAATGTTCCTGATTTTCAAACGCATGCATGTTTTCATATCGCCCGAAGTTGGCTGGGATGGACTCCAGCCCCCCCGCAACCCTGTGTGCAGGATAAGCGGTTTGACAATGGATGGATGGATGGATGCATGTTTTCATTTGCTGTTTCTTTTTGGGCCTCTTTCATCGGGGCCTCTGTGCATTGGGACAAACGTAGCGGCGAGGGTGGAAATCAGGAATCTGAAATGCCTCGTCGTGTTGTGCAGCAGCGAGTCAATAAATACTGCCGGCTGCTGTTGATCTTTCATGGAGAGAGTCAGCGCGATAACGCGGCGCCTTGACGTCACGCAGCGCTCTCGGCCCCCGCGCTTTGACGTCGGACAATCTCTGCAGAGCACACTGTTTTTCTGGAACAGTCACGCAGCCGTATCAGCGCGAGCATCTACAGATTGTCGCCCCTGCGCAGGCCCGGGCCGCCGTCCGAGGCCATGTGGGCCGCAGATAACAGGTTTCTGCAGGCAGAGACACAACAGCTGACGTGGAAACCACACACGGGGCCGAGGCGTCGTGGTCGTATGTGGAAGGAGATTATGCATAGAGCTTGTTTTTTAATCCAAAAACAACAACAGGAGCAGTTTGTGTGAGAATTCACTGTTCTACATTTGATTTTATACGTCAAAGGCTTGAATTCTGGCGCGATTAACGGCCCAACTGTGGTGAGTTTTTTTGTGGGATGAGCTCCGCGTCCAGAGTACCTCTCCGGGGTCACACTGGATGTCGGGAGCTGCATGTGAAGCTCCCCTGTGGGACTCTCGGTTCTCCGGATCCAGTTTCCTGTCTATACCCTGCGGACCAGAGCCTCTGTCACAAAACACATTTGGATCCACTCAAGTTGAAGTGTCTGAGGGACAACGGCACGCAAACCCCCGAGTAGCCTCGTTGAGATTCCAGCGCCACGTGATCGGGAGAATCTCGTCTGTGAGGCTGATGGATGATCTGAACCGTCTCTATGAAGATCACGGTTACAAGGATCCTCTTTACCTCGGTCGCCCCGAGGCCGTGAAACCAGTTTTTATATTTATCACATCAGCTAATCATTGTGCGCTGCATTCAAAAGGTTTTGTGGCTAATTGTTGATGATTTGTTAGATGCAGGAAGTTCTTTTTGACTGGAAGAAGAAGAGAGGTGTGTTTTAATGTGATCAATCAATCCTCATTTCTCGCGGTCTCTTTCTCGTTTTTTTTCATGCGACTGGGGCGAGATGCTGTGAATCTTTATTTTATTAAACGGCTACCGACCTCACGTCTGCAGGCCAATGGGAAGACAGCAGGGTCCTCGGTGCTGACATGCATCACTTAAGTATTAAAGGAGAAGGATTTACTGTTGCCTTTTAAACTCAGTTTTTACCAGCCGACGAGGCGAACCTTCCCACGCTCGGCTCGGTCCGATGGGGCGTCGCCGCAACTCGAATCCTTCTGTTCGGCCTGGAGTCTTTTTGACAATAAGCACGTAAATCTGAGGTCGATTTGAGCAGCTTAGCTCGGATGATGCGGTGAGTAAATGTTTGTCGCACGTAAACACATTTGTTCAGAGTTCCATGACGGACACTAAACGGGAAGAGTTTGATTGACGGATGGATCTTACAATCACCTGCGACGCATCTTTTTATCTTGAGATGTTGATGAAAAAACCAACCGCGTGGCGCTAACAACAGATGTGTACTCCAGATGTTGATCTGAGAGAAGCTCTCCTCCTTCGGCAGATAAATGGGGGAAAGAAACGGTCCAGGCGTTTCTGTGTGGAGGAACGAGGAAAAATACTAGAAAAGGTTAAAAAGCCATGTCCAAAAAGAAGATCCAGGCCCACATGAGCACAGCTAGGCCTTGGAGTTCAATCGCATGCTCGCTAATACAGTCCAGTGGGCCTCCAACAAGTGGTCAATGTGCACATTCTTTCTCTGCAGTGAAAAGCTAGAAACCAAGCAGATGAACCACTGGAAGTCCCTTCTGTATGGATTTTGTCCCCCATCACCTACCTCGCTGACAGCCGGCGACGCCGGTTTGTGATGTTGTTATGGGAACGTGACTTTTGTGTTTAACACAGAGTTGACATCAAAGTGACATTGAGACTACTTACATGATAGCAAACCTCGAAAAGAGTCTTCAGTTTACACACAACAACATACACAGCTTCTGCTGTTTACTGTTGTGTTATAAATATACACGGCGCTGTGTGTCTGTGTGTGTGTGTGTTTTGTTTGGCCCGACAGCCTGTTGCTGCGCAATAATTCATCCTGTTTATTTAATTTGGAGGACGTCCTGCACAGGGCTTCCTCAGTTTGGCTCCACATCGGGTCTAAAAACGTCCGAGGCCTGAATCACGCCGTCTATTTTCAGCCCGCCTTCACTTCCCACCCAAAAAACCCCCGACTTGATGCTTCGAGGAGAACCGCACGACACGCGCAGACTGCACAACAACCCAAACACACACACTCGCACACACACACACTCACAAGGCCCCGGGGTCACATTGTGAGTAGGTGGGTGTCAAAACCGATCGGGCTGAAAACTGTGGAGCTGAAGGGGAAGTGAGGAGGTGAGCTGAGCGGGTGACAGAGACAGTCCGTGTCCTCACGATCACTTAAATTCATTTAAATTATATTTGCATCATTATGTGTGCACGTTGTAGCTGTAAATAATGGATTGTCAGGTTAAAATAGTTTTAGTTAATCTCTGGAAGATTGCTACAACGACACATAATACCTGCACCAAGAGTTTAAGTTTGCAACCGTAATCAGATTGCCGTCGCCAATTTTATAAACCGTATCACTGGATTAGTTCCAACGTTTGGCAGAATCGTCCAATACACTGGGGACAAACGCACAATCTGATGACTTTGACCACCGGGTTTAATTGTGTCCACGTCACACCAGTTCTCAAATAAATCAAAAGTAGGCCGACAAATTCCCCCAAACAAATCTGTTTTATAGGTTGATTTTCCATGAAGTAGGCGGCCATCTCTCTCTTTTTATGAGCGTGTGTGTGGGTGGGTGTTTCCCAGCAGAAAGATGTCCAAATAAACGGCCTACGTCTTTATATTGAAATGCCAAACACGGATGCCACAACAAGTGAGTCACGCTCACATAGATGAGTCATTGTTCATCTTGTGGGGACATAAGTGTGGTTCTGTTCCTCAAGGATGCAAAAATGTTAGTGTTTTATTATACTGAACTTTCAGTTGAATTAGTGTTGGATAAGCAGCCAAGCGACCTTTCGACCTCAAACAGCTGGAGAGTTTCAGGCCAAAAACTGATGGACAAAGAAGAACATACACTTCTGGGTGGTATTATTTTAAACATTTAATTTAATGTGTGTTCTATTGCATAATGATATATCTTATAGTACTGGATGAGAATTGTTGATAAATGAATGTGTATCTTTTTTAATGAAAGCTCTTGTTGAGCTTCAAATGTTCACATTTGTGTTGGTTTATTTTGTGTTAATACAGCTGAGAAAAAAGTAATTTATCCCACCGCAGACAACCGGTTTGTGATACAAAAAATCTATGAATACGGCGACACCTTCACAAGTAGAACCATGATGCTCAAAGTGGAGTAAAATGGTAAAAAGCAGGGGAGAGGGCGTGACCCGCCCCTCGCCTCTGATTGGTTAGTGGTCATTGCCGTTAGTCGGTTGAGCCAATCACAGGTTGCCTTGCCTTCTCCACCCACGGAACTGAGCCTGGTGCGGACGTGTGTGACAGTTATTCAAAAATGGCCTTGAAGTCGATATGACTGAAGGTTGACTGAGTCGAATTCTGACTGAAAATCACGCGCACGGATACATGTCTCCATATATTCCGTTTGAGTCGTTTTTCTCAATTGTCAACAAACGAAGGAAACGCGGATGAGCCGCCACATTAAAGGGAATAAATCGGACTGTGGGCGATGGAAGCGTCTGGCTGAGCAGAGAGAAGGACACAGAGCCGAGGTCTCCCTCCGTCACCATTTTACACTTTCATATCGTGGTTATACAAGTGTGAAGCCTCTGTTGGCGAATTACTTAGGTAACATATTGTATTTCTTTGCTCGATGCAATTGGGTTGTTTTGATTTTTATTGATGAAAATCGTTCCATCAAAATGCTATATGAAGAATTCCCGCTGAGTGAGCCATCCGACTAATAGACGATCTTTGTCACTAGCTAACGAGCTACCGCTAACCGTGGCAACAAGTGGACACCGCGCCGTTCCTCGCTCCGGTATGATGCCAGGCGAAAGCAACATGACCTCCATCGTGCACAAAATCGCCCGGCAGGCACTCGTCACCTTCAGGAGCCCGCCTCGGGTCGGCGAGGAGGCCGCGAAGTCCTTCCTGGAGAACCAGAGCAAGCTGAAGAGTCTGATGACGGAAGTGCGCGCGGCGGACCTGAAGCTAGCGCCGCGGCGGGGCGGCGGCGACGACAGCCCGCCCGCCGCGTCCCCCGCGCTCCCCTACCAGCACGCCGGGCCGCCGGTCACCTACATGCACATCTGCGAGACGGACCAGTTCAGCATGGGGGTGTTCCTGCTGAAGAGCGGCGCCTCCATCCCGCTGCACGACCACCCGGGGATGCACGGCATGCTGAAAGTCATGTACGGCAAGGTCAGGATCAGCTGCTTCGACCGGGCGGAGCGACCCGCCGGCGGCCCGCAGGAGGCGCCCCCGCCGCCCCCGGCCCCGCCGGGCGCTCTGCTGCGCTCCGTGCTGCGCTCCTCCGAGGAGTACACGGAGGAGAGCGGCCCGTGCGTCCTCTCGCCCGACCGGGACAACCTGCACCGGATCGACGCCGTGGACGGCCCCACGGCGTTCATGGACATCCTGGCCCCGCCGTACGACCCGGACGACGGCAGAGACTGTCACTACTACAAGGTCCTGACGGAGGCGGAGGACACGGAGCAGAAGGAGAAGGAGGTCTGGCTCGTGGAGATCTCGCAGCCGCCGGGCTTCTGGTGCGGAGGGGAGCCGTACCCGGGCCCGGAGGTGTGCCTCTGATCTGTGGCCGACCTGACGATTCATCCACGTGAAGACTTTGTGATCCGTTCCCGAAGAGAAGCCACAGCACACGACACAGGTGACCTCATTGTTAGGTGGTGCAAACAGGGCGATCCTGAGGTGAAATATAAGGACTTGAGTTTCCGTTTTAATTTTAGCCCACATGACATTGGAGGCTGAGGCTTTGCTAAAACAACAACCTGCTCTACTGTGATCCCCTCCGTGTGTCTGTTGAGCAGCAAAGAAACACCTTTCATGTATTTCTTTCACACCCAAAAAGAAACCACAACCAATGGGTTGGTGATGCATTTGCTTCTACTTCCTAATTCTCCGATGTTGTGAAAGTTTGACACCGTGTTCTCTAAAATATGTTGGATGAAACATGAGAAGGCATTCGATGAGTTGCCGCTGTAAGAAAGGAGCAAGGACCTGGTGTTGAGGTCGTGTGGTGCTTTGCAACTGAAGGCCGGTATATCTCCCCCCAAAAAACTTGATTTAGCTTAATTAAAGGTGGTTTTGTTGTGTGAACCATTGTTAATCAGATGAAGGGTAGAGGTGTTTAAAAAAGCACCATAATTGGAGCCACAATCACTGCTAAAATAGACCCTTTGAAATATTTTTGCAGAAGAAATGCCAAATTGATGATGATGATGCTGCATTCAAGTGCATGCAGGAAGTCTACGGCTTGCATGCAGGTCGAATGAGAAGGCTTCATGGTCACGTTGTGCATTCAATCCTCTTTTTCTCACCTTTCAAATACACAACATGTCAGCTTTTAGTATTGCATGAAGTTCCCCCTTTAGAGCTAGAGTATTTATTTACAATGTGGCGTCACGCTAACGGTGGCTGTCCGTTGCATGAGGGATGCAATGCTCCACCAGTGAAACCATGAATGCTCGAGTTATAATCCAGGCTTCTGACTGCAGCACTGAAAGTAAGTGTCCCAAGTCGAGCAGAGTTGAGTCTCCTCTGTGGAATTTGCCCCCGAGACCAAAGAGGGACTTGTGTCCGTGTCTTTCTGAGCGTCTTCCCGCTTCAGGCTGCGTGGCGTTTAGTTCCAGTTGGATTAACCTGAATCTTCAGGTGTCTTTCTGAAGACTGTTGTGTTTAAAACTGTGGGCTGTTTGTTTTGTTTTGTTTGGTTGGATCTTGATCTGTTTAGTCATTTGTTTAGCTGGCTGGTTTTCAGGAGACCGTTTTGAAGGATCGGTACGAAGCTTCTCAGCACAAAGTGTGACGTTGGTTACCACGAAAAAGAGAGCTTTTCACTATTTGGCCCCAGTGTAAAATAAAATAAAAAGATGTCAGCATGATTACAATTTCCATGAATGAGGAATGCAAGGTGAAAGTGAGGGTTTGGGTTCCTGGTGTTCCAAGATTTCCAGCTCAGCAGCAAAGAAATGAAGCTTAAAGTAACGACGTGGTTCAATGTAAAGGTTTTGTTCAATAATAAATGATACTTCTATATGGTGGCAAAGCTCTTGCAGAACAACTCAAATCTCTGTTTAAAAATGGGACCGTTTGGACATTTTGGATTAGTTGGATTAACGGCTTCATAATCTGATGGGGGGGGGAAAGTACGTTTCTGCAATGTTTCGATTTGAGAGCTGTGAGCGAGCGTCGTATAGCGTGCTATATGTTGTATCACTGTGGGAATAAAGGCTGTAGGCGACAAGTCTAATTGGCTGATGTTTCATCCACTGAAGCCTGTCCGGAATCTAATGTGCGCTAAACGATCAGCAACTGAATCCATTTATTTTGCCTCCGGCGAAAGTTTTCTGTCTATTTGTATGAAATGTGATTAAAGAAAGCAAACAACCATGACCGTTTAAATACATTTCATTTTGATTCAACGTGTTTTGGTGACGTTGCCTGTTCCGCATTGAATAAAGTTGTTGATGGTTTTTTTTAATAAAATGTAATTTTCAAACTAGATCTCTTCTTTAGCAGGTTACTGAAGCTGACTGGAGGTCAAATCTGTGTCTATATTGGGAGTTTCAGATGGAAAGATTGTCTTGATGTTAAAAAAAAAAATAGTATACGGATGTTTAGTTTCCAAATGTGTTGGTAACAAGAACATCTCAACCGGTTCCACAGCAGAGAGATGAGTTTCCAACATTCAGGAGAGAACAGAAGCAACTGTAGATGAAGTTGAACATCTACAACTCACGACAAGTTGGCCTGCGGTGTGAACAAAAGCTCCAGAAGAACCTCCAACTAGACGTTCATGACAATACAAAGAAGGAACACACGACAACGACTCGACAAGGCAACGTTTATTCGCATTGACAAGAAGCGTCGGTCCAGCAGAACAAAAGCTTTAGTGCTCGACTTGTTTGCATAAAAAGGATAAAACACAGAAACACAACTTTTCCAGTTACTCTCTTCATCAGCAGGTTGCAAATACTAATAAGCACAAAGAAATGGATTATCAGACTTCAACATGTCCCGTAAACCAATGTCCACTCTTCATCAGATGTCATTGTTTAATATACAAAATACAGGTTAAAAAACAACTTCATTCTGCTGCAATGAACAGTCCTGATTTGTGCCCTCACGCTATTTCTTGGGTTTACTCTCAAACGTCTCAAATGGACAAGTTCCCTCGTTTCTGTACACCGACAAGCACATGTATCTTTAAAGGGGCTAAATTTGACATTCAGAACATTTCTCACACCTGCGCGCGGCGCTGAGCCGGCGGCCCGCAGCTAACAGCGCTGATGTACCAGTGAGGCGGACCCTCGCGCACAAACATGCACTAAAGGGCATAAAATCCCAGAGAAGCTCGGACAGGAACACAATCGCCGTTTGCTGCTATGCTCTGAATGTCACATAGAGATCCTTTAAATAATGTGCACCAGGCACACTCACACATTGAATGCATTTTACGTTTGTTCTTGTGTTACATCAACATTCCAACACTTTGCATTGTGACAGATTAGCAAAAGTAAAATAGTCAGTTGGGATAAATAAGTGATCATAGTTATTTAGTACCATCACAACGTTACACAGTGTATAGCGTGCATGTAAACCCTGCAGGACAACTGTAACAAGAGAAAATACTTGTGGTGAAACTACACGTGTTTTGATTTTAGGAGAAGATTGTTGAACAGCTGCTCAGCTGACCTGCAGCATTTGTTCTCACGTTTGCAGCATGTGAATGAATCCCTGAGAATATGAAGCCAACAGACAGACAGCACAAGGCCACAGGGCAGTAAAGAAAGCAGCGTTTTCCAAAAAACGACACCCACTGTGTTCATTTTAAATGCAAATCAAACTCCATTTACAATTTAACGCCACAATGTCAACTGTGTTCGTGTGTGCAGGCTCTCTGTTACTCTGACTGGTGAGGAGTTATGTTTTAGTTAATAATGCGATAAATAACGACAGCATGGCCCCAACACGTCACCGCTGTTCCCTGAAATGCTTCCAACCAGATTCCCTTTGAGCATGAACTGATCTGATCCTCTGGTAATGTTCGGATTTAACAGCCTCGAGGCGCGCGCGCGCGCGCGACGCCGATTAGGAGGCCGAGGCCTTTTTCTCCTTCTGCCGCAGGTGAATCTTCATGTGGCGCCTCCTCTCGTCACTGCGGGCGAACTTCCTCCCGCACTGGTCGCAGGAGAAGGGTTTCTCCCCGGTGTGCGTGCGGATGTGGGTGGTGAGGTGGTCGCTGCGGCTGAAGTTCCTCATGCAGATGCGGCACTGGAATGGCTTGTGGCCCGTGTGGATGCGCAGGTGTCGGCTCAGCTCGTCCGACCTGGAGAACCTGCGGTCGCAGCTCTCCGCCGGGCACGGGTACGGCCTCTGGTGGACCGGCGTCTTGCTCGGCCGGTTCGGGTACTTCCTGGGTCTCAGGATCGGCCTTAAGGGGAGGCTTTGGTGGCTGGGGAAGGCGGCGGCCATCGGACCTTCGGCCGCGGCTGAGGGCGCACCGAGCGTAAAGTTCCGGATGGTGTTGAGAGGAGTAAGAGGCGGGGGCACCCTGAGGGAGTCCAGCGGGTACGCGAGGGATTTCCTCTCCGGGAAAGCCGCCTGGATGTCTCTCTGGCAGCTCTGCTGGTAGAAGCCTCCGTACTCGGGCATGATAGACAGCAGTGCGCCGCCGTCCACCGTTGGTTTAGGTGGAGGGTTGTAGGTTGGAGGCGGGTGGTAGGACACAGAGCAGGTGGATGCCGACAGGTACCCTCCCGCCGACTGGTCCTGGTACATGTCCCCGCTGCAGGAGTAGGAAGGGGCGGGGTGGGGGTGCGGGTGAGGGTGAGGATGATGGTGCGGGGGCGCGTACATGTGGCTGATGTCGGGATGGCCGTGCGCCATGGTACAGTCCCCAGCTTCCGCTGTGTCTCCTCCTCCTCCCTCTCCTCCTCCTCCTCCACCTCCTCTTGCGCAAATCTCTGGTGATCCTGAACACGATCCCGACACCGGAACGGCGATGTCAGCGCTGATCACGTTGATGATGTCCCTGGGTGTCCACGGTCCTCCCGCGCCTCTGGAATCCACGGAGATCTTGCCAGTAAACGCCACAGGTTGCGTGCGTAATGTGGCCACGTACTGCGCAAAGTCGCCGTGGTAAGGCAGCTCAGGGACACTCTTCCCCTCGAACAGAAAGCCACCTAAAATATGTGGAAAAGTACACTTGGTTAGACTGCAACTAAACGGGAATATCATCTAATATCACGGCTGTCGTATCCGCGCAACACGTCACCTCTATTTGTTTAAACATTTTGGAGCGATTGAAATCAGAGCGTTGTGCGTTCAGCCAGACTTCCATCCAAACACCTCAGGACACAAATTACACGCATTCTTACCGCTGTCATCCTCTTCTTCTCCCACGGCCTCTTCCTTAAAAACAACGGACCCCTCCGCCGAGTACACATCTTTAGGGATGCTCTCCACAAACCCGCTGAGGGACGCGAACACTTCATTCGCCAGTTTAGCGGTCATCCCGAAGATCCAGCGGCTCAGATCAATCACAGGATATTATTTCAATCCGATTTGCTCTCCAACATTTTGTTTGTTCATCCCCTCGTCTCTTGAAAAACAGCTCCTGAATGGTGCAGTGTGGTTATAAAGGGGAACGCTGGGTGTCCCCGCGCGTCATTCACCAAGTATGGACTTGGGTTTGAGAAAAAAAACAGAAAGGACGAACTCCAGAAATAGGACTTGGAGCTCTGCGTGATAAAAACGTGCAGGCGATTAAAACGACATGTTAAAGTTTAACTAAGTAAAGGAAAAAAACATGTGTGGATTTTATCCTAATGTGCATTATAAACGTCAGCACACGCTTCGTGCCGCCCTCGGACCCATGTAAAGGTAGACCCCCCACCCCCAACACCTCATCATACGGAATTCCGGTCCCACTCTCTCCATAAAAGGATCCTCCGGTGAGGTGAGAGGATCTGTGGCTGCTTATATGGCTGCTATCCGGGTAAAACTGTGCTGCTTTGTTTTGTCTTTGTGCCAGCTGAGCCCACACACTGACAGCACGGACCCATTTGTTTCCTCTGTCAGGAACACAGTTCTGCTCTGACTGAGGCTCGCTATTGTTGCCCCGCCGAGATAGATGGGGTGATTAGTGAGAAGCACCGATGGCGTCCCCGCATGCTTAGTGGTTCGGTCTGGTTTTAATGACATAACTGATATCAAATCCACCTAAAACCTACAAGGAACCTTTAAAGAAAAATGATGAAGAACTGTTTCCATCACAGTTACTTTGATTTCTTTGTCATTCTGCCCAAATCCTGGCCTGGCCTGACCTGTGCCTACATTACCCACAATGCCACTCACGACACCAGAGATTTCGGTGTGTTATGCTGGTGGCTATTGCCGCCTTGAGCAGAACTCCTGCAGAGTTCTGGTCCTCCTCCAGATGTTTTAACCCTTTCGCACAGATCCAACTGATGCTGACTGGAGTGCTCGCTGGAACATCTGTGGAGCTCGTGAAAGGTTCTCCAGAAAATCATTGACCCCCAGAGGATGAACCCCCTCTCTCCTTTAAACACCTTCACATCAAACCGAGCCGGCCGAGGATAAAGCCCTTAAGCTCACGAGCCGCAGGCCAGAAGGTGCGTCCGGACGGAGGAGAGTGAATCCTTTCAGAGGTTTGCAGTGTAGACGGAACATATTTCAGTCGATCAAAGAGCTGATGGAGCTGAAGCCTTCTGCTGCATCGCGAGCAGGACGGCAGCTCCTCCGCCTTTCAACGCCCACGGTTACAAAAATGTTGGTGTGTATTGTCGTTGTGTGGCGAACCGCCCACCCTGTGGCAGATGGGGGTTTGGCCAGTCCACGCACGCACACACACACACACACACACGCATACATAGAAATACACACTTTCAACTGCTCGAAATGTAACTCTGGCTCTGTCACACACACACAAAACACAGAAACACACACACGCACACAAACAAATACCCGCTTTCATTTGTCCTGGGACCAATGTACACAACAACACAGACACACACTTTCTCTGTCAAAATCTGATGAACGCACACAAACCCACCCACACACACACACACACACACACACAATCTTTCTTTTTCCACACTTCGCACACACATTCACACACACACACACACATTCTGCTCCATTGGGACGGTGCCCTGCTTCCACCCTTCGCCCACGCTCCTGCGGGCCGCCGAGGCTCTGGGGGGTTTTTGGTTTTGTGTTTGGTGGCTCGGGGTGTCAGCCGGGGGTCCGGCGGCTCGGCGGACCCCGCCACGCCGATTAATCATCTGTCATCTGCAGTTTTTGTTAATATGGATCTTTGTCTTCGTCCTCAAACGACGCCTCGGGTCGAGGCCGGCCGGCCGCCGCCCCCTTTGCCCCATTTTTATAAACCAGAAAACCCACAAAACTGAGCGATCGGCCTCTTTCTGGGGCTTCTATTCTCCCAGTGGAAGGATTCAACGGTGTCATCTGCTGCTAGAAAGAAGTGCTTGAGCTTAATATTGACACCTGACTTTTGTAGCATCAAAGACACTCGTGCTGTGACCAAACAATAGGTTACTTTTTTCATTTTTTTACCAAAAAGGACATTTTGAGATTTGTACCTAAATTGTGACACAGTTTTAAAGCTAACTGCTGCTGGCTGCTTTATGCTGCAATCATTGTTTAAATGCACATCTTGAAACTGTTGAAACCCTTTCCTTTGGTATTATTTTAAACTTTCCAGCTTTCCATTTATTAAGGGCCAGAAATGCAGGATCAAACCTGAACTTATAAATATTAATCTGCTCACTTCTTCATCGCTGAGTTCCAAGGTTCTTCAAATCAGCAAAAAGCAGTTATTCATAGTTTGGATACAGAAAGTACATCAAATACAATTCAATCCTTTTAGTCAACATCTGAGTGTTCTGACGGCGGGTGTTTCTGGGGGTTTTCTAAACGGTGGAATGGAAACGGAGTCGTTGTGGACGGACAAACAGCTGCTGGTTCATCCGGCAGCGCAAGTTGGAGTTTAGGTCAATAGTCAAATTATGCAATACTGGAAGTTAATATGTGACAACTGATCCGCCGAAGCCTGAAAGTACCTTTACATCAGTACATCTTTTTAAATAATACACTGTGTTCAACCTGTAAAGTGCCTGATTCTTTATGCCACCGAGTTGTGTTCAATCCGTCGCGTTGTGAACACGGAGTCCAGAGAGGGGAAACCGTTTGGATCACTCTGAAGCGCTCCTCTTTTGGGTTTCCTACGCGTCGCACACATTTCTCCTACTAGGGGGGGATATCCTTGATCAACCTGCACATGATTTGTGGTTCTGGAGGTTTTGGAGATGAACCCTCTGAACAAGCCGTCAATAGAAGCGTTGCATATTCATGGGATGCGTATTGACTCTGTCGGATAATAGACAGACACGTCAATGGCCGGAGCTCTATCTCTGGGGCCCAGAATGAGTCTTCGGTTCCTCTCAGAGCTCGTCCACTAATATCAAATGAGGATGATTCGCTTTGCGAAGGCTCCAAATCCCTTTTGTTGTTCATAAAGGCAAAGAGAATAACGTCCTGTTGTGATGAGCCAGATGATGAAACTGGTTGAGCCTCACACAGCAAACAGTTTAAACATCTGAGAACTAAGCGCTATTTTATCAAAAAAGGGCATGAAAACAAAGGAAAAATTGACAAAATATAAACAGGCTGCAAACAGCATCATATTGGGGGACTTAAATTGACTACATTTTATTTTTAACCAGAAGGGTTCAAAATAAATTCATGCAATTTGAACAATATTACTATTCCTCACAAAATCTATCTCCAAATGATGTAGTTCAACCCTGAATCAAACTAGGGAAGCAACTAAACATTATGTTCTTTATATATTCATTTTTTCCTCGATTAATTAATAGATGTTTTGTCTTTTACAAAGTACAGCCTGATCCAAAGATGTGAAGTTTATTACCCAAAAAATCCTCACATTTAAAAAGTTAGAGCTGCAGGATGTTTGTTCAACCATCAAAATAGTGGTAATAGTAGAATCCAGAGGACCAACGAATCAATTCATCTAATCATCTATTCATTTTAGATCCAAAAAATCCCGTTTGGATCCGTGTCCACCAGTTTTAATTCTTCTAACAAAAGGACGAAAGGAACCCAAAGTTTAGGCCTTTTGTTGACTTAGAAAACAAACTATAGCCGAACAGAAGTAGCATATTTAATAAAGTTTACTACCAGAGAAGAAAACCTTTTACAAATAACATTGACTACCACCAAACGTTGCACAATACGCCAGTATCTCACAGAGCTAAAGACGTTGATTTGACCTTTCTGTTTTCCACGTGTTTGAGCTCCTTTTTTAGACGTGTTTAGATCTTTTTATCTAAATCCTCACATCACACACAAACACATAAACAAAAAAGAGCGGAACACGTGGTAAAGCTCATCATCAGGAGACGCGGAATCCAAACGGTGGAAACAAGTGATGTTTCCTTCTTTGTCTCTTTTCCATCTCTGTGCGATTAGCACTAACAATTCATTTCATGAAGCTACTTATCAACAAGATACACAAAGTTACACTGATGAAGATCCATCTCCCAGCGTATGAGACAAAAGAGCAAACTCACTTTAAACAGATGAATCGTCCGGCGTCCGGCGGGCCTCCTCCTCGCTCTCCACAGAGGTGGAGCGACGGGTGGAGGAAGAGAAGGAGAAGGAGAGGAATGGCGACGGAGACGCTGCTTCAGATGAATGAAGCCCGACACAAAGTTTCCCCGCTCTGGATTTCTGACTCGCCCCCGGAAAGGGTCATCGTCACCCGGGGTCTGAGTGGGCCACCAATGACAAAAAGACAGACAGCGTAAAGGGGGGGGGGGGAGGGGGGGGCAGTACGATTGTTCCCACCTCACTTTGCTTCCACCCTCGCAGTTAAAATTGTTATGGTAATGAAGTGGATTTTTTGCTGGACTGCAGATTGTAACAGAGAGATGTTTCTTTGGCCGGAGGTGATGATGATGCTGATGCTGATGATGCTGCTGATGATGATGATGATGATGGTGTGAACAAACCCTCTACATACGAATGTAGAAGCAGTGGTGGAAGAAGTATTGAGGCACCACCATAAAAGTCCTGCCTTCAGGTCGAATTATGGAAGTATTATTGGTAACATGTACTGTAAGTATTCACAGTAAAGGTAACGAATATGACCCGTAACCCTTTTCTTTAATGTACAACAATGCCTCTGTTTAAATGCAAAAAACTTTATTTTCTTAAGATGAACACATTAAGGAAGACTTAATTCTTTCCAAAACATATCTACTCTGAGGAATAATCCAAAGGATACTTCTTCATAATTAAATAATAATTGTGAGGTTTTTAGCCAAATATAAACACTTCATTTGACCTCCATCGTCAGCCAGGATGTGCAGTTCACTTCCCGCTCATTCACTGTGCGATGGAAATGATCGGTTAATGTTTTACTACCTAAAGTATTTGTGCTTCATAGTATGCATGATTTTTTGTGTCTGCATTCCACTGTGAGCTGTGGTGAGTTTATCTCTATGGCTTGTATGGAATACATCATTTAACGTCAATAATAAATCACTTTTATTTTACAAAAAAAACAAACTTTCTTCTGGTGGAAATTTAGCAGTGGAGTTCATTGAAATTCAGCAGAAATTTGAACCACGTTTGGTAAATCTGAAAGAGTAAAGCGAATGAACGCTTGCCTCCGTCCACTGCTGTCATGTGAACATCAGTGAAATGGTTGATGGAGATAAACGGGTGGAGATAATTCTCCAGTTTTCTGCAGAAGAAGGAAAAAAAACAAAAAACAGTCAAATCTCAAAGAATGGACAAAAAACGTAATGTACATGTGACTTTTCTCCCTGTTTCATGTTTCGCTTCTCACATGTTTTTTAGCCTTTTATGCTTAATATTGATTCATTCACTAAGTCTGTGTCCTCATTGTTCTTATCTAAAAAGGTTTTTTTTAAATAAATTTAACGTAAGTCTTTGAATCCATAAATGCATGTGTGTGTGTGCGTGTGTGTGTGTTTGTGTGTGTGTGTGTGTGTTTGTGTGTGTGTGTTAAAGGGGTTGCCAGAGCAAAAAGGGCAACCCCCTCGTCCCCCTCGTCCCCCTCGGGGGCCCGAGTGGGCGGACGGTCCTCAGCAGATGGATTGCTGCTCGCCACCGCTCACTTCATAAACCTGAAACCGATAAATAATATGAATATATAATGTTTGGTTTCATTCTTTAAATTGGTGGCTTTTGATTGGATACGTCCAAGACAGTTGGTATTCCTGAAATGTGTGTTTATTTGTACAATAGATATCTATAGCTCATTATATATGCATGTAACAGGATAACAGTCATAGGGGACATTTTACAATGTAAATGCCATAGAGAGTCCTGATTATACTTCAATGCAGGAGTATTACTTGAAACAGAGTATTTTTACAGTGGGGCGACCACGGAGACTGTTTATTGCTCAGTATACTTGCTTTTACTTCAATAAATTGCCCTCGTATTTCTCCCACCGAGCTTGACAATGTCGCCACCTGGTGGAAATATTGTAAAATTTATACAAACCTCCCGTGATGCTCCGCGCTGAAACCGTCACATGGGTCTCGTTGGCCAATGGCGGCGTTTGTTTGGCCTGTAATCTCCCTCTATTGGTTCAGGAAAATTTAAAAGTACCGTTTGAAATTCCTGCTGTCGGAGGTTTTAGAGCGCCAGAGAGGTCTTCTGCGGACAGACAGTGTGTTTTAGGAGGCGGAAAACGCAACATATTTAATATTTGATACATAATTTCACCGTTGGGATTAATAATCGGACTATTCATACAGGGAGTGCGGATCGGTAGGCGCACGACGTCATTCGGTGAGTTAACGGCACTTTGGAGTAACGTCAGTTAGAATCTAAGATAGCTAACATGCTAATTTACGCCCCGTTAGCTGACCGCGTTTCTCTCGTAGCTTTAACTTGTGACTAACTGTCGTAACGTAACTATTCAGCGGCAGCGAAGCGGCCCACATCGCAGCTAACTTAATAAAATAGCGGTTTCTGTTCATGTGCTAATTCAAGGTGTGTGTGACTACTTTCAGTAGTTTTTCCGCGGAGGAGAACATCTCTCTGCCGCCATGTCGTCATTCAACACGAGCGGCTTGAAACGGGACGAGAAGGGCAGAAACATCCAGGTCGTTGTGAGATGCAGGTACGGACAGAAAAAAGAAATCTCTTTTTAAAGAAAATATCCAGATGTTTCCCTTTTTACTGAGAAGAGCAACGCTGCTGTGTGGGAATCCACTCCCACGGGTACAAGGAGAAGTAATCTGACTAACAGTACAAATGCATCAGCAGCAATGTGTTTGTACGGATCAGTATCGTGTTTGAGGAAAAACACTTACTCACAATAGGCGTATTTATTGCCAAAAATACTTTATTTAAGGATTTATGAAAGACAACAAGAACCCTTTTTGTCTGAAGACGATAATTCGTGAGATATAACTGCTTTGTTTTTCCATCATGTTAATAACGTGGACTCAAAGAACGACTTTCCCTCCTCGTAGAATCTCAAATATTCTTTGTGATCAGTTTCCAGGATGTTTAACATTTTCTATCAATAGTTCATTGGCTCAGCAAAAGAGGAAACATTGACAACCATTCATGATGGAAACATAAACAGGAGACACGATCCAGTCACTGCACGGATCACAGATCTTTATCCGCAGCCGGATGGGAGGACGTGTAGGGGAGGCTGGGGACGGTCCTCATGTGATGGAGGTGTCCATGAGGGTACAGAGGTTGGGATTAGGGACACCTAGCATCGATCCAGGCTTTGTGAGCGATGGGCTCCTGACGGTGGGAGAGGGAGAGCGCGGTGAACGTGTAACATGGAGACGTCGCGGCCGTCCGCGCCGCGGCTTGTGTTTTTCAGGCCTTTCAACACGATGGAGCGCAAGTCGTCCTACGGGGTCATGGACTGCGACGCGGGCAGGAAGGAGGTGAGCGTGAAGACGGGAGGGGTGAATGACAAGGCGTCCCGCAAGACCTACACGTTTGATATGGTGAGTCGCCGCGCTCCGTCTTCACTCACCTGACCCTGTCTAGTGGAGGCTCCCGACCGGTTTCAGGGCCATTTGTATTCAATCTGTATCTGCAGGAAGGGAAGTGAAACTTCCTTTACCGGTTTCGGCTGTTTTGGTCGTCAGCATTTAGATCAAGTTCAAGTTTATTGAAAATAAGTTGTGTCAGAAACATGATTAATCCACGATCTGAAAACACGGTCGTCCACCTCTAGTTATGGACATAAACCAATTGGCAGGATGTCACTATATTCACCCTGTCACACCTTGAATAATGTTTTAAGAGCTTATTCAGTTATAAGAACTTATTCAGAAGTACAGTTTTTTTTTTTTAAATATGACATTTTTCCACCAGGTATTCGGTCAAGCTGCCAAGCAGATTGAAGTGTACCGCAGCGTCGTTTGTCCCATTCTGGATGAAGTCATCATGGGATACAACTGCACAGTTTTTGCGTGAGTGATCTGCTGCTCCAAATATTTTTTTTAAAAATGCTTTGTTTGTTACTCGCGTTGTGTATTAGTTTTAGTTTTTATTCACATGAAGTACAAACCCTTTGACTTGTTGTTCAGCTACGGTCAGACCGGAACAGGAAAGACCTTCACCATGGAGGGAGAGAGGAGTCCAGATGAGAAATTCACCTGGGAGGAGGTAAGAGGAGTGTTTCTGCTGCCTCATCAGAGAACTTTAAGGAGAAGAAAACAAGCTGACGCTGCGTTTGGCCTTCCAGGACCCTCTGGCCGGTATCATCCCCAGAACGCTGCATCAGATTTTCGAGAAGCTCTCTGAGAACGGCACCGAGTTCTCCGTGAAAGTCTCCCTGCTGGAGATCTACAACGAGGAGCTGTTCGACCTGCTCAGCCCCAGCGAGGACGTCACCGAGCGGCTGCAGCTCTTCGACGACCCTCGTAACAAGGTGACGGGTGCTGAGCAACCTGCCCGCCCGGGACGCCGCAGCAGAGTCCCGCTGCAACATCTCGGGAGATGCACAATTAGCCTTTTTTCAAATGGGCCTGTATTGCATTTTTTTGGACCAAAAATGAAGTTCCCTAAACGATGAACTATTGCAGCGCGGCGTGGTGGTCAAGGGCCTGGAGGAGATCACGGTCCACAACAAGGACGAGGTGTATCAGATCCTGGAGAGGGGATCGGCCAAGAGGAGGACGGCCTCCACGCTGATGAACGCCTACTCCAGGTACTTGCTTGGCCGTGAGCCGTGCTGAAGCCTCACAGAGGAGTAGCGCACAAGGCGCCGTGAGCAGCGTGTAGCCGGTTTGTGAACGCGCTCCCTGTCGTCTCTCTGCACAGTCGCTCCCACTCGGTCTTCTCCGTCACCATTCACATGAAGGAGATCACGATGGATGGAGAGGAGCTGGTGAAGATCGGCAAGCTCAATCTGGTAATGATCCTTCGCGTTTAATGCGAGACGTTTTCTACTGGAAGTAATTATAATGTAATTATAAGATGTTTCTTTAATTATTCATGTTTTACATGATGTGACTGACGCATTTATTGATGCATTCAAAGAAGGATCCGTTTCGCTGACGTTCGTGAGGAAAGTTTCCATGATTATGCTTTACAAAGTGGGAAATTGCAGTACCGAACCTTCCCGTCTTCCCCCCTCCTCCTCCAGGTGGATCTTGCCGGCAGTGAGAACATCGGGCGTTCGGGAGCGGTGGACAAGCGAGCTCGCGAGGCGGGAAACATCAACCAGTCGCTGCTGACTCTGGGCCGAGTGATCACCGCTCTGGTGGAGAAAAGGCCTCACGTCCCGTACAGGTAACACGAAGACGTCTCTGGCCATCGAAGACCTCCAACGACATCACGCAACCGACTTAACCATCCAAATTGAGCATTGCCTAGGATCCACACAGCTCTCAAACCGCTTTAACACCTGGACCGTAGATCCTTCTTGAAGTCTTTGTTGCCTCATTAGACGTCACTGGTTTCCAGGAGTTGTGTATTATGCTCATCGGGTCTCTGGAGGAAATCTGTACAGCAGGAACGGTTTCTAAATGACCTCAGATTTAGTTTTCACTAGTTTGTTTTTCAAGTTCCATCACTTTCCTGACCAGATGGGTGAATAACGCTCACTCTTCCAACAGAGAGTCCAAGCTGACCCGAATCCTGCAGGACTCCCTGGGAGGCCGAACGAAGACCTCCATCATCGCCACCGTGTCGCCGTCCTCCAGCAACCTGGAGGTCGGTTCTCTCGCCTCCGTCAATGTCAATGTTTGCTTACGAGATGTCAATTGTGCGTCTCGGGTGCACGATGTGACGCTGCTCTCTGTCCCTGCAGGAGACTCTGAGCACGCTGGAGTACGCCAGCAGAGCCAAGAACATCATGAACAAACCCGAGGTCAACCAGAAGCTCACCAAGAGGACGCTCATCAAGGTGCAGATGAGTTCCGTATCTCGCTGTGAGGGGACGGGCCGGTAGCTCGGGGACATGTCTTCACCTGTAAGCGCTCTCTGTGCACGCAGGAATACACGGAGGAGATCGAGCGACTGAAGCGCGACCTGGCCGCCACGCGAGACAAGAACGGGATTTATCTGTCTGCAGAGAACTACGAGTAGGTCTCCTAGAGGCACCCCGGGGGTCCATCTGTCCTACGGAGAGGGTGTGCTTCCTTTATGACCCCTGTGTTTGTGTTGCAGGAGTATGATGGGTCAGATCACCTCTCACGAGGTGCACACAGTCGAGTACAGCGACAGGATCGCCGCCATGGAGGAGGAGATCAAGAAGGTACTTCAGTCGTTTTCTGTCATCATCCATCGATCAAGCTGAAGGATGCAAGTCAGCCAGTTGCCACCTTTGCGTCCTTTGTCCTCCCCGCAGGTGACCGAGCTGTTTGTGGACAGTAAGACCCGGCTGGAGCTGTGCGCCGTGGACCTGGACGAGAAGCAGCAGAGGTGAGCGACCGCTGTGTGAAACCAGGCGGCGGGGGCCGGGAGGGGGTTTATACTCTAACCAACGTGTGTGTGTGTGTGTGTGTGCGTGCGTGCGTGCGTGTCAGGCTGGAGGAGACGAGCAGAGACCTGCAGCACACCAAGGAGAAGCTGATGGAGGAGGAGTTTGTCTGCTCCGAGCTCACCTCGGTCCAGGAGTCGCTCTATGACACTGCAGGGCGGGTACTGACCGGTCCTTCTTAATCAGTGCCACTCACTCACAACATCTTCACCCCAACTCATTGACATTGTTTGCTGTCGTCCTCCAGCTGCTCAGCACAGTGGACGCCAGCACCGGGGACGTGTGCGGCCTCCAGGACAAGCTGGACAGGAAGAAGAAGGTGACGCTTTTCAAAACGGAACACAGTCGCCGAGTGAAAACGATGCGTTTCCATCTTAAACAACTTCTCTTTGCTGTCGGACTGAAAACGTCTTTCTTCAGCAACAACTTCCAGGGTCGAATAAAAATGAATGTGCTGAAGCTCTGACCTTCAAATTAAGTGACATTTAAGTGAATGAAGGTCAAACAAAGGGTTGCTCTCGATAACCTTATTTCTACAATTCCTTTAATGTAGAAACACACCGCAAGTTCCTTTTAATAGGATTTGTAAGATGTTTTGAGTGTAAAGAGGACACAAATCTGACTAACGCACACTTGATGGCCGTTCCAGGTGGAGCAGCACAACAGTGAGGTCCAGCAGAGCTTCTCTCAGCGCATGGAGGGAGCGCTGGGCCTCGTGCAGCGCTGCGTCCAGCAGCACGGCGCCAAACACCACGACATGCTGAGCAGCTACTCGCACGCCATCGGTGAGACCGGAGAGCTGCAGGGGAGCGATGCAGCAGGGACCCACAGGGGCGGCGCTAGAGACACAAAGGGGACGTTCTCTAATTCTGTGCCTCTCCGCTTCCCCCGTGCAGACGGCGTGCTGGTGATGAACGAGGCGGCGCTGAAGGGAGCGCTGACCACCGTGGAGTCCTTCGTGGGGGGGGTCGGGCAGCTGGTGGCCGAGGGCGTGACTCGCTGTCGGGACAGAGTGCAGCAGCAGGAGGCGCTGTGTGTGCAGGACAAGGAGGGCCTGCTGCAGCTGCTGGTGAGGACAAGGACAACCTTAAACATGGCCGACACAATCCCAAAATAACCCCCGCTTCAGTGTCCTCGTCCTCTTCTTCATCGGTTTCTTTGATACGCGTGTGTGCAGGACGAGCATCAGCGGGACATGGAGACTGTGCTGGTGGCTCAGACTCTCAGTGGTCTGGCGGGTTTGAAGGAGCTCAACGAGACTCTGACGGCCACCGTGGAGACGCAGCGAGCTCTGGCCGACAAGGTGAGTCCGTCCCCCGTCTTCTGTCTTGTGTTTCACACCAGTGAAATCCACGAACGCAGTCAGCCTCCTGTGCTCCACCTCCTCATGGTCCTTGATCGTGTCCCTCTCAGGTGGAGGCCATGAAGGAGGTGGGCGTGTTCTTCAGCAGCTTGGTCCAGGAGCTGGCCGCGCTGCGGGAGGAAGCCGTGCGGAGCCTGAGCTCGCTGCAGGCCGAGCACGACAAGCTGGAGGACGAGATCAGACGGGCGCAGGACCGCCAGCAGGCGGTGAGACACGGCTTCGTCCCGCTAGAGGGCAGTTAATTTGAGACCCGTTATGAAAATGTCAAACCAAACCAACGCGTCCCCGTGCTTCCTGCTGTCAGGGTGTGAAGCAGACCATGCAGGTCCTGCAGGACCAGCTCAGCCTGCTGTGCCTGGAGGCCCAGAAGGACTACACGGGTCTGCGCTCCGCCACCAAAGCTCTGCAGGAACCCCTGCAGGTCCTTCAGGAGAACATCAGCAGGTGAGTCACAAACCAGCGTTGTGGGATTGAGGGGAGATGATGAGCCTGGTCTTCATTCCTCTTGCGTTGTGTCTCTTCTGCACAGCGGCTGCAGTTCGGCGGAGCGCCGGGCCTCATCCCAGGCCGACGCGCTCTCCTCCACCTCGGCCTCGCTCGCCGCCTCTCTGCGTCTGAACGCCGACGGAGGCCAGGAGGCGCTGGAGGAGATGACGGGCTGCTGCTCCTACCTCCACGGCGCCGTGTCCGGTACTTCATTCCCCTTCGCTTAAAGTTCCCCGCCGTGCTTTGTTGCTGTTGCTGACTCCATTTTGGTGACTGCAGGTCTGGTCCAACGTGATCTCCAGCGGAGCTCCACAGCCAGGGAGCAGGCGGAGACTCGAGCCCAGGAGCACCTGTCCCTAATGGGGAGGATCTCCACTGAAGCTCAGACCCTCCGTCAGGTAGAAGGAGCCTCTGGTGTCTCACAGAGCAACACTCCGTTTCACACCAAACTCTGCAGCTTCTCAGAGGTGAAACTCGTCCTCACCCTGAATCCTTCATCTCTCCTGCAGACCGTGGAGACGCGCTGCACCGAACGGCTCCGGACAGCCGAGGAGGAGCTGTCCGGTCGGCAGGGGGAGGTGAAGCGCTCTCTGGCGGCCGTGCAGAACCAGACCTCCCTGGACCGGACGGTCCTGGACCAACAGCACGCCGAGCTACGGGACCACGTGGACGCCAGCCAACAGCTGGTCCTCGGCTTCCTGCAGGAGGAGCTGCAGCAGGACGTCCCCACCGGTAAACCAAGCTCACTTTGTTCCTCTTGATGTTCTACTGTCATTTTCTTCTTTTGAAAAATCCACTCCGAGAGGAGAACACGTCAATGAACGAACCTGCCAAGCGCATTAACCAGTTCTGCTGTTGCCTTCAGGTTCCACCCCTCAGCGGCGGGACTTTGTGTATCCCAAGCGGCTGGAGAAGCTGCGGAGCCGCAACGAGCTGCTGGAGAACCTGAGGATGCAGCAGGAGGAGCTGCAGGCCGCCATCGATGAGGAGGGGGAGGAGGAAGAGGAGGACAGCCAGGTGGATCACGTAGGTTCACTTTTCTGTTTCCTCCAGCGTTCGTTGATGACGGGATCCATGTTGTAGGACGTACGATCTCATCCATACGGGCTTCATATTTTCAACAATTTAGTTTTTAACTGACCCGGGACACTGTTTCCATTTTTCAGCGGAGTTTGTTGTTGGATGTTTTTTTGTTTTCTCTCCGTGGCAACAAATGAATTCTCCCTGGAGATAAATTCCTGCTCCGTCTTTACCGTCTTTTTGTGTGTAGGACTCTCTGGAGGACGAGCTGAGTCCTTGTAGTGAAAGCTTGAACACGGAGCCGTCCTTCATCGACGAGAACCTCGTCTTCAACGAGAGCAAACGCGTTCCCTTTTTCAAGGTGAGCGGCAAAAAATAAACACTGAAAGTTTCTATTCCCCGTATCTATCTGATCTATCTTAACGAGGGTGGATGTGCTGTAATTTCTTTCCCAGCAAAAGAAGGGCAGCAAGAAGGAGGCGAAGATTCCCGGCAGGCAGAAAACGTCCGAAAACGAAGCCGCGACGCCACAAAGATCCAGACTACCACTCCGCTCCCAGAACTAACACAATGTTAATATATTCCTCCTTAACGTCTTATTACTGTCCGTCTTTTATTTTGAACCATTTGCCTTCTAAATGTTAGGATGTTGTGTGATGAATGTCTCTTGTTTTTTAGCCGTGAATGTTTCATCGTCTTCAAGTAGCTTGTAAAAAATAAAGAGATTTATACTTGTTTCATACTTTTATGAATCATTATTCTAGTAGATCTGTACATTTTGTTTTCAATCTCACTGTCTAAATAAAATCTATATAATGTAGATCAACAATAAAATTAATAACATTTATGGCTGAAGTCTACAAAATGACAGTAGTCAAACTATTGAACACAAACCTCAGATACTCATCAGTCAAACCTTCGGTCCTCCTGGCTGCTTTGTCTCAACCAGCAGAGACGTTTACAAGAATGAACTCTGATAAACTGACTTCAGACAGCTTCTGCTTCTGCTTGTTTTAAAACCCGAATAAAGCAGCTGGTGTAAGCAGTGGATAAGAGGCCGTGGACAGAATCAGGTTTCGCTTTCATCTACGTTTTTTTTTTTTTTTTTTGTTAAATGTGTTTTTTTTTATGTTAGCTTACTTGGCACTGGTTTACCTAAAGTAATTGACATATAAATAAATATTTGGTGATAGACCCCAAAAATTGATAGATTGATAGTCATTACTAATTATACTTGTAAGCACGAGGGAAATTCCGGGAAACAACCGCATTTTACTTTCGGTTTCAAGAGGTATCAGTGAATAATGTCTCCCCAACTGAACGCGTTCCACTGTGGTGTCCGGTAAACTGCCTGCTAAAAATACGTGACGTCACTCTATTCGTCACAATTATTTTTTTTTACAATCACTTTGCTATTTCCAGAACCTTGATGTAATTTGTCAAAACTCAAAAAGGTTATCACGGTAACACAGGCTGCCGAATGTTCAAAACACTGCATCGTGCATTCACACCTTTAAAGAAATCTTGCACTTGCACAAGCATTGGTTCAAAAAAACAAATTTACTGGGAAATACCAGGAACCAGCTATAGATCACCCACACACAAGCAACTGATAATTTCACTGTGTCATTGTTTGTTTATGTTGTAGAACAAAATGGGTGATTCAGGTTTCATTATGGTACTACGTGTACAGCAAATACATCTCTGTAAAAGTGCTGCAGTAGTAGAGAGAATACTACAGACACAGTGGAATCATTGAAAAATATATTTGCAATATATTGATGCAAAACACAACAGTACAATCACAACATAGGTTTATTTGAATCAAAGCAAAAACAATTATCTATGGAATAGAAAAGAAAAGACAGTACTGTAAAACATCAAATGCAGTGTTCCTCAACTTGCTTGCTTGTACTGTAAGAAACAAAACAGGAGTGATTACTTTACTTCTACGTTGTCATCAACTCTGTGTTGTGGATTTGGCCACAGCTTCTCATCTACATCACAATGGATGTTTTCATTAGCCAAACATCTTGGAAAAAACCTTTGGGCATGGCGGATCCAGGCCTGACACTGGTGTGCTGTGATGTCATTGCAGGCGTCATCCATGGCCTGGAGCAGAGTGACTTGTTCACGAGGCTGCTTATCATGAACCATGAGAAAAATTCCTCAATCGGGTTAAGGAAGGGAGAGTACGGGGGTAAATACAGGGTGGTAATTTGTGCGTGGGCCTGAAACCATGCTTGGCTGTGAAATGTCGACATTTTATTTATTGGTCTTTCTGTTGTTTCTGTTTGCGTCGATGTTCTTTATATTTTCCAGTCTCCCTAACATGTGGCTTGCTGATTTCAGGATGTGGCTGCATTATTTTTGTACGTCTCTAGCATCGTAATTAGAGATATAATTCATAATATAATCCTTTAAATGTGGCCAGCTGGTAAGTTATACAAATAATATATGTGACTTTACTAATCAGTGCTTTTAGTTTTGAAGGACACTTTGGTAGTATTCGAATACTTCGTAATGTTGCTAAATTATAACGCTTGATCAAGGTTTTTTACGTAAAATTTGGAATTTCTACATAGAAACATGACTTGCGCACTTCTTCTACTCTTTGCTTCCACTAAATATAAACGAACATTTAATCAGGCAGTGAGACGGGCACCTTTGAGAGGAGCAGCTGGTCCTCGTCTCTTCACACTGCAAACGGTTTTTCCGCTGCATTTTCGTTGCAGCGAAAAAAAATAGGAAGAAGGAAGAAGGAAGGGCGCGGACCCGACGGAAAGTATTTCTTTGCTGACATAAACATCGATCCGTGTTCGATGGAGCAGCGGATCCGCGTGTTGGTGCTGCTCGCGGCGCTGAGTTCCGTCGGAACCGCGCAAGATCTTCGTTACTTCACGGACGGCAGCGAGCGGACCTTCGAGGTGAGGCCTCCCGTCACCGGGGAGATCACGGCCATAATATGGAAGTTCAACGGTGATCGGGTGGCCGACTGGTTCAAAGACATCGCTCCTTTGGAGATTTACCCCAGGTTCAAAACTCGCTCGAGCCTGAACACGAGCACCGCCATTTTGGTCATCAAAGACATGACCAAAGACGACGCGGGCGGGTACTCTGTTGAGATCAACAACAAGCTCCAGAGCGGGAAATATGACATGAAATGGATCCGTAAAGTCAACAAACCTGAAGTGAACATTAGAGCGTGTTGGCATATCTCTGATAAATGCACCGTGACCTGCGACGGAGGCACCGAGGAGGCCGAACCCATCGATTACGACTGGAGAATAGGAACAGAATGGAAGAACCTGACAAAGGACATCGAGATCACCAAGGTGGATCATGGAGGTGAGAAGGACATCACCTGCCGGATGAAGAACCCGGTCGGTGAAGCAGAGAGCAAACCGGTCAACAATCCGCTCTACTCCTTACAATGGAGCGAAATTGTGTTGATCGTCGTATGTCTGCTTGTGTTGGTTCTTCTTGTGCTCCTTATTGGGTTGTGTAGACGTAAGAAAAGGTCCCTTAAAACTCGAGACACACAAGAACCTAAACCTACTAATCCATCTAGTGACGCTGAAAAACCCATCCTGTCAGGTGAAACTTGAACGTGAAGCTGTGAACTGTCTCACAACATCTGTACCAACATCTGTCCTCAAGGGAACCGTGGCTGCAGAAAACAACACGTCAATTGTGTGTTTTTTTTTAACATCCAGCTGTGTGGCGCCGTGGACTGTTACTTGATTTTAGATGGATGTTCGTTGGAGAAGAGCATGAAAAATGTGATCTTGATTTTGTCATCTTAAATACGCTTCTAGCTGGTTGCTGCCTGGTTTATATGCAACACAACACATATGAGATGTAAAGTTAGGGTTGCTTGTAGTAATGCACTTAGGAACGCTGTCACTGTTTTTTGATGCTTTAAATAACCGATTATTTGAATGTACATACACCATGTTGAAAGTGCTTTTGAGTTGATGTCAGAGCATTTGGAGCATCTATATGCATCATTATTCAACTGCCTTGAAAATAAAACGTTTGACTCTGCTATACGGATTGAATGAGTCATTATTTTATGTGCCAAGTGAACACGGGAACGAAGTGAAGCCGGAAGTGAGTCGGGGATCACTCTCACCTCTTTGCTCTTTGCAGAGAGCCGGGATGGATTCAGGAGAACCGATACGGACACACGGTAAAGATCCCACAAACCCAGTGAACAATAGACCGATAGTGTTGACACATTTCTGCTAAATAATGGAGAAAAGTATAAATGAAATATTAACATATGATGTAGAAAGTAAGGTGTGTTTGTCCAAACATCAGAGTGGTTTCAGAAAAGTGAGAAATACAACGGAGCAGCTTCAAGTTTGGAACACGACACGAGGAAACCGGTATACAGAAAGTGTGGCAGTGGTCCTCTTTGACAGCCGATCAATAAAGTACTTCTATTCATAGAGAAGACACATGACATGATGTGGAAGGAAGGGCTGTTAATTAGACTTTGGAAGCTCCAGTAGGAGCTTGCGCAAATCGTGGCACTGGCAACCCGCCGAGGCATTTCCTGTTGCAGGTTGCGGTGCCGCGACGAATCGTGGCAACTGCCTCGATTGCCTGCCTCAGTTGCCACGAATTCGAGACACTTGCCACGACTTCGAGGCACTTGCCACGATTTCACGAGGCAGCTGCCACGATTCGCCGCGGCACCGCAACCTGCAACAGGAAGTGCCTCAGCGAGTTGCCGGTGCCACAATTTGCGCTAGCCCTCTCTCGGAAGTTGGGTGTTAAGGGGCGGATGTATAAATGGATAAAGATTTTCATGTCAAAGAGGTTCATAGAAGTCAGAGTTGGAGCGAGAGAGAGAGAGGAACAGGTGAGAGAGCACAGGTTGGAATACCGTTGACGGGGTGTTTCATCGCATATGATGAAAATGCAGGGATCTGGTACAAAGGTGACTGTGGTACATGTGTGTATATGAGTAGTTCAGTTATTTATTTAATTTCTATATTTTTCCTTTTTTCGGGGAGAAAGAGAGGGAAGTATATCGTCTGATCCACACTCCGGTGCAGAAGGTGGTGGTAATACACCAATGACAGGAATGCAAACTGACATAAAACCCCCAAAAAAAGAAGAAGAAGAGGAGGGAAAAGAAGGGGAAAAAGGACGTTGACCCGACAGAAAATGTTCCTCTGCTGACATAAACCTCGATTTCCCATCAGTTCGTATTGATCCGTGTACGATGGACCAGCTGATCCGCGTGTTGGTGCTGCTCGCGGCGCTGACTTCAGTCGGAACCGCGCAAGATCTTCGTTACTTCACGGACGGTGACGAGCGGACCTTCGAGGTGAGGCCTCCCGTCACCGAGCCGATCGCGGCCATCGTGTGGAAGTTCAACAGTGATCTGGTGGCCGAGTGGGTCAAAGACATCGTTCCTTTGGAGATTTTCAACAGGTTTAAAACCCGCGCGACCCTGAACACGAACACCGGCAGTCTGGTCATCAAACACATGACTAAAGACGACGTGGGCGAGTACTCTGTTGAGATCAACCACCAGCTCCAGAGCGGGAGATATGACATGAAATGGATCCCGAGAGTCAACAAACCTGAGGTGAACATAACAACGTGTTCGCCTGACTCTGATAAATGCACCGTGACCTGCGACGGAGGCACCGCGGAGCTGGAACCCGTCTACTACGGCTGGAGAATAGGCTCCGCAGGATGGAGGATCCTGGGAAAGGACGTTGAGATCAACAAGGCGGATCATGGAGGTGTTGAGTACATCACCTGCCGGATGAGTAGCTCGGTCGGTGAAGAAGAGAGTGACCCGGTCAGAAATCCGCTCTTCCCGGACCCGGTGCTCTCAGCTGTAATTGGGTAACTGTGGGCGAAAATAAATGACTCTACCAAAAGTATCGCATTAAAGTTTCTTGTAGTAAAGCACCTTAGGAACGCTGTCACTTTTTTTGTCTGCTGCCTAAAGTAAACTCTTCTTTTGTCTGGCGATGCCACTTTTTTCATGTTAATCTTGCTATTTTGCATATGAACAGTTTTATAAAGTGCCTTGAAAATAAAGGTTTGACACGGGACTCATCAGGGCCACTATAGACTGTGCAGTGTATCAGTCAGCCACTATAGACTGTGTAGTCTACCACACAATAATTTACACAGATGCATCAAAAACAATCAATGGAAGAGTGGAAGTAGCATTTGTCCTACCAGAATAAGATAATGTCAAACAATTAATAAAGGACCACTTGTCAGTATGCAGAACAGCAATACTGCTGGTGCTGAACTGGGTGGAAGACAACAGGCCGGGGAAAGTTTAATAGGATCAGACTCATGCAACGCATTAGTAACCATCAGAGATGTCCAGTCAGACGCGCCATTGTAGAAATCCACCAAACTCTTCTCCGAATGGAGAAAAATAAGACAGCAGTCACATTCATGTGGACCCCAAATCATAAAAAGGTTGAAGGGAACCAGCTGGCACACAAATACGCAAAGATGGCAACAAGGGAAGAAGAAAGAAACATAATTATACGTAAATTATGTTGTTTTTGAAGTCAAGGTTTAAACTGTAATGAAACACAAATAGCAGAAGAGATGGGGAAGGAAGGAGGAAGCAAAGAACATTGTTCTCCTTCAGCTTGATGCTGCTTCCTCCTGCTCCATAAAACACAACTAATGTAAAGTTAGTTTATAACCACACAACAAAACAAAAGGAGCAAATCAACTTCAGTTCATTTGTGTATTTATTCTGTCACGTTACTGACTTAGAAAGTGATGATTCAGGTTGATAACTTGTCTACCTGAGCTCACTTTGATCCATTTCTGTTCATAATATGAAGTATAAACTATATACAAAAACGCCTCAGCGTCAACCTCTAAAGTCATTAAAGTGACTTTTCACTAATAACTACAGACGAGCTGCCGGTTAACGTGAGCTGCTCGTTGTGCGTTTGTTCTAAATGTGTGTTGGTACTTTACTGAATTTATATGTAAAACAATGAATTTGGCAAATGCAACAAAAAGTGACAGAATTAAGACAATTGTAGAGATACTGGGGATTAAAGAAGCTCCGAATATGAACGCGTCTGACATAGGCGACCATTACCCAATACTATGCTCATTAAATTGCAGAATCTAATACAATAGATTGATGGTGTTTTCATAAAGCCATCTGGGGAACATTTAAAGAACGCTGTAGGACGGCATGCAAGGATCTATCTTCAGAGGGTCAGCTGGGAGAGCGTAGTATCCTCTATGACTCCAGGTGCTGCATCAAGATGCATTGCAAAGAGTAAAGTGAAGGGGGAAAAAGACAACGGCGTCATGCTGTTAAAGAAAGAAATCAGATTGAACAGATTCAGAACCACTTCCAAGGCTTCCTCATGGTGATTGACCAGTAGCATAAACTTGTCTTGGCCGAGGCCATCATACGAACGTAAAGGCATCATAACGTCAGAAATCCATTCATGTAAAGTCATTCAAAGGGAACTTTCGGAAAGACGAGGTCGTTATAAGATTCTGACACGCAGGACTGAACTCAGCTCCGTCCTTAGTGGCAAGAAGGGGATCAGATAATATAAGTGCCGGCGGGGGACGAAGGTGGAGTGTGGAGGGAGTTCTGGCAGTGGAGGAGGGTGGGTGACTCCTCTAGGACGCTGATACAATTAAAAAAGAGACGCTGAATCTGCGCACTCCGGTACAGTAGGTGGCGCAATAAACCCAGACGCGCTGGTTGCGATCGGATCCGCAGAAGAAGAGAATAGAAGAAGGAAGTAGCGAAGGAAGGGCGAGGACCCGACAGAAAATGTTCCTCTGCTGACATAAACATCGATTTCCCATCAGTTCGTATTGATCCGTGTCCGATGGAGCAGCGGATCCGCGTGTTGGTGCTGCTCGCGGCGCTGAGTTCCGTCGGAACCGCGCAAGATCTTCGTTACTTCACGGACGGCAGCGAGCGGACCTTCGAGGTGAGGCCTCCCGTCACCGAGCCGATCGAGTCCATCGTGTGGAAGTTCAACAGTGATCTGGCGGCCGAGTGGACCGATACGAGTCCTTTGGAGATTTACCCCAAGTTTAAAACCCGCACGGACCTGAACACGACCACCGGCAGTCTGGTCATCAAACACATGACTAAAGACGACACGGGCGAGTACTCTGTTGAGATCAACCGCCAGCTCCAGGGCGGGAAATATGACATGAAATGGATCCGTAAAGTCAACAAACCGGAAGTGCACCTAAGAACTTTAACGTGTTCGCCTGACTCTGATAAATGCAACATGACCTGCGACGGAGGCACCGAGGAGGCCAAACCCATCGATTACGACTGGAGAATAGGCTCCGAAGAATGGCAGAACCCGGGAAAGGACATCGAGATCACCAAGGCGGATCATCGTGATGTTAAGGACATCGCCTGCCGGATGAAGAACCCGGTCAGTAAAGCAGAGAGTGAAGCGATCCCCAATCCGCTCCTCCCGGACCACTCGTTGTCTGCAGGTGCAATTGTGGGGATCGTCGTACTTGTACTTGCACTAATAGGTGGAGCGTTAGCTCTGGGTTGGTCTTTTAAATATAAGAAATGGCCCTTCAATGATCGCGTCTCATCTGAACCGGAAAATCCTCCCGGAAACCCTCCTAACTCCTCCTCAGAGATAATACCACTCAAACCCCCCCCGTCTGATTCAACTTTGTGAAGCTGTGAAGTGTCTCACAACATCTGCATCAACATCTGTCCTCAAGAGAACTGTGGCTACAAACACGTGCCAACTGATTGTGGGTGTTTGGCCTCCAGATGTGTGGCCTCGTGGACTGTTAGTTGATTTTTAGATGGATTTTAAAGCGTTTTTTTTTTGCCAAACGAACAATGGTAGTTGGAGAAACGTGACCTTATCTTGATCTTATCTTGCCTTTTTTAAATATGCCTATAGTTTGTTGCTGCTTAGGTTTATATGCAACACAACACATATGAGATGTAAGCGGGGAAGATGAACGGATGAAACAACTTGTGGCGCAGGGGTTAGAGGAGGTGTGCTGGTGTAAGAATACGTGTTCAAGATTTGGAGCCTGGTCGGGGTTATCAAAAATTCAGCCGAATGACTTCTCTTGTTCTGGGAAATTTATTTGTCAGATCACAGGTCAAGTATCAGCACTGCGTTTGCAAAGGCAGGAGCAGTTCAGGCAGCACACAGGCCGGAAGAACAACTAACTAACATCAGCAAGAACGGCATTCCTCAGCCAGGACATAAACTGACTCCCCATCCTGTCAGACTCGTGTCTGCCTGCTTGGCAGATCCTGCTTCTTACCTAACTCTTGAATCAAGACAAGACAGCGAACCCCCAACAAAGCCCATGAAAAGAACTTTTGATTATTACTGGGAAGCACAAGGTTGGTGGTTCAATTCCAGGCTGCCCCATGTTCCATGTCGAAGTGTCCCTGAGCAAGACACCTAACCCCTAATTGCTTCCCGGGCAAAATGTGAAAAAGCCATGGGTTGTCTGCTAAATGACATGTAATGTAACATTCAGTATTCAGCTACGTGTCAGCAGGTCACAATCTTACACCATCCCAAAAATATACTAATTAAAAATACGTATGAGTATAAATTACTCTACCAAAGGTACCACATTAAATCAAGTTAAAGATGCCTAAGTGAGGCATGGGAAAGGGAAGTTTGGGGTGGCCTGCTGGGACTGACCCGACCCTGGATAAGCCGGCACTGTTTTTTAAAATGGCAGAAGAATATGATTTGAATGTACATGGTTAAACATGCATGCTTTTATGATAAAGAGAAAAACCAATGCAGAGTCGATGTCAGAGCATTTGAAGCATATATGCATCGTGATTAACTGGATAAGACTCTTTTCTATTTTTAAGCACCACTTTCTGTCTCATTATTTTCTCTGTCTCACTTTTTAATTTATTTTAGTTAACATTTTAAACTTACCGTTTCCATATGAATTGTTTTTAGAAAGTGCTTTGAAAATAAAACTTTGACTCTGCTATACGGATTGAATGTGTCATTATTTCATGTGAGTGACGAGCGAACGCAGGAACGAAGCGAAGCCGGAAGTGTGTCGGGGATCACTCTCATCTCGTTCCTCTTTGTGCGGTGATGCTAGCAGCGTTTAACCGGGGATGGATTTAGAAGAAGCTCTTCAAGTTGTCGGCGAGTTTGGACCCTACCAGAGGCGGGCGGTGGCCATCCTTGTTCTGACACAGGTAAAATAATAAATAAAAACCATAATAACTGGTTCGTGCATGCACAATAAGCGCGGTAAAGCGTGTGCGTTGTCACAGCTATAGCGCGACGTGGCTTTCACCCGCTAACGTCGCTGTGGATCAACATCATCATTTAGCGTGTTGGCGGTTGGACATTGACACGTTGGAGCCGTCACGTTAACTTGGTAGTTTATCATTCACTTAGTTGCGAGTGCGTTTAGTAAACTCTGCGGGTAGAAAACTTCACACCAGACTTCCTTGTTTTTTTGTTGTTTTTTTAAACCGAGACGAGCGTTCTCCTCGTTTGTCAGACGGGCCTCCGCACTGCGCGGCAGCAACTGGAGATGATTTACTTTTTAATTCCGAATATCACACAAAGGCCGTTTGAACGTGACGTCACTGTGTCAAACATGTCATCTGTTCGTCCTGTGCTCGTCAAGATGGAAATCCCCCGCGGCCAGTCGGCATAGCTAAAATAATAACGGCTCTTGATGACGTCAACAAGGATCGGATTTATTGGTTAAAAAAACCCGTCTCAAGTGTATTTAAACCCCCCCCCCCCACACTAGTCACTCATTGGTATGTAACAGCCTTCTAAATATATCGTTATATTAAATGAAGTTCGTTAAAGCTTGCGTTAGCTAGCTAGCTAGCTAGCTAGCTAGCTAGGTAGCTTGCTCCCCAAACTAAGTGGCACAGAGGTTTCCTCTCTATAAAGCACGGCCTCCCATCTCTGAGGCCGGGGATCCAAGAGGCTTTTTAAGTAGTATGTTTTACTCAACTTCATTAAACACTCAACAACACATGTAGATACTGCGTTGTTTTCCCTTGACACTTGAATGAAAAACTGTAATCTGAAAAAGTAATGTCAGATAAATGTAGTGAAATAAAGTGGAGGAGAAGTATAGCGTCAAATTTGGATGATATTTCAGTCCTTTTTTTTTCACTATCCCACAATTGCAGTTTAGAGAGGAATAATATAAAGTGTTCCTTTAGACTTTAATTTGTGGTTTAGATAATGTTGCATCTACAAGTTTAAATCCGCATGTGAGACGTGCACACCGGTTGTTGGACTTGAAGGCTCCTGTGGTGACGTTGATGCTCCTTCTTGTAAACTAGTCCCTCAGGTACTGTGCTGATCCGTGTGCTTCCAGGTGTACATGGCCTGTCAGTCCATGCTGATCATTCTGGTTGGATCCACGCCGGAGTACCGCATGGAGCCGCAGGACGGGGTCCCGTCCGGCCAGCAGGAGCTCCTCCAACGCGTCACCTTCACGGAGGACATTGACTCCATAGTGACTGAGGTGAGGGAGCTTCAGTTCATCGTCACCCTCACCCAGCCGACGCCGTTGACTCAGCAAGTGAGCCTTTCCTCTGTGTTCCAGTGGTTTCTCGTCAAGCAGCAGGCCTATAAGGTCAGCCTCGCCGGGTCGCTGTTTTTCGCCGGGCTCCTGGTCGGGAACGTCGTCTTCGGGCCGCTCTCCGACAAGATCGGGAGGAGGCCGGTTTACCTGACAGGTGAGGAAGACCATGAACATGATCACAGATTGTGCTCAGGCCCGCTCTGCTCATCTCTTCCTCGGCCTCCCAGGTCTCTTTTTTGAGGTGATCTTCGGCTATGTGACCGCCTTGGCGCCCAGCTACGAGGTCTTCGCCGTGTCTCGTCTCCTCGTGGGACTGATGAACGGCGGCATCGGCCTCGTCTGCTTCGTTCTCACTCAGGAGTACGTGGGCAAGTCCTACTGGGCCATGACCGGTACGAAGCACCCATCGGTCCTTCCCTCCGTACCGCGTCTTAGTTTTTACCTGTTGATCATTTGGTTGGGATGGAAGGAATGACTAGCTGAGTTGAGTTTTTACTTTATTTCCGTCTTCAGGGACGTTGACGAGCATGAGCTTTGCCGTCGGCATCGCGCTGTTTGCCGCTCTGGGCTACTTCGTGCGGCCGTGGAGGAACCTCGCCGCCGTGGCGAACACGTCTGGTGTCCTCTTCTTCCTGATGTCTGTGTGAGTTTAAATGTCAGGGGGATGATTCCAAAAACATCCGAAGCGTTTCTTCTCACAAGAGGATTCTAAAAGGATTCTACATTTGGTGCATTATTTGATCAGCAGCAGTTTCAAGGCAATACGGGCATTTTTAAAGAGTGTAATGAATGCGCCTGAAGCAGAATACGTTACATTTAGTTTTGTGTATGATGCTGGTATCTTCACGCTGGCTTCCAGACCTTCATTACAGCCTTTTGAAGACAGATTTCCATCTCCGATGATTTTGCAGCTCTGTCGGTTAAACGCAGGCGTGACAATTAAAATCGTCAAATTTATGATTCAAAGAATACATGTTTTGCTGCAAATACAACAATCTCTCCTTGCCTCCTTTCCTCCAGAACTCTGCCAGAGTCTCCTCGCTGGCTGTATTCTCAGGGTCGGACGGAGCAGGCTGAAGAGGTAAAATAGATTAATACGAAGAGAGAATTCATAATGTCCGAGTAAGTTAAACATGCATTGGAATGACTATTTTTATAGAAGAATGTTTAGTTCTCCTGGAGATCTGGACGTGATTTGAGTTAGAAACAATAACAAGTTTGACTCCTGGATTGTGCATGGTCTTTGTGTCATCTTGTCGTTGTAGGTCCTGCGCTACATCGCGCTGAGGAACGGCAACGCTGCGAACAACCTGCGGTTGAAACGCGTTGGTGGTGCTAAAGCCGGTAACCGCGGCAACGGGGGTGCGGGTGTCCTGCAGCTGGTGATCCATCCGGTCCTCCGGCTCAGGACGATGGTGCTCATGTATGTCTGGTGAGTGTGTAGCACCACAGAAGAAGAACGAAATGTGCAAACTTTAGGAACAAGCAGAATATTTACTTAAATGATGATTGTGAAATAGTCAGGGAATGTTTATTGTTTGTAAGAACACTGTGGTTTCTTGTACGGTGACATATAGAGTATTTTCAGACTGTGAGGAGGAAATGAGATGTTCACCACTTTAACTTTAGAGTATTAGCAACTTTACGTAGTGTAAACTCTGCCACACACATCTCTACGTGTTCTTGAAATCTTCACCTTCTGCTTTCAACAGTTTGGCTTTGCTTATATTTTGCACGGTTTAGAGTAAACAAGCTCACCTGCAGAAGAAGAGGGAAGAGACACATCTTAAGGACACGCAAAACAAGATAAATGTCAAGGAGCGCCTTAGCATGCTGGAGATGTAACTTCTAACTATAATCATCAAAGTGCCTTACATAGTGTGTGTGTGTGTGTGTTGCAGGTATGCGTGCAGTCTGGTGTACTACGGTCTGACTCTGGGGGCCGGGGAGACGTCCGGCAGCCGTTATGTGAACGTGGCCATGTACGGCCTGGTGGAGCTGCCCGCCTACCCGCTCTGCATATACTTCATCAACAAACACTGGTGAGACGGACGCACACACGGCGACACACACTTTTGACCTTCTCACAGCTCTTTTTTTTAGTTTCATCAGCCATGTTCAGTTCGGTTCATTCGGTTCAGACGTTTGCGGCGCACAATGTTTGCGAAGCGTCCCCGCTGAAGCGCCTGCCGGCGGTCTTCTGTTTTCAGGGCGGGGAGGAGGAAGAGCATGGCCAGCTTCCTGTGTCTGGCTGGCTCTGCCTGCTTCTGCACCATGTTCATCCCCGAAGGCTCCGGTGAGACAGACGAGTACACTTCTGATCTCAAATGTGCGGCGAAACAAACCCGACAGGTCCGGAATATTTAAAGGGGTTTTAAAAGGCTTAAATTTTTTTTTTAATTAATGCTCTTATCTCATACAATTAAAAGTTTGGAAGAATTTTCTTTACACCGCACAAGCCAAATTAATGCTTCAAATTAGATTATATTGAATTAAATCTATTTAGCACTGCAAATATTTCTTTAGCTGTGACCTGTAGTTTTTGGTCGTTGCCATGACGGCCTAAAAGCATCTTGAATCCACTCAGCCGCCAGCAACCATGAGCTCACATTCTAAAATGTTCAATTCTTTGGCCGACTCCTTTTCGTCCACAGGGGCGTTGCTGAGCGTCACGTCGTTCGCTCTTCTGGGGAAACTGATGGTCAGCGCGGCGTTCAACATCGCCTACGTCTACACCTCTGAGCTCTACCCGACGGTTATCAGGTGAACTAAGGACACGGACGTTGCGCCGCCTAAAGAGGACCCGAGGGTGTCGCTTTCTTCCTCACCGCTTATTTCCGTGCGTTTCAGGAATGCTGGTTTGGGAGTTTGTTCCATGTCCTGCCGAGTTGGAGGAATCCTTGCACCGTTTGTTCCCTCCATGGTCAGTAATGTCATGTCGTGTCAGAGCCGTCTGATTCATTCACTCGTACTCCATCTTTCTAGTTAAATTTTCTCAATCCAAACATTTGCAAAATACGGTGAGTTTGGTGACATTGTAGAAGTCTCGTCTTCTCCAAAACAAACCGACATGGTGATTTAAAGCGGTAAAATATTAAGAAAACAACCAAGATCTAAAAGGTTATTGTATCTACATATTATTTGTATTCACTGGATCCTTATGGACTAAAGGAAAATAAATAATCGACCACTTCAAATGTAGGGAGTCACTTGAAATCTCCTTTGCAAATTCCTTAGTTGGATTAATCAACGTCTACTGTAGCTCATTTTGATTGTGTGTGTGTGTGTGTGTGTTGCAGCGGGCTCTCCACACCTCCCTGCCTTTCACCGTGTTCTGTCTGAGCGGGCTGTCTGCGGGCTGCCTCGGCCTCCTGCTGCCCGAAACCCTCAACGGACCTGCGGCCGAGACTCTGGAGGAGCTCGGCAGCTCGAGCCGCGGCCGAGTGCTGGAGAGCAAGGTGAGCGAGCTGCTGGTTCTGCCGCCGTGCTCGCGAAAAAACAAACGCATGTTGACACACAACGCAATCTCAGCGGCGGCGGAACCCGCGCGGGCGGCCGTGTCCATGATCACGTCTTTCACTCGTCACGTCCGGCGTTTGTTTTTTGTTCCCCGCAGGCTCTTTTGTACAAAGATGACAATAAGAAATCAAACCGCATGTGAGGCCGGCGGTGTCGGGTCTTCGTCACCAGAGCAGCTCACGGCGGCGGCGCGGAATGTCTTCACCTCATTCTGTTTGAAACTGCTGCCTCAGGAAATCGCTGGACTCTCCCTTTTTTTGATGATGGACTTGAAGGACTAGTCACCGCGTTGATGTCTGTGAACTACGACCTCTTGAGTGGGGGCAGGGGAGTAGACGCCGACCGAGGAGGGCGTTAATCGAGTGACCAGCAGTTCCTCTCGTACGGAGGTTTACCACAGGTGACCTCCTGCCTTTTTAGTTAATTTCCTGAACACCGTCGTGGTCTTTGTGCCTTATTTGGAGGTAGACGGCTGAGACGGACCGATACGTGACTTGCGTTACATTCCAGAGATTCCAGGAAGTCAGAAAAACCGCTTACTGCCCACAAAGGTGTGATGGAAATGATCTGACATCAAACGCACTATACATTCCTACTTAAAGTGTAAGCCAGTGTCGTAGTCAAGACCACCTGAGCCAAGTCGGTGTGTCTTTATCGAAACAGAGTGTTTTCAGACAAAGTGAACAGGCCAAACTCTGCATGACACACTTTCAATAAAATGTGGATCATGCAAAGCGTCCTTGATCCGACCTTCCCATATGTGACTCAGGACCAGAGGAAACGTTAATTATATTCTTTATTTAGCAACTTTTTGCCCCTTATGTATGTGCTCGGTGCTGCGTGTGCCTTCATGTTCCTTATTGGTTGACGTGTAATGATGTGGGGCTTCTAACCGTTTCACATTTTCTTTTACATTTTCAATCTGTAAATCCATGAATCTCAAAGGCTCTTTGGGCTTGAGCCGAAAATATATAAACATTATTATTAATGGTTCACTAGTTGGCTACTTATCTCCACTTTCTGGTGTTTAAGAAAAAAGCAAAAGCAGTAAAATGGTAGCTGGAGTTGAAATTTTGTGAGTGACCAAACGACTAAAGAATCAACAGGAACTTTTTAGGCTGAAGGTTTATTACGACTTGAATTCATGGAGAATCACGTCCAGTAATAATGTTGGGGTGCCTCCATTTCAAGTTTATTCCTGTTATCAATAAAAAGACTGACACACTTTGCTGTATTATGAGAAAGACGCTTTGTGTTTGCACGAAGCAAAAGGTGCCAAAGGAGTGACACGTGTTTATTATTATTATGCCACCAAAGTGCGTGAAACAAGGTGAAACAACTTTAGATTAACAACAAACACCGTGCAGTTATTAATCAAACCACAACTCTGGTAACAAAAACGAAACTCATATTTTTGTACGTGCATCTAAACATGTCATCACTGCCCTGTGTGCCTTCTCATGTAGCCGCGACCTCTGAAATGTTTTAAAGAGAACCTGTAAGATATTATGGAGATGTAAATAGAAATGTAGGTTATATTAGTTGTATGAGATGTTTTCTATGCCATCATTTTGTATTGTATTTGTATACTATCATACTCTTACATTGTGTGCGATGTAGATTTAATGTCTCTGGGTCCTTAAAATGTAAAATGATCTATTTATGTTATGAACAGTAAACGGTTGTTTACCTGGCGGGTCTTATTTCCTTCACTCTGGTGACCAACTACAATTCCAAGTGTTGTGTCCACTGATACGGTTCAACTGTAACCCGGAAACAGCCGTGTTTCGGTCCTGAAGGTGCATCGTAAAAGATTCCAAAATGTACACTATAAGAAAATGATAAGAAATCGCTATGACGTTAAAGCATAATAATAATGCTTAAGGCCAAAAATGTGTTTTTATTTCTAAAGGAACACCTACTTAAAATATCAGTGTAAGAGTATGCTGAAAACAGAACAAAGGGGTCACTGCTCATCAATCGGTTAGTCAGTTTGTGTTCATGTGGGACTGGTGGGTCAGAATCAACCCTTTAAAGACATCAAAGTCGTTAATAGGTTCATATAGTGTTCACCCAGATTTATTCAGCTTTATGTCCCTACTGCACTACAAATGGACATATTGAACTTTGTACTTTACTTACTAATTTACATATAAGGATTCCACCTAACCATTTTAAGTAATAAGAGGACACAACTTGTGTCCTTGTGATAATAAATCAATTATCTTGTTATCCAAAGATAATCACATAGCCAGCTTTTATTGTAGAGACTATAATAAGTTGTTTTATAGTTGGCTGTTTTGGGCTTCCACACACTGGTTATGCAGCTTCAGCCCTCTTTGATTAACGACAGTGTCCTGCTGACTACGATCTTCTACCTCAGTGAAGAATCGTTGTACTCACTGCTGCTACATTCTGAATATCTGCTGCAGTTACAAGCGGCGTCCAGCAGGTGGCCCTGTTTTCCTTTCAGCGAATCAGGGCGCGAGCCGGAGGGGAGGGGGGCGGTAATGACGTCATTGTTGGGGTATTTTCAAGATGGCGCTGGACTGTGGCCGGAATGCCGCTGATGCAGCCAGTTAGAAACGCAGAGGGGATTTAATTAATCTTCTGTCCGGCGGCGCCGTTGTATTCTCGAGACGGAACTAATACAGTCACTGTGAGACATTAAAGGACTGACATGTCCCACGCGGTGAGTATCGGGTAACGTTGAAGGCTAAAATGGTAGCCCCTTCTTCAAAGAACAACAAAACCTGCTGCTGCTTTTGCTGCCGCTGCGGAGCCGGGCCGACCGGGCGGGTGGACTCGTTGCGGGATTTCACGCCCGGGGTCAAGGCTCGCTCGACGGACTGAGTCGCCATGGAAACGACGAAGGAGAACGGAGGTGCGCTCGCCGTCGACTTGAACGAGAACGAAGAGGGCGCCGCCGACGCGGGAGAGGGGCCGGCGGCTCGCGGACGCTACGTAGCGCTGAAGGACCGCAGCGCCGCGCCGCGCGCCGGGGTCAGCGGGGGTCAGGAAGCCGGGAGGGGTCACGTTTATGTCACCGGTAACGAGAGGAATGCAAACAGAGACGCCTCGGCTCAGCCGCCCCTACGCGAGAGGGAGATCACGTTGGATGTGGTCGCTGCGGAGAACTGCCCCCCCGTCCAGTTGACCGGCGGCCGCGTGACATCGGGGGTTCGCGGCGTCCTGAACGGATTCAACGAGTCATCCGGCCAGGAGGAGCCGGGGGTGGTCGTAGGCGGAGGAGGCCTCTCGGGGACCACAGGCGCTTCCCGTCCAGCTGTGCTCGAGGTTCGGGTTTCAGGGGACCGGGGCGGAGGGACGAGGCAGCCTCCCGCGGGGGAAAGCGAAGGGGAAACCCCGGATTCCGACGACGACGACGCCACGCCGGGAGAAGAGGCCACCGGCTGCACCAGGACCTTCCTGCCCCCCGACCGGCAGCCGTGCACGGGGAAGCACCAGCGGGACGGCGCTTGCACGGCCCTCGGGGGTCCGGATGTAAACATGGCAAACGGGGATGTTGGCAGCCCCGAAGCCGACCTGGCTTGCTGTAAACAGACAGGGGCGCTGGTTCTGGACCAGACACTCGGTCAGTGCGCGGGAGTTAAAGCTGTGAACGGCGGTTTCCACATCGTGACCAACGCCAGAGCAACGTGCGACTGGTCCGACTCGGACTCTTCCCCCGAGAACCACTCCGACGTGGACCTTGACCTGGGGGAGACGCGGCAGAGCTCTCGGTACCCGGGGGACAATGCGACCGGCGTCCCCCACTCCCTCGACCCACCCAAGGACTCCCCCACCCTGGGACCAAGTGCCAAACCGCCCCCGTCCTGCCGGTCCACCGCGGAGGACGAATTCGGTGACCTCAGTCTGCCCGTCAGGCCGCAGAGTTTGAGGACTAACTCCAACACCGTGTTGTCCCTCAGCTGCGACGCCACGCCGTTGTCCCCCGACGACGATGGGGGGTTTTATTTCGGAGACGAGGGCTGCGAGGGGGACTTCAGGGGCGTTTTGGAAGCGGGTCGCAGGCAGAGCGCCCCGGACAAGCTGCCCGATGTGACCCAGGAGGCGGACGGCTCGGACCTGAAGCTCATGCCAAAGAGGTTCGGCATAGCAGATTTCTTCACCAGGTAACCGCGAGCGAGTGTCCGCGTATAGTGCAAACGTCCACGCACAGCCCGCGTCACGTGTCGTAAAAGGCCTGCAGGCGACGAGTGCCAGCAAGCCAAACAATCATTACTCAACCCAAACACACGCTCAGTAGAGGATTCACTTCGCTCTCCAGCGGCCGATCCTCGTCCCCTTAGATTCTCACTCTGATATTCTACAAACCGTTAAAGTTAATATTAAGAGTTTACCCACAACTCCTGATACACAACACAAACAGACCTCCTTGTGCATTCATCTCCTTTTACTGTAGATTTTAGGGAATGCAGCAGCTGATGCAAATATCATTTACATCACACAATTCCTGCATTACAGACCAATGCTTGAGTGGTGAGATCCAAATAGGCTTCATCAAGTCCGTCTGATCATAAGCCGGAAAATGTACTTTCTATGTGAAGGAGAAAGAACAGTCAGTTTATCAGCCTCGCCTGGAGGACACCAGCTGACAATAAACTTCAGAAACTGTCAAATGTGACAGTTTTTTTTTTTGGCATGTTGAATGGTTTTCCGTTAAAAGTGCTTTTGTTGAGGATTGTGTAACTCTTCATCTTCACGATCATCACCACCAGCGTGGCATCATTCTCCACATTGGGCCTCCAGCGGAGTTCCCTTGCGCTCAAACTGCTGGAATTTGTTATCTTAGTTTTGGTTTTAGGATGGTTGACTTCTCTTTTGTCTTAATCGCCCACTTGTTTGTACAACAACTGCACAGGAGTAGCTGACGTGACTAATTTGTATTTTGGGGTAATTGGGATTGAACTCTGGAACGAGCCGATGTCATTGTGACGTCTGTCCAAAGTCAAGAGGGTCCGGATCAGAGGGAATAAATAGCAATGTATGAATTTCTTACATATATTCCAGTGCAGTCCTCCAAAACCAGCGACTGTTTAACGCTTGCACAATAAATGACTAATTGATCGTTCTGACAGCAGCGACGATTCAACGCGTGACCCGGATGACTTCAGAACATTTTAACAGGTAGAGAGACGTTGACAAGCGGGAATGTCGTGATCCATTTTAAGGAGAGGCGGCGTCGGTTAATGAGTAAGCCAGACGTGGTCGCGATGTGTTTTGGTCAGCTATTAGAGTTCTTGACGTGGTTCAACTGATGAATCACAACGTTATGTTCCGCTTTGGGGGGGGGGGGGGGGGGGGGCAGTTCTTACTGTCCAATCGGAGCCCGGTTGCATCAGTAACCACACGCCAAAGAAGAGGAAAAGAGACTTCAACAGAAACAAAACATGACGTTTGGCGACTAAACGCATTTCTCCTGCAGAAACGTGCCTTTTCTCTTGAATCCCTCACGGAAAACGAAGGTAGTTTGTTATAACCACATTTGGGGATAATCTGATGAACACACACATAAATCCTTGTGTCCCAAGATGAGCCAGAGATGCGGTGGGATGATTCCTTATTTAACATCAGTTTCTCTTCTAGCAGGGATTAAACGGGATGATAGACTTGACCATTTGACGTATCTGCTTCTTTTCATAGACGCTGCGAGCCTCCGTCTGTGTAGCGTAATAGCGTGCATGTTAATCGTGCCCCACTTTGGCGTATGCGCAGTAAGTGATACAGCAGATCTCAGTGAGCATTGACTCGGTGCAGCCTCTTTCCTCGGGGCTTGGCCCACATTCACTGCTCCCTCCGCGCTCCAGTTCTCCTCCATCAGGCCGTTTAACCTCCACGTGGCCGCCATGATGCAGCAGAGACGCCGTGTCCGCCTGTCAGCCACGGAAACCAACTCGCTCTGTGAACAATGGAGGCTTTGGGCACAATCACATGATCCTTTTCAACAACCACACTCGCTGCTGTTTAGCCAGAAATACTGCAAACACGCCTTCGAAATGGACCGTTATTATTTTTCTTTGTGTCGCTCATGACATTTACAGTATTTGATTTTACATCTTGTAAACTTAAGTGTTAATACTAAGAAGTATTCATTTATTAAACACATTTGCCTCATAGCCCCCGAAACGGTTATTATCCTCAAACAAAGTGATTAAATCAATAAATTGTGGTTATATTCTGGTATAGTTCATTCATACCAGCCCAACCTCCAGAACGCGATCCTCAAACATGTCCCGTTACGACGGAGCTCGTCCTAGAAGGAGAGCGCCGTCGTATCGGCCTCGATGGTGCCACACCTTAACCTTTTTTTTCTGATCTGCTGTGAGCCACAAGTCCTGACACACCAGCAGCACCGTGTGCTCCCACTAACACCAGGAAGCCTGCAAGGCTTTTCAGGAGTCGGTCAAAAGCTGCGGCCTGGAGGTCGGCTGACAGCTGTGGCGCTGTTTGTTTTAAACCTTTTAGAAACCGTAGGAGTTCTTCTAGGACGCTGTGGGCGGTTGTCCGTGGACCTGCTGCTGATGTAGTGTGAATCGTTGGGCTTCAGCATTAAATCGCTGCACCATCTTCTATTATTGGCTGTAAGGGATCGTCCAGATCAAGTTCACGTCTTGTGATACAGATTCAGATTCTTCATTCGGTTTGTTTCCCACAATACTAGACTGCATCCAGGCCTCTGAGTTGTCTGCCACATGTTAGACTTCTGTGATTATTCCGACAGAGCTGTGGGCTCCTTGGTGACCGTAGAGGGATTCAGAATGTAGACCTCATTGTTTTGTGCCACAGCTAGGAAAAAAATACCCCCCCCTCCTCCCCTCCACCGCCTCTCAAACACACTCACTCTTTCTTGCGGCTCTACTTCAGCTCCAATTGTGATATTTGATCACCAGCAGTCAAGCTGAGCAAAGTGGAACTGCACCCTGGCAGCATTCTTGTAAAAGACACACAAGGAAGTGAAAGTTGAGCTGGGTGCAGTTTTTAGAGGGCGATCACTGATGCAGTAACACCTCACAGATGTTGTTTAATCCCCGTCTGGTTCTTGGTTTGGACGCGGCCCGCAGCAGCTGGCTTGAATGTCACAACGTCTCAGAGGAAATCCAGACAGTCGGAGAGAAAACTGGCCTGCTGGGAAGCCTCCACGCTGGCTGTTTGCTTCACACTGCAGATCAAATCAACTCCTGAGTAATTCTAACAAATACAACCAGGATCGCTCCTTTTATTTAGGCTGTAACTCAAAATCAGCCGAGAGCCGTTCAACCTTTCGACAGCATCTGGCTGTTTGTAACATTCTGTATTGTTTCAAGGTTCAACCGTAGAATAATGAACCTTCTTAATATCAACACGGCGTGTAATCAGCCACGGTGGCATTGAGCGGTTGGTTCAGCAACAGAATAGCACTGAAATGTTCTGCTTATTTCAGAAACATAATGACCCATAAACCGAATGTGGAGGCCACTCAGACAGGTTTTCCACTTGGAAGCATTCCGGTTTCTGTTTGTAGTCTGAGAATTATTGACCAATCACACGAGAGCGTCTCTGGTTACCGGCAGGTAAACAGAAAGAACAGAAGAGGCAGCACGCGTCGGCCTTCATCTGACCACTTTTACTCTTGTTTATGAGCTAAAAGATAAACTGAAGGCTGTAAACCGTCTGATCGGCAGCATCTGTGCTGGGATTCAAGATGCTCCCTGGTATCATGTTCACAAACACACCTGGTACGCATATTTTAAATGTTAGTCCCTGATTTTGGAACAGGTGCATTTTAGAACAGCAGCCTTTTAGGTCATGAAATCAGAATTTTGAATTAAGTACATTTTAAAGATTGAAAACTGCTCTCATATCAAGGCCAACGTGTAAACTGTCTCCAGAACGTGTGTTTAAGGTTACGTTTTTATTCCCTATGCAGAAGGCTTCTCTGCTGAGCCTCTTTTAACATCTGACACCAGCGGGAGAACAAGGCGCTTTCTGATCCGAGGAGGCGCTGGTTGCGACCGGCGCCGAGGGAGACGCGGCGTTTTATGTTTGCCAGTGCTGGAGGATGAGAAGCGACAACCTGACCTGCTGCGTCAGGCCGACTGACGCTGCGAGCGTCTCGCTTTCTTCTCTCCAGAAGGCTGATGGCATCTATTTGGTGCATTTGAGCGTTTTCTTGTGATTTGCTGAAGCCGATGCTGCTGTTCAGTGTTTGATCCTCCGGGTTTCTCAGGTGTTCTGTGATCTTCATGTTTCCCTCAGTAAGAACCCAAAAGCCAGATCTGTTGTTTACTGTAAAACAGTCAAAGAAAATAGAAAAAAAACCTTCCTCTTTTCTAATTCTGACATGTGGTTTCACTTGTTGCATGACAACTACAATAAGGACAAGAATGTTACTGTGTTCTTCTACTTACAATACATCAAGCAGGAATCAGGTTAAAAGGTGTAAAGAATATTTGCCATTCAGTAATAAATTCAAATGATCCTTACGTTAAGTAACAGTTCATTATTTTGTATTTTTGACAATTGTCTGTTTTTCACTAAACAATGACAAAAATAAGTTAGTTCAGACTTGTTACATCAACTTAAATTCAGTCAGAATGCACCCAGAAAACAAAATGCAGTTAATAAGGTTGTAACAGTCACTCAACAAAACTACACAGTTTATGAATAAATGAATAATTACAAGAAAACTCTTCTGAGTGAATAAAGTCGAGCCAGCAGAAACGGGAGGAATAATATTTACTTGGCTGTCTGCTTGAGTCGCTGTGTGTGTTCACTTCCTTTTCATAATCCTCCGGTTCCTCTGCCTCCTTCCCTCTTTCTCTTTCCACCAGCTGACCCTCAAACTCTCCTTTCACTGGAGCACATTAAAAGCTGTTGATCTGGCAGCTTTTTCTGCTCCAGCATCACTTCAAAAAGCGCTGCAGCTGCACGAATAATGATGAGAGATTAATCTCCCTCATTACATCTTCACTCTGCACAGCTGTTTCTTTCTTTTGTTTACGTGGAGCTGAATTATTTTTTCTGCAGCTTTTAAGTCTGACATCAAGAACTCCACATTTTTATTATATGAATTATAGGAAAAACCAAAACAATATTGTGAGATGGTGCTTGTTAAGTACCCACGTATTGATTTGGAGAGGAACTTCCTTAGAATGATGTTGTAGAGATGTTCTTTTTCCTTTTTGGGAACCGTCTACCATGGAAAACAAAAGTCCAATTATAAGAATGCCAATTAAACACTGTGGAAACCTACAGATTTTCCTTCAGTAGAGAAAAAAAACGATCTCACATTTTAAAGATCAGTCCTTCTGTCAGTATTGTAAACTTATTTTCATTGTTATGTGGACCAATGGTGCAGTTTAACGTGTCAGTCCGACCTGCAGCAGGTGGAGTTTTCTGGATCAAAGTTTTTTCCCTTGTTGCTTTTGTAGATGTTTTGCCTTAATGTTTTGATTTGTGGCTTCCTGTGTGGAGCCGGTTTCCTGCAGAGCTCAAATCGTCATCACCAGAAATACATCTGGACTTACGTGCAACATCTCACTCTGCCGCGCACACTCTGACTGCTTTTTCATATTCCCAAAGCAATGTTTTTGAGGTTCTGGTACGATACATCATAGTTATGACTCTGACTACGCTGGAATACTGTGTGGATTCATTCAATCACTTTGTTGCTTCCAGTTATGTTCGTTGAAGTTCAGTTTGAGCGGATCTGCCATCGGTACTAATCATTTTCCTTCTGTCTTCTTCTTTCAGGAGCCTGTTTTCTAGGAAATCCAAAGAGCCCAAGGCATTGTCCCACAATGCAACAGGGTGGCGACTGTTTGGCAAGACCCCCGTTCCAGACGATCCAACGACGGACCCCGACTCCCCCTCGTCCACGCAGGAGGTCGGCTCTTTAAACACACCGCCACCAGGCTAATGCAGGCTAATGCAGTTAGCCTGCATCTGTTTACATACAACATAATGGCTTGCTAGAGACTGCTGAATGGATTTACTGTGTGTAGCTGGTCGCTAGGCAACGTCCGCACGCTGCCTGCAGCTGAGGATGCAGACCACTACCAACCCCCACACACGCACACATACACACGCACATGTGCAATTGAACCCTGTATTCCCCACCTGGTGCGTGTTTTAAGGTCTTGCCAGCCGTGATGCAATTATGCATTCAAACATATACACAGCTGTTCCTCTCCTGTTGTCTAGGGCAGGTGGTAGTCTGAACACACGTGCACACACGTGCACACAACGGCAGCAGCACTGCTTCCCTAGAGTGGAATTTAATCAGTTGGGGTTTGGTTTTCATATTGGACAAACACTAAAAAAAGTGTTCGACACAGCTGCTTCCAAATAATCCTTGAGCTGGAGGCCTCGTTGGCACTCTAAGCTTGATGAAGACGGCACATCCCTTCTATAGTGATTTGGGCTCCAGGGAGGGTCTCTGACCTTGGTGTGCAGTCTGAAGGCGGCGGAGAAAGACTGAAAGCTGACGGTGCTGATGGTGCTAACAGCAAACCCTCCGACAGCCGCTGGCCTGTGAGCTGCCTCCGCTCACATGATGAAGGAAGTGGCCAGAGGTGGTTTGGCTTCACTTGGTTGACACGTCAGACACACAACTATGGAGGAGGAGGAGGAGGAAGAGGAAGAGGAGGAAGCAAGCATACTTTAAAATGTTTCCTTTGAATTCAGTTTGAGCAGCAAAAGCAGGAATTACTTCTAAAATGATAACTGTCATGGCGTAGCAGTCCTCATTGTCCGCCTCTGGTGTTTATCACAAAATAGTTTATACAATTTGCATCCTTTTTGCATCTTGTTACTCCTTTATGTAATACACCCTAACTAAAAGTATCTGTCGACCTAGCGACAATGGTTTGTCTCTTTCCTGTTTCAAACATGGCAACACTACAAAGTCCCCATTCAACGCCTTCGGGGTGAACGGAAACACAACTGTGAGCCAGATCGATCCCCCGACGTTAGAGTTGGACCTCACTGGACCTGTTCTGGCTGAATGGGAGCAGAGCCCAGAGGCAGCTCCGCTATCTGGGCCCAAACCAGAAGGGAAGAGTTTTAGAATGAGGTGTTCAAATGATGCGGCTTGGGATTGTTAAAAAACTATGTCAATGATACGCAGCAGCGTCACCTGATTTATCTAAATGTGACTCTCGCTTGCTTCATGGAGCTGATGACGAAGCAGCACCAGTTGAATTTTCCATAGTCAGTCAGAGTGAACTCTTACTCCCTCTGCTGGCAGCGCTGGGAAATGAGAGTACAGAAGCCTTGTTGTCCTGTTGACACGCAGCTGTCTCTCCCCCCCTTACCCCCACTCCCCCGTCCTGCGAGTGAAGGCCAACGTTAGGCCTCGGGTACACAAGTCCACGCAAACGCATACATACAAACCGCATACACGCCATACGCATCAGGCGTTCACCCGTAAACAACGTTCACACCACGAAACATGCTAATCAACTATATGGGAAATTATTTGTGGATTGTAAGATCATTATGAATTATTTTAACCAAATGTCCGTATTTTAACCTTTGCCCGTTAGTAGCTTTGCATCACTTGGTCCCCCCCCCCTGCAAATGGAGTTTGCCCTTTTGCCCCATTATAAAGAAACCTTTACAGTCGCTGGTGGAACTAACACAGAGGATGTGGAATAAAATCAAATGACTTTACCGTTTTATGTTGTGACCTCATACCCCAATATCCAGTGTACACTTAAAAGAGTAAGTAGTAGTACACGCAATAAGAGTTTTGATAAAATAATCAGTAGATATGTGGATATAATATATATATTGTAGAATACTCTTGTGATGCGACTTTTACAGCCAAGAAAAGAAATCTTTTGCTGAAACCTTCAATGATATCTGGTCTTCGATGTGGATACGCATGAAGTATCATGAATGTGTTGCCCATCACAAGGTAGAACTGCAGCTGCATGAGGAGTTCATCTGACAGCCGCTGTCTCTTCGTTGTGTCCACAGGAAGAGCTGGAGGAGGACGCGGGAGAGTCCGCGGGCGCTCCGCTTCCCTCGGCTGCAGCCAGGAGGAAGAACCTGGAGTTTGAGCCGCTCTCCACCACCGCTCTCATCCTGGAGGACCGTCCAGCGTGAGTAACCGTCCCGTTCAGCCGCAGACTGGTTGTCATTTGTTACGTTGTTGATTTGTTACAGTCTTACCAACTGCCACAGGAACCTGAGCTGATATTTAAGATGCAAATAGATAAAACCAAATATGATAATAATAGATAATAATAATCCACCCCAGAAACTGACAAATAAATTGATTTTGGAAATTATTGTTAGTTGTAGCCCCAACACACTTTAGTTATAAGTACTCCATTAAATTTTCTGCATGTCGAACGTATGAAACGCACGCTCTGATCCAATGAAACCAGATTCTTATCTCCGGAGTAAATCCTGACACGCGGTCATTTCTGCTGCAAAGTGAAAATATTTCAGATTTGAGTTGAAGAGTAACTCGCCCTTCTTTTGTTAAAACCTTGGAGCGCTTTTCACCAGTGAAGAGTGGCGTCAGCATGCTCTGATTACCTGGATCTTTCATACATACTTGAAGTCGAGTCATTATTTGAGTGTCCGTCTGTCTGACTGCTTCTCTGCCCTTCAGGAACCTTCCTGCCAAATCTGTGGAGGAAACTCAGAGACACAAAATGGAGTACGATGAGATGGTCGCAGGAGCGAAGAGGAGAGGTAAACACAAACCTACGCAGAGAAAAATGTCAACAGCTGATTGCAACCGGCGCTTCGATCGTCTGTTAATGTTCTTCCTCTCAGAGATGAAGGAAGCCCAGAGGAAGAAGCGTCAGATGAAGGAGAGGCACAGGCAGGAGGACAGCATCTCCAACGCCATGGTGATCTGGAACAACGAGATCCTGCCTCAATGGGACAGCGTGTACGTCTCCACAGCTGTGTGTACACAACATGTGTGCGCGTCTGTGTGTTTTCCCCCGGAACAGTGTTTTCATTTTTCTCGTTGTGTTTGTGTGCAGGAAGGGAACGAGGCGGGTGAGGGACCTCTGGTGGCAAGGACTTCCTCCCAGCGTCAGAGGACGAGTGTGGAGCCTCGCCATCGGCAACGAGCTCAACATCACGCCAGGTACCAACGGATACGCGCTCGCACAAATCCATCTCGCTCCCTGTCAGAAGATGTCATGTTCAGTGAGACTGAGATTTATATAGGACAGAGGAGACAAGGAGGCAGAAAATAAGAGGATTTTAAAATATAGAACCATACATTTCCTTTTAAACGTAAAAATATAAAATAGAAAAATGGATTCGATGCATCCGATTGTTTCCGAGCTGTGTGGCAGCTTCTGACCTGTTCTGTCACACGTTGAGGTGGAAACCTGATTCTGTGTTTCTCTCTGTGTGTAGAGCTGTATGAGATCTTCCTGTCCAGAGCCAAAGAGAAGTGGAGGAGTTACAGCGAAACCAGTTCAGTCAACGACAGTGAGAATGGTACGAAACATCAAGTCTGGACTCTGAAAACTCTTCCTGAACCGGGCCTCTTTTGTGATGTTACTGCGGGTTTAGACTGCGAAGTAGACAAAGAACAAGAAGTGTAATTACTTTGTTTAGCGTCTCCAGCTTTATCATCCTTAACCTTCCCAGAGGTGTTTGTAAGCTACAAAAAGCTTCTCAGACCAGAAAGTAAACGTAGAGATTAGCGTACATCTACAAATTCCAACTCCCTGTGCGAACCTTGAACTACCCTTTTATCAGTCGGAGTGATTACAGGAACTCTGCTGTGTGTGTGTGTGTGTGTGTGTGTGTGTGTGTGTGTGTGTGTGTGTGTGTGTGTGTGTGTGTGTGTGTGTGTGTGTGTGTGTGTGTGTGTGTGTGTGTGTGTGTGTGTGTGATAAGCAGGTGGACTGATATGCTTTGATACTTATTACATTTGACCCAAGCGACATTATAAAGTCATTACTAAATATGCGACTTCAGGGCGCTGAATGTCGTTCACTGCTGGGTGAGCTGCTCAGTGTTGTTTTCAACACTACCGGTGTTGAAAAGCAGTACAATTCCATTTGAACTGTGTTGTGTGGAGTGTGCAGCATAAGGTGAATATAAAAAACATCAGTTCTGAAATGAAGTCGACTTAAAATGAGCCTTAAAATGAAACGTAAACATCCATCTTGTGCGTTTTCCTGTTAGACGGAGGGGCGTCTCTGGCTGACAGAGAGTCCAGCCTGGACCTCATCAAACTAGACATTTCCAGAACCTTCCCCTATCTCTTCATCTTCCAGAAGGTATGCCATCTTTAACACACACGTGTGTGTGTGTGTTGTATTTCCTACACTGTGAAGTTAGTTTTGGAACTTCAGTGTGAACGTTTCGTCCGCTTGGCACCTTCTGGGGGTCAAAGGGCGATGAGGAAGCGAAGGAGGAGCCTACAACTCGCCGCTCTGACAACCATTCAAGGAAGTGACACCGTGCTTCAGTAAAGAGGGGTGTGGAGCTCGCAGAGAGCCGCCACGCACCTCCTAAAAAACCCGCAGAAGGACGTGGAACTTCCATTCCTCAAATTCCTTTGATTACAACCGGCCTCCACACCCGTCCTTTCTCTTCCTCCTCCATTCTGTCTTTAAATATCCACATTCTCTTGTGCCTCTGCAGGGCGGGCCCTACCATGACCTCCTCCACAGCGTGCTGGGGGCTTACACCTGTTACAGACCTGACATTGGCTACGTGAGTTTGATCATTTGTCCACCTCAAAACAACGATCGCTGGAGGCTTTTCAATGGTTTCTTTGGGTTTGTTTTATGGGACATATTGAATATTTCCGAGTGGCTGTAACAGAATTGTAAATTAAAGACTGAATGGTCCACACTTGTAGCCTCATGCTGATCTGGAGTCTGTGTTGTGATGTTTCAGGTCCAGGGAATGTCGTTCATCGCTGCTGTGCTGATCCTCAACCTGGAGGAGGCCGAGGCCTTCATCACCTTCGCCAACCTGCTCAATAAACCCTGTCAGATGGCCTTCTTCAGAGTGGACCACGAGCTGGTAGACACACTCACACAAAGTAACTGTTATCTCTGTTCTCCATTTTGTTCACGCGTGGCCCTTCATCACCTCTTTGCTGTCTCTCTCTCTCCGTCTGTGCTAGATGTTGAAGTATTTTGCCGCCTTTGAGGTTTTCTTTGAGGAGAATCTTCCTCGTCTCTTCAGCCACTTCCAAATCAACAACCTGACCCCCGACCTTTACCTGATCGACTGGTTGGTGCCTTTCAAATATTCTGTATTCAGATGTTTATCTTCTATATTGCGCTGCTAAATAAGTGGTGTGCAGCTGATCTACTTCAATCATTCATTTGAATTTGGTGGTAAATTGAGGATGTGCAGTATTATTTTGATCCAGTCAGTAACTTGTAAACACTGCAGGCAGAAATTCACCTCGCCGCCTCTAATTTAGTTTTCCAACAACACTTTTAGTTTTTTTTTGCTTCCAATTTACTGCTTACTGTAAAACTCTGATGTTCAAATAACAAACAAAATATCATTTTCAAATGAAAGCCCTTTGATTTTGTGAAGTGATCGCAAGGTTTGGTGCGTCTCCCTGCAGGATCTTCACCCTGTACAGTAAGTCGCTCCCCCTGGACGTGGCGTGTCGGGTGTGGGACGTCTTCTGTCGGGACGGGGAGGAGAGCCTGTTCCGGACGGGGCTCGGTATCCTGCGGCTGTTCGAGGAGGTCCTGCTGCAGATGGACTTCATCCACATCGCCCAGTTCCTAACGCGCCTGCCGGAGGACCTGCAGGCGCACACGCTCTTCACCGCCATGGCCAACACGCACATGATCAGCAGGAACCGCCGCTGGGCTCAGGTCAGCCGCACGCGCACGCCGCCGGGCTTTGAAGATACAGAGATTTATTTCTGATCGGCCCATGATTTTTAAATGAAAAGCAGATATTGATTTCCTCTGTTTTTTTTCTCTCAGGTGTTTTCTGCCTTGACAAAGGATGTAAACAAAGAGACGGACAAAAACTCCAGCCCAGCTTTTAGAAGCTAACACTAGCCGCCCTCGATGCTAACGCCACCTTTCTTCAAGCTGTGAAGGTTGAAGCTCATGCTGCCAACCCTGAACTTCAGAGGAGAACGCCAGCCGGGCCCTCCGAGGTTAGACGTGCAGCTTGAAGCTACGTAGCCCGAAGCTGAACTTTCCCTCCGGAGGCGTCGCTACGAAGCTTTAAGTGAACACGGTGCCGGTCGCGAAGGTGGAAGCCACGTTCGGGATTTTGTACCGGAGAAGAGCTGCCGGAAGGAAGAAATTAAATCTGTGTTGGAGCCGGAGAGGCGACACCAGAGCGGTTTGTTAAGTCCAAACCTCAACAGCCATTGTCAGTATTTCACCAGACAGATTGGGGAGAAGCGGCTGCCGTTCAGCAGCAGTGTACCTGATCTACCAGCCCCGAGAAGCTCACCAATGCAAACTGAATATCAGATGAACTCTGTATTATTCCTCCTGCCTAACGGAAGGAGATGTTCACTCGCTTGTGGAGATTCTGCCTCCACGTCGGGACACAAACACCACTAACACCGAGCATTGCGCCCGGCGTAATTCTCCCGAGAGGCTCTAATTCTCGTCGTCGGTGCTAACGATTCTCTAAAGGCTTCAGAAACGACCTCTGCGTTAACTATTATTGTTGCTCCCTGTAGGTTTTTGATTTGACACTATTATTAATTTGCATTTCCAGCTTGAACGTAGATCTGCAGTAGCATAGCTGACTCTGTTATACTGGGGTAACATATAAATCAGCCCCCAACTTCAAAATCATTCATCTGTAGGCGAAAACACAACGGAATGAGGGAAGAAAACACAGAACACAAAAAGCAATGGAGGAAATGGAATGATTTTTTTTACTATGTAGTCTTTCTGATAACGAGTAAGAAATAATACACATCTCATCAGCTCCAAGCAGACTAGATATTTTTATGGTTTTGCAGGTAATCAACTATTCCATGACCCCATGTGTTGAATAGTACTAAAGTTTATTGGGGGAAATTTAGTGGGAAAACTGCATGAAGATGAATTCATGAAATGTCGATTTATATGAAGTTTAGCTAAAAGTGTTTGGGTCTAAATGATCCGTACGGACCGTCGCTGCAGCATTAAGGGGACCATCACATTTTAAAATCAGTGTTTCAAGGATCTATATTCATCAAAGCACTTTATACCTGCAGCACGGATCTACATGATGGAAACCAAACGGGGCGCCAAGTGCCTGCAGGTTTTCTCTGTCCCGTCGATGGACACCAGGCGACCGGCGTTCAATAGAAACCTGCAGGCAGATTCCAGAGCACCACCGCCGGCTCGGCTTTTAGCTTTTACTAGTTTCCGCTTGGCAGTTGAGCTTTTTAGTCTTTGCAGCCAAACTTTTCTCGCTTGTTTCATCGTCTGTGAAAATGCATAGATCAATTTCCGCTGCAGATTTAAAGTTACGCTTGTTGAACTCTTAAAAAAGGAACATGCACATGTTACAACTCTTTCTTATGAGGAAATTGCGCGGGAGATACTTCCGACTTTTTGCCTCAACATATAACACTCTGCTTCAGTGTGAAGCAACGTCGATCAAACTCCTCTGTTCCAGATGGCGCGATTCCTTTTATTGAATCTGGATTAGAATCTAGAGGCCGTACGCCGCTCAAGTGCTTTACATCACCTCCACGTCCGCCCTGTCACTCTGTTATTAGCACTCCTTTGATTTACACACACTGAGTGTAGCCTTCACCTCCATTTCACCCCTACCTCTCCATGACACGCACACACTCCACTTACCTACCAGCAAATGAGCAGCAGGCCTTAAGAATGTGGACCAAACCGCCACTTTTGTATTTTTGTCACAGTGGGAAATTCCGACTGGGGGGGAAACTCCCCATCCAGCCTGTCGTTTGTGTTGATGTTTGTATGAATTGCTAAACTCTGTTCGAGTCATGTCGTCTTGAAGTGAGTTATATACTTTTGATCCCTTCAAGGTAAAAGCACCGTTGGCTTTACGCTCCAAAATAAAACTACAGAAACTTCTTCAAATTCTCACTGACTTCACACTGAGACTCGTAACCTCTATGAGCGATTTAGGAAGTCAACTCAAAAAGTCTTTGTGTTTCAAGTTCTAATATGAACGAATTGCTGAGCAAGTACTTGAACATCAGATGGAGACGGAGTCCGTGCCACATGTTGGAAGCTGGAGGATGTTATGCAGTTAAACATGCATGTAAAAAAGGATTAACACATGCGTGTACGAAACTTTTAAGATGGCATCGTGTGCGTTAATTGGTTACAAACAACACTTTCTGAGTTTATTCACCTCCTAAGAAAACTCTTAAAACACCTCCAGGGAATCCGAAGAAGCAATAGAAGAAAATAAGCACTTTGGGAACATGAGCTGTTTGTTTATTTTTATTTTACACTAATTACAATTAAATGAGTGCAATTAATCTCTAATGAAGTTGTGGTAAAATGTTGGTTTAAAGGTAATAAATTCCCATTAACAGGTTTCCATCTGGTCTCATGACAAACTAAAATGTGACCACTGGGTGTGAAAACAAACCTTATTTCCTACATGTTTGTGATCTGTGAGCGTTTTCATTTCCATTAGCTTTGTTTGTTACAGTCAGATGCACTTTTTCCAATTTTCAGTTTGTCTCTCGATCCTGAGAAGTTTTCTCTTTAACTCTTAACATCTAACTTGATGGTCGTCAACAAGAGTTCTTAAACAACAACTAGAAGAATTTATTAACACTTTTCAATGTGAACCAAACCTTTTTTTTCATTCATAATAAACGTTGTTAAATTGAGTTCACACAGACGTGTCGATGATGAAGAGCTTTCTGTCTCTGTTTGTACTCATCTTCACTGCTTTAGACTCCTCAAGGAGCAAAGTGCAATATGATCCTGTTTCTAGGCAGGAGATCCATTGATTGATTGATTGATACCCAGAATCCTCAGCGGCTGATTCAGCGTTCCCTCGTCCCTCCTCGCTCCGGAATATTCACCAAACATTCACACAGCTGCAAATATGAGATGAGATTAATGACATTTGTCCCCCACAAATCTTCCCTCCTCCTTTCTTTAGGTTTCATCTTGCTCTCAGTTTTATTTTTATTCTTTCACGTAGATTCATTCAGCATTTAACTCAATGTGTTTTGTTTTTTTGTCGAGTTCCAGAGTAACGATTTTTCATGATGCCTTACAGGTGATGTAAATAAACTGTAAAAAGTGTTCTTTCTTTTCATATAACGGCTACTAGTTGAATGTGTAAATAAATATCTCTGCAAACTTACTCCTCTCCGTCCTTTAAGGGTTAACCGACCATTTCAAATAAAATGCCTTTAGGATTATTTATTTATAGCATACTACACACTTGTTTGCAGTTGTCTTTTAAATAGTTAATGACATACTGTTCTATCATATAAGTGAAAACATGACATTCAACATTCTGCAACAGCTTTTTTCTTCTTCTTTGAAATCGATTGCTCTTCACATTATATTCTGTGACTTTCTTTTAACGCACTATACAATGATATGATTTCATAAACTCCTACATATTCTTATAATCTTAAATTTTCTCATATTTTTACGTTTTGTTGCCAAATTTAAAATACAGAGTTCGATGGTACTTTTTTGTCTTCTATGTCATTTATTGTGACTAATGTTGGACGTTGTTCTGTGTCCACTTCACACCACTAGATGGAGCCTGATGACCAGCTGGAACTTCACAGCTTCATTCCTCGCTGTTAACGGACACATTAGGTTACTATGAATAATTCAGCATATTCATCATAGTGATGAATATGCTGAATTATTCATAGTAACCTAATGGTGAACAATTAGCAAGGAAATGTATCGTGAGACTCGTGGCGTTGAGAGGTGTAGTTGACTAAAGAATAAAGATTGACTGCAGCAGTTGACTTTTGGATATTAACCCGTCCTGTACAATTATTCTTTGTAGAAGCAGTTTATTTTGTTTCATATATTCATTAAAGCGGGACAGTAACTCACCATCTCATCTTGTGTCTTTCAACCATTGGTTTATTTCTTGTTTACTTAGACCCCCATTAGCAGCAGTGGCTCTTAATCTTAATCTTAGATGAGGTCTGACGGGGGTTTTGTGCCGCGGCTTAAATCCCACAACAGATCAAATCAATACCCCAAAGTGTCTGATTTGAACCCGAGTGTGAACATCTGTGGTTTGGACCTCTCGGTGCAGATAAACGGCGAGCGCACTCGGGGATCGCAGGTATTTCCTAGGCCCTGCGGTGAAAGTGAGGCGAAGCCGCGAGGGGCCTCTCGCCGCCGCCGAGCCACAGGAAGAATCTGTGGAGGTATTTGGCGGCAGTCTGGGGGCTTTCCTGTGGAGGTGGGGCTGCTGCAGGGGAAGAAGGAGCCCGCTGCCCCGGGGGCCTCCGGGATACCACAGCGGGAGGCCTGGAGGCCGAGGTCAGGGCAGAGGAGGCTCTGTGTGGAGGGGAGGGGGGGTGGGTGGGGGGGATGCAACAAAGTGGAAATCTGTGAAGAAACACTTAAATAAATCAAGTGTCAAATCAATCAGCAGCAGCGTCGACGCACACATTTGTCCCACGATGTAACACACAATAACACACAGTGGAAACAGAAGGAGAAGACGTAACAACTTTGAGTTTACCTTTAAAACCTTTTGAATGTCAGTGGTTCGTTTACTTGAAACCATCAGAAAGCTGCACACATGTGGTTCTTCTTTCTCCGTTTGGTTCCAACGTCACGTCCACGCATCATAGTTCTCAGGGGCTCCGTTAATATACTTTATCGATCCAATTGTCCAAAAATTGTACAAAAAGTACAGTAAATTGGAAGATGTTGGAACTTTTGTGGTTCTCATTTCAAAACATTGCACAACATATACATTTATTTTACACAAAATCTGCACAGGGGTGATATCATAATGCAAAAGGCCTAGAAGTAGTAGGTCTTTTTAAAAGCTGCAAACAAAAGTCAAAAAGTCAAAATGACATCAGAGCTGGGCGACGGTCCTAATTCAACACGACTCCGTGGGGTTCAGTCCTAAAACGTCACACACACCACATGGAAGACACCCTCTAAAGAACCATGTCACGTGTGCAGTGATTATCAAGACAAAAGTAAAATGTAAACAATTTTCCTTAATTAAACCAACAATTTAGAATTGTTTGTGTGATTTTAACAATTATCGTATGAAACAAACCAAATCTGTATTAATTGATGATGAAGATATAAAATACATACATACATACATAGATATATATGTGTGCGGTGGGTAGAAGGAGGAAGAGGGAGGACGGAGGCTGCAGACTGCAGGTCAACAGGGCTTCCTGTCACCTGGGATGTCGGCTCGCGCTGGATGACTGGATCACTCACTCACTCCTCCTCCTCCTCCTCCTGCACTCCTTCATCCCCCCGCTCCCTCCTCCTCCACCCATCACTCCGTCACCACAGGCTTTTTTGCTTTCTGTCCGCATTAGCCCCTGCAGAGGGCTGTCCAGCGATCACGCCACCGTTACCGTGACTACCACACCGTTTAACGGACAGGTAGGAACCGCGATGTCACCTGTCGGTTCACGCGGAACGACCTTGAATGCCTCCCTGAAGGTCTTCATATCAGGCACAGCTGACAGGTGACTTTAAATATGTCAAGTTCACACCACTTCTTTCTCACAGCAACTTGTTATTGAACAGCTGGAGTTACGACAGAAATGACAATTTTATAAATGCAACACATGATCAGTTAATAAATATGGCACCGAGCGATAGAATTAACTATGAAACATTATGAAGATTAGTTCAAGCCAGCTGTAACGTTACGTAACATAAATTAAATTAAAGTTCAAGATGAGTTCTTCTTCCACAGTTCCATTAATATAATAAATGAAGGAAGAAATATTTCAGCTCCACTGAATCAGGTTATTCAAAGATTGCAGATACTTTATTATGTTAACTCAACAACAGTATTTGACAAGTTGGGAGTGAGAACAGGCGTCTATTTGCCAGCTTTGGTTGATGGAAGATTGCAACTACAAGCTCAATTTACACAGCGGGGGCCATAAACCACTCGGCATGGGGGGGGAAGGGGGGGGGGCAGTGATGGCCAAAATGGTTGCAGCACTTAGTGGCGGCTTGATTGTTGCAAAATCATTGCAGCAAACTTTTTATTTTACATTAATATTCAAGGTGCTGATCTGATGTTTTTGTGATATTTTTAAAACCCATCGTGCTGAAAGATACGCTCCCTTCATTTGTGGATCCCTGTTTTATGTAAAACTATGAGGGATACTTTTTTTTTCATGATGCTACGTGTTTTTATTGGTCAAATGTTGTTGTTTAGCATGCTAAGCTAAGATGGCCAACGCTCGGTAAACACGGGTCAGATCTGTCTCACCTGTCAGAGAACCTTTTAATAAGAATCACCTCCCCCTCCTCACCTCTTTGTAGCTTCACTTTTATATTTTCCTTATCATTACTTCCCCTGATAACCTCCTGTGACCTCCGGGCGGATCTTTTGACTTCTCAAAAAAAGACGAGGCTGACACTACGTGCGATAACCTCACGAGGCACAACGACTGCGGACGGGTGGTCCCACCTGCGCAAAGCCCTCAGACCCTCAAACGGCGGCACAAACCGCTTCCCCATTAGGTCAGTGGTCGCCCCGGGAGGCCGGTTCTCTTTAGCTCCCCTTTCACTCCTCACGCAGCAAATGCCGCTGGGTCGGACGGAGGGAAAGCCGCTAGGCGCCGAGTTGCAATTAGACGCTCCATTATATAAAGGCATATTCAGATAACAGGGGCACCAATGAGGTCAGTACATGCCCTTTGTTGCGGGATTAATGAGGATTTTAATAAAACAAAAAAATGCCCCCTTCCTTATTGTAATGACCTAATGAGTTTGTTGGTGGCGCCGGGCCATGTTGGTGGGAAAGTCCCGCGGTCGTAGCCGTCTCTCGCAACCCCCCGCCCCGCCCCCCCTCATTCCACTTCATCCCTGCTTCCTTTCCCTGCACCTGCATCGACCCAGTGCTGCCCCGTGCTTTCCAACCCCCCACCTCCAGTGTTTGCATTCAGACCTCGGGACCAAAGGAGTGTTTAATTACCATAAAATGCTATCGGCATTTAGCCCCGCCGCCAATGTGAATGGCAACATAGAGCTCATTGAGGTTATCAACAAGGGGACCACTGGTCAATTGGGTCATTGATTTGGATTGTTTGACAGACCCGGAGCCAAGGCCGCAGGAGCAAGCAAAGTTCAAAAATCCCCCTCAGTTGAATCGAGAAGTTTGTCACAGAATCTGTTGGAAGGGGCTGTCAGGAGCGATTAGGGGGCATGAAAGGGCACAGCGATCAAACGGGGCCTGTCCCAACGCTGCACATTTAATTAGAATTTGCATGCCTTTGTTCCTGACCCTTCAGCAGGCATGATCTGATTACAAGGGTGAACAGTTGCCGCCAGGGGAAAAAGGGGAACGTGCAAACGGCGCTTATTTGCCTGACAGAGCCGATCGGGACTTTTTAAAACTTAAACAAACTGTCGGCCTCCGCGCAGAACTTCGGGAGCGACGAAACCTGCCGGTCGGGGGGCCGCTTCCCGCACTGTTTACCTCTCGTCCTGCTTCAGTTCTGTCTCCCACTGGATTGTGGGAGCTTGGGGGAGAGGAGAGAGGCACTGTGGCGCTCGCCGGCTCATTAATTGGGAGGCACAGCGCCCTTTGACCCCAATGATGCGGGGTGACAGGGAAAATGAGGAGAGGCGATTGGCCAGCAGCTTCAGCGGTTGAATGTGCCACCAGTGGTGTTCCAGGGTGGAAAAGGGCAGCACGGAACAAAACATTGCTCTCTTCCTTTTTCTTTTGTTCTTCCTCTCCGCTTTTTCCCTCATAACTTTCCTCTCCTTGATTCCTTTTCTTTCCTGCCATCTTTTAAAAATGTTTTTTTTAATTGATTTAAATTTGGTAAATTATGTTTTTTAAAGTATTTTGGGGGCATTCTTCTTTATTTTTGGTAAGGCAGACGCCGATATACATATATGTGTTCAACCTGGATAAAGGATTTATTCTTTGTTGATGTGACATAAATAACTGTAAATTTAAGTTTTAAATATGTAAAACGTAGAGAACATTGTTGCATCGAATTTTTAGCAATATGGATAAAACTCACTTGAGTTATGATACTGATCAATAATAATTTAATCAATACTGATTATAACAGATCACATATTTTATTAAGCAATGGTAACAAATCTGCATTGTGATCAGATCAAAAGGGCCACAAACAGAAATCCATAAATAACCGTTTTTATATTTAGGATCTAAAAATCTCTATGCTGTGTTCTATATTCTTTCATTTGATTACTTGGAAAATAATGACACATTAATATTATGGATATTTAAAATAATTTAGATTTACTTTACTGTAACTGTAATTTTTGTTTGAAAAAAGCAGCATTTTCACTCTTGTGAAAATGTGAAAACAACAAACAAAACAAAAATGATGTGATTTAGCAAACTATCAGTTAATATCTGCGTACACAGCAGTTTACACATTCATTTACTTTATGCGATTAGATTATTCATATCATCACTTCCGTACAACAGTCCAACATGGTGTTATATTTTACATTACATTATAATTGTTTTCTATTTTATTACTTTATTTTAGCTTCAACTTTGACAGGTATATTTTTTACTTTACATGTAATAAAACATTTGATAGTAGCGTTGTTGGAGGGAGCCCAACTACAAGAATGCGATTGACAACTGCTGATTCCCCAAATTGATCTTTTGCGCCTTTCTATTGGTGGCTACTAATTAGACCTTAGAGAAAGGTCAACATTTTTTCAGTTATACATATAAATACAATATACTATTAAAATAATATTTGTAATAATATTAATAATAATAATTAAAATGTAGGCATGTTCCCGTTTCATTGAAACAAATAAAATCCAATTTACAATTCGGATAAAAAAAATTAAATAATAGTATATAGTATAGTATTATAATAAAAATATTACATAATTTCACTGTTTTTAATCTTTTAAAAGATTTTTTAAATCACTGCACACAGCTGTATATAAATACATCTATATATGATATATATTGATATATATATTTAGTTATATATATGTGAAAATATGTATGTATATATATATAATTAAAATAAATAAATAAATATATATATCCAAATCTGTATTAATTGATAAAGAAGAAAAAAAATATGTTATTGTTATTTTTACTATTATTCATATTACATCATTCATTTTTTATATATTTTTTTATCATCATTTCTATTACTAAATGGCATTTAAAATACATTTAGATGTGGATAGTTTTAATTTAAATTATTATTGATATTACTTACTATCGTTACTATCTTTATTATCTGACATTCGAAACACATTTAGGCATGAATACTTCAACAATATAATAATAAATAAACTATTATCTTTTCATAACTTTACTAACTTTTCACATTTGTATTTTTATAAACTGCCAATTAATTTCCCATTTCTCTTTTTCCAGAAATGTTCGGTAATTTGAGTTCTAAATGAAATGTCCTGAATCAGTAAAAGCTGATCTGATTGGTTCTGAAGGATCGCTGCATTTGGGCAGAAGCCTCTGTGATTGTGGCTTGTTTTTTTTTTCGTGATGGAGGTCATTAGTGTGTTGTGTTTGCATGTCGTCTCCTCTCCTGTCTTTGTTAGAGTGTCTCCAGTGTGTCTGGGACGGCGGCACGCACCCAGTCCTGCTCCCACGTCTCTCTACCTCCACCCGCCTCTTCGATAATCACCTCCTTTTTCTCCTCGCCAGACTTCTTTCTTTTTCCTGCACCTCCTCTTCCCATTGTCTTCCTCGTCTCATCGTTTTCAGTCTGCAGCTTTGCGTGAATTGCAAGAATTGCGTAAATTAGCTCAATTTCAACGTCTACAGAGCACACTCGACTTAAATGCCACATTCTCGCTCACGTCAAGATCTTCCTGTTGAGTGACCATCATGGTCTGAGTGTCTCCTGAAGCCTAATTTCTCATTCTCTACACGGTCACATATGTGATCGAGCATGTGCGACTCTATGAATGTCCCCCTGTCGAGGCGGCGTCTCATCCACGTGCTCACACAATAATCATATTTACAGCACAACAGTTTTGCACAGTTTTTGAAGACCGTGCGGTTCCCCACCTCCTCCCCCCGGTCGTCCTTCACTTTATTGTCCTTTTGAGTCCGTCTCCCGCCTTCGTCTCTCCTCTCTCCGTATTGGCTCCTTTTTCTACTTTTATTCATCATCGCTATGATTCTGCTTTTTAAGCCCAATTCCACCTTTATTTGCGTGTTCTTCTTCTTCGACTCGATAAACTTCCTCAGAGTCTTACTACGGCTCCTTCATCAGCAACTTCCCAAAAGTTCTCATTTTGTGAGATTTCAGTCACCTTGTGACATTCAGAGTAAAGCATCTGCACTGGCTAAGATTCACGATTATTCTGACTATGCTCGTCCCCTGATTTTCAGGAGGAAATTGCAACGAAAAAAAAATACAAAAAAAGATGACGCACAGACATCTACATCTACGTCTTTTCTACACCTTTCATTGTCCAAACTTGCCACACTGGCAGTCTACCGATGTATTCACAGAGTTTCGGTCCACTTGAGGTCTCTTGATTTTGTGAAAAGTTTGAATCGTCACAACTCGCCGTCTGCTGGTCCGTCTCTCCTTTTGATGGCTTTGTCTGCCGTGTTAATGTTTCACAGGAGACAAAGACGGAACGCTCTGGGAATCACTTGCATAGCAGGTCATTTTCCAAATGACCAGAGCTGACGTAGGAATGACGGAAGTTGAAATGATATGATTTCGCTGGTGGAGCCCGGTGCACTGAGGGGGAAAAACGGGCTCCCTGTGCTCTGCTTATTCTGTACTCCCTGAACCCTGAAATAATGACCCTTCCTTGTTCATTAGTGTCTACGCGCTCAATCATAACACATCAGAAATGAGTTTAGCATTCAGGCGCAGGACAATTGACCTTGTGTGTGCCCTTCCTCACCAGCGAGCTGTCACAGGGCTTCATCCAAATTGAGGCAATTAGCGGCGATGTGTCTTCCCCATTAAGCTGAGTGTCTCCACTGTGTCCTAACGACAGCAGCAGGACATGGCCTAATCAGCTGCGCCGTCCACCCCGTGAGTTCACATCCACTCCTTGCTGGCACACCCAGGGAGAACAAGGACCGGGGGTCCCAGCCAGAGACCATCTGCAACCAGGCTTAAATGTGCAGGGCAACGGGAGGAACGAGGCCAGAGGGGGGGCAGTGTGAGTGGTCCCGTCGAGGTGTGAGGAGAAGCAAACAATTTAAAGACACGTGAAGTTCCCTTTTAATATCGTTTAGAAGCTGCTGAGCAGGACCCCCCCCCCCCCCCCACCCCCCCTCACAATGTTTGTCTTGATGTAAGTTTGATGATGAGTTGTGAACACACAGTACTACGCAAGAGGAAGTAGTTAACTTTGCTCTTGATACTGTGGTTTTACAACATTGGGAAGAGTGTTTGGGATGTTTAAAATGACCATTAGATGTAACAAACTGCTTGTTGACGTGAGGCTGTGAGCAGGCCTGACCCGCCGCTCACCCCCGAAAAACCCAGGGAAGAGGAGCCTGTATTCTTCTTGTGCACGAAGGAGAAAGGGTGAACGAGGGAACGAAACCAGCGCCGGGGCGGCGGATTCATTTAGACCGTGTCCCTCTACAGACGGGAGGACGGAGGGAGGGAGGGAGGGAGGGGAGGCTCTGGTCAATGGAGCCGCTGACGAGGGGAGAGAAGATGCCGAGGCGGAGAAAATGTTTGCACAGGCTTCTGTCTGCAGGAGAATGAAGAGTCTGATGAGTCTAATATTCAGGTCTGTTCTTTTATCTGCCTCGTCACATCAAGATGCACCTCAAGATCTGCAAGAAGGCTGTAAGGACGCAACTTTTAGCTGTAATCTGACACATCATCAGTTAAATTTGGTATCACATATTGTAAAATAATAAGTTCAGTTATTAACAGTTTGCTGAGCAAATTTGTACATTTTCAACTGGACCATAAGAATACAAACATCTTTGTTTCACTTTAAACATGCAACAGGTATGAGCTGTACGAGCACCAGTGTCCTGCACCCGGTCCCGGGCGTCTGTCCTTGGTAGACCTGCTTCTCCAGCGCCTCCCCTCACCTCCATCGTACACCTCCAGCCGGAGCAGCCGCCATCTCCTGACCATGTGACAGTCCAGAAGATGTACACACCCGTCCCTCATCTGTTAGTGAAAGCAGACAGAACATCTGATAAGGTGGAACCCGACGCGCAGTGATGGATTGAGCAACAGGAGGTTCATCTCTTACTCCACCGGGCCGACAAAACTTCCTGCAGCCGCTGTGTGTTTGTTGTTCTAACCCCCCATCAGCTCAGTACACCTCCTGTTTAATAGTTTGAGATGCCGAACCAGGAAGTGAATCCTTATAATAACCACTGACATGTTGTTGTGGAAACAAGCTGCGGCCCTTAAGGATGGCTTCTCTCGCTCGCCGCCACCGCTGCAGTCGGGGAAACCGCCTCCCTGCTTTCATCGGCTTCCAGTCGGAAAGACAAGAGGGGCTGACGGAGCAGGGACAGCCTGCAAAGTGTGTGTGTGTGTGTGTGTGTGTGTGGCATGTAGTCAGGTTGATTAGTTTATGTGTGTGTGTGGTCAGTGGACAGAGCCGGTGCCTTCAATCAGTCATTTACACACTCAACGCCCCTGCACACACACACACACACACACAAAAACTCACCCCCACACACACACACACACACAGAGTCCGGAAACAGCCAGCAGTCCTTTAAGTGTTGACGTTTTTACAAGACAAACGCAGATCCCTGATCAGCCTGCCAGACAAACGATAACAAGACACAGAGGCACTTTGTTGAAGCGAGTTGGTCACATGTTCAGCGGGACGACAGGAACATCTGTATGAAATGTAACCGACACCGTATAACATAACAACCAATATCGAGCTCAACCGATTTAATGTGAGTTCATCTACGACTAGAGATGAGTGTTGAAGTCCCAGTCGGGAAACCAGTCTGTTCACTGGATCCACTCGTGATCGTACGTTCCTGCAGAGAAGCACAAAGAGGACGTCTGGCCAAATATCTGAATACGATCCATCAGGTCACGATCAATCGGTTAACGTTAACTAAATAAAACAGACATAACATTCAAATAGGTTGTTAGCAGCATATAAGAAGCCTGTGAGCATCTCTACTGTGTAAACACGCGTCACACAGAACACAGAATTAAGCATTTCAAACAAAAAATGGTGTTGAATTTAAAAGAGTAGAATCAATCAGAGTAAACTTTGTTCAGTTCTGTGTGAACACACACACACACACACACACCACCCAGTGGTTATTGGTTACCAGGCAGGCTTACTGGTGCGGAACAGAGGACCAGTAAGGGGGTCTGCGATGCTAACTGACAGGCCCAGTGTCTGATGGGGCAGAGGGGCCTGAGAGGGGTGTGGAGGGGTGGTGCTGTTCTTATTAGGCAGCGCTGCGTGGGCTTTGACCTCTCACACACTTCATGAGTTCACTTAATGAAGCCCTGAGCCTCAGCGCCAATCTCGGCTCCCTCCGGCCTCACGAGTGTGATCCTCCTCCGAGCAGCCGTCCTAAAGAGTTGTCCTCGTTTACGTCCTCACCTCAGTGCAGACCAGCGGGTGGACAGTCGGACTGCCTCAGGCTTTCCACTGAACACCTCGTTCGTTCCCGTGACATTCAGCGTCACGATGCGTCGTGCTTCCTCTTTTACTTTTTAATGTGCTTTTTTTTCTCCAAACTCGGACGCTTCTGTGGTTTAAGTCGTGATCTCAACATGCAGCTCCGGTTCCAGGTCAGCACAGCAGCCCCCCCCCGTCCTGACCCCCCTTTGCTTCATCCATGTTACGTGAGTTTAGCATCGAGTTAGCTGTGTTGTGCATTAAAAAGGACTTAGCGGCATGCTAAGGTCCTTCCGTCTAGAGCCATGGACACCGTCCCGCCCGGCTGCCACCGCTAACAGAAGCGAAAGTATTCAAACACTTGCAGGTCATCAGAACTTTTAGCGACACAGAGTAGACCTTTAGGAAACAGGCGGCTTCCATGCGTGATAGAAGGGCTTCATGATTTATTTTCCATCTGAGTTTTTTAATGCTGTAAGAGGAAGACATATCAATTTAAAATCATCACAATAAGAAACACGACTCATATTCATCATTTTATTTAATGTAATTACCGTAGTGCTGTAGACACATTGCTAATATCTGTTAACGTTATGTCTTTATTTGGTAACCTGGTGAGAAAATGTTTTTACATAAGAAATTACATTTTTGCGTGAATTTATGAAACAGGCACTGGGGAAGAGCCCATAAAACCCAAATGCTGTTCTGTTTAACAGCTCCAAACATATCTGCCTGTCACTGTAAAGAAATTGGCAGAACGTCTTACTATTTATTTATTTGAATGGCACATTGGTCTGTAAAATGTCATGACAGGACTGGAATGTTTCTGACGCGATGTGCTGCAGGGAGCACGATAACTATCGCAGATTAAAGTGATTGCACAACCGAGTTATTGATTGGCTGAGTAAACGTCAAATAAAGAGCCACAACCACACTATAAATAACCACAAACATGGGACCTTGGACTTGAACTATTTAACCATTTCTATAATAAAAATTGAGTGTAAAAACAGAATGGCTGATGAACAAAAGAATAAATAAAAATATTAAGTAAGATCAGCTTAAAAATGGATCCTCTTCTAATATGCTGAGTTAGTTGGATAAAAAGACAAGGAGTACTTTGTGTATTTGTACACACAAAGATATATATATATATATATATATATATATATATATATATATATATTTTAAAAATCAATGGATCTTGACTTGGAATAATAATATTATTAAAATAAAATATTTCAGGTCAAGTGATTTATAACAAGAGAAAGAGGAGCCTTTAAATGTGTTGGAGTTGTTGTTATCACGGTTGACGTGTGTGTGTCTTTCCTCTGGTTGGCTGCGATACGCGCTGACATCAGCAGAAACGGCACAAAGAGGATTTAAGGTTTCAGAGAAGCTGCTGAACTTTCAACGCTCTCCAGTATTCATGAGTGAAGATGAATTATTGGCTTTCGTCTTGGCGTGAAAACTTGCACAATCAGGCGTGTGTGTGTCTGTGTGTCTGTGTGTGTGTGTGTGTGTGTGTGTGTGTGTGTGTGTGTGTGTGTGTGTGTGTGTGTGTAAACGTTTATCTATTTGGATCGATTATTAGGAAATTGTTGCTCCTGGCTGCATGTGTGACCTGCTGTGGCCCCAAATACAACTTTATGGAAAAAAGGTGAGAGTGCGTTTACCTGCACAAAGGTTTGTGTGTGTGTGTGTGTGTGTGTGTGTGTGTGTTTGGTGAAATCCTTTTATATACAGAAGTGGTACCACAGAACACATCATTAGGAGTGAAAACGCTTCCATTTAAAGTTTAACTTCAGTAAAAGTAAACAAGCAGTGAAAGCAAATTGCAGGCAAGACTTTAAAGTATCAGTGGAGGGTTTAAAGAAAAGCAGCAGTGAGTCCGTTCATCTGACTGCAGCCCGGCTTACATGCAGTAAATACAAGAAAAACGCTTCAAAGTCGTTCTGTTATTATAATAATAATTATCACTACACACAGTACTTTTGCCTCTTCAATGTGCCAACTACGGACTCAAAATAAAGCTTTTATCCTCACTATGTGGCGTACTATGGCTTAGAAGTAAGCACAAAGTTACTGGTTGGATGGATAAGCAATCATTTTATGTAGCTTAACCTCATGTTATCTTTAGTTGAACGCTTTTAAGTGAGGATTTGTTTCCCATCACTTACATCGGAATCATGTCAGGAAGGTGGCGACATGCGGAGTTATTAAAGCGACCGAAGACGCCCAACGTACAAATGGATAAATATTTATATGTGTTGTATGTGGAGAGATAATTAACCTCCCTTAGCCATATATATTAATACCCTACATTGAGAATAACATATAATACAATACAGAAATACACATGTTATAGAACATAATCTGTGTTTCATTTGTTCACCATCAAGTACGTTTTGTGTATTTAGAGATAATAACATTGAAGAATGGATGTCATGCTGATTTGAGCACAATTATTACTTATTTAGCATTGAGCACACATTATTATTCATATAATATTCTATTATATTTCTATTTAAACTGCGTGTGTAGTGATTTTCCGGTTGAGTGATTTCAAAATCTCATCAAAGTTTTGTTTATATATATTTTTCTTCTCCTTCCTCTGATTTCCCAGCGTGGGGATCGATAAAGTTTATCTATAAAACTGACTATAAAACACAGTTCTAGTATATTTAACCTGCCTGGTTGTGTTGGTGCTCGCCTTACTTTGTGCGTTTAGCGTGTGTGTGTCCCTGTATTAGATCAAACTGTGTGTGTGTGTTTGCGCGGCTCAGATCTGTCAGCGGCGGGGTTTCTGTCCCCGGAGTCCAGGGGGATTTGCTCCCCACGTTTGTTGACTGACCAGAAGGTCTCAGGCTTAAATCCCGCGTTGACCCTTGACCCCGACACTAATTACATATAGGCCGAGTGCTGACGGCCATAGTACACCCCGGGATGAATGGAAAGCCTCCCAAGGTTGTCTACAAAAGACGCGGAAGCTGCAGAGCCGAAGACGCCTTGAACCTCTAAGCCCGGCGGCTGTGAGGGGGGACTCGTGATCTGTGGAGGGACCGAGGCCTTTCCGAGGGAATTAACGTGACCTTTGTTCTGCTGTAATCCCACCGACAAATAATATGATGTCATGATGATAAGGTGGCGTTAGGGAGAGCGGGTCATGATTGTTCAGGATCAGGGGGATCGCGGCGGGGATTTCGGGGCCTCAATTAGAAAATACTTTCATGCAAAAAAAAGAAAAACTCACTCAATTAGATCGAATCTACGTGATAGTAGCGACTAACACGAAGGGGATGCGGACGTCAGCTCTGATGAATGTACCACGCCGACACCCGTGTGCTGACACGGTCACAGGTGCTGCAGGCGAGTTTAAAAAGAAGAACAGAGACGACCTCATGCGTCCTGCTGCTCACCGCCGTCGCTGCACGGCGCTACGCTGCAGAGCCAGAACCGAGTTCTGATCGATTAATAGGAATAAAACATATAAGAAAGTCGTATTTCCCCTCTGTGTTCACTTTTGTTTTTTAGATAACTTTTGTCCAATCGGTCTTCAGGATAGACGGGACAGAGACTGTGGAAGAGAGAGAGAGAGACTTAAACAGGTTGCTAGGTTACCGTCTCAGCATTGGTTTGCGGGGCACTCGCATCCCTTCCACACTCTCCTTCACATTGTTTACCTGGTTACTTAATTTAAACCCAACCATGTATGTTTTTTCCCTACACACAGGCGGTTTTGTCTGACTGCTCCACAGTAACTACGTGGATCAGGTTGTTTCAGAGAAGGTTGTGCAACATTTAAAACATTGGAAACATCGATGATCATTAATGTTAATCTCTTGAACGGCACTTTAAGCTACTCAGTGTTTGTCTTCTGCTGCTGTATTTGTCTTCCAGCCATCTTTTAATTAGTCTGCCCTGTTGAATGTTTGTCTCCAATAGGCAGATAATCAGTCACTACAGGAGTCTGTATTTTAACAGTCAAACGTTCACATTAAATTACCACGGCCTGGGAAATAAAAGGATGACGGAACCGAGATTAAGGACTGATTGAATGCGGATGAAGGTTAAACTCAAACTCCCCGTGACGACGGACGAACAGATGGGCGTGACGGCCTCCAATAAAACCACACTTTTCTCACCCACCGAATCCGTGAGTCATTGTTTAAGTGTCGTTGTTTCATCAAGCAGTCGCTGATTGAGCATCCGCCCTCCCCAGGAATGGACTTATTCGCCCCCCCCGGCAGGCGCTTCCACTCTCCCTGAAGTAATATCCTGACATTATGTGTGAGTTGCGTGTGCGAATGTGCGAATGTGCATTTGTGCGTTCTTGCACGTAACACCTCTGCAAGTTTAAGAGTGTGTGTGTGTGTGTGTGTGTGTGTGTGTGTGAGTGGGCGGAGGGGTGTTGAACATAATTGTATGGAAGTATGCTGAAAGTATGTCAAAGCCTCTGCGTGCGTGTGCGCGTGCGTGTGTGTGTCTGTCACATGTTGGTGTGCAGCATCCTGCAGAAGCGCTGTTTGCAAAAACACGCCTCACAGAGCAGGTATGCGTCTTCTGCGACGGCCAACAGGTAGGAACAAATCTGCGGCGTCCAGAGGAGAATCCTTCACATTCTTTCTTTTGTTGTGACTGAGACGCAAAAATACTCTTTGAATCACCTTTTCGTGTCCCCGCGGACGCTGCTGGAAGAAGCTTCGTTTCGTTTGACGGAGAACTGAAGGTGGTGGAGAGCAGGAGGATGGTTTTATTCACTTTAATTAGTTGAGTGAGCCAGATGTATGGAGACACTTACAAATGTCATCGGTTTAAAGACCCGACAGACTGACGTAGGTCACGCAAAGAACAAAAGGTGCCTGAGGAGCTGTTTGAACTCCGGAATGAGGCCTTTGTCGTCCCCGTCTGTAACCGAGGGAAACCGCCAGTCCAATTTACAAAATAAAACAAACAAAACTATTTTCACGTCTTCCTTCTCCCACAATTTACCTCACCGATGACCAGCAACATATGAGATAAAAGTGATGTCCACTACTATGGATTACAACGTCGGCGTGTTTTAAATTATATTTTCAGCAAAATAAATCAACACTAGCAAACACATGTAGGTGCGGCTGGAGAATGTACACACTATGTACTGCAGTGGCCCAGTATGAGGAAGCGGAAGATGAGAAAATGCTCACCAGCAATTCTGAGAACCTCTCATTGACGAAGCAGAAATACCAAACAACGCCTTTGGGTGCGTTGCACCAATAAGGATTCATCAACCAGCCCATCTGAGATCATTTTTAGTCGCAGTTTCGCAAAAGAAGTAAAGGTTTAAATTTGTTGAAATAAGATCTTGAGTTTAATATTACTCACAATTTGATCTAAACTGAGGCTGGATAGAAAAGTTTAGATTTCATCTGTTCAAATGTTCAAGCTTCTTTCAAATAATTGAATAACCCCGACAAGATTTTCAAGACATTTGTACAATCCTTCAATGATTGAACCAACGTCCCTTCAGCCTGCGCGTTGTCATCGGTACTAGTTGCATTCATGATGGTATCAGCACAGATACACAGGTAACAGCAAACACACACACACACACACAGACACACAGGTAACAGCAAACACACACACACACACAGACACACACATGCCCCCGATGATCTGCTAATCAGCACAGTTATCCTGCTGTCGCCTGTTGCTAATTGAAAGGCTTGTTGTGTAAACAGTCGAGCACGACGGGCCTGATTGAGCCTCCGTCCTCCTTCCCCCGCCCGGCCCTCCTCCTGCCTTCCCACCTCCTCTCCTTACGCTCAGCTTCCCTTCCTTTATCTGCCGCAGACAGCGGCGTTGCAGATGCGAGCGAGCACCAAGAAGAAGAAGAAAACTACACCCCGCCCCCACCCCCCCCCCCCAAAAAAAACAACCACCTGTGAGCCGGCGGTACCGAGATGGAAGCTGATAGGTTGATCTGCAGGTCATCGAGGCCCCCCCTCGGGACGGGGAGTCAACGCAGACAGCAGGCGGTCACCATCAGCGCTATCAGCTCGCTAACCGCTGATAACACAGCAAGACGCGCGCGTGATAACCTCAGCACGCTCATTAGAGAGGAGGGACTACTGTGAATCTGTCACGGAGGTCATTTACAGTGCGAGAGGCAATTTGCAATCGGGTCATCTTTTTAAAAAGGAGCCAACTTGAAAAGCACTGACTGTGATTGTATGTGACACACTGAGCACTGATGCTCGCGTCCCGGCGTTTGACCACATTGTGGGTCTCGCACGGGGGGACTGCGAGACACCCGGCAGAGACCAGCAGCAGCCTGCAGTCTGCCGGCCGGATAAGCCTCCGTCCACAGATGTTTGGTCAGGTTTCACCTCCTCCGCTTTAAGGCCTCGGTCAAACATTGACAGTAGCGGAGTGAGAGGGATTTGCATACCGGACTGAAATGGATCTGAGCTCATTGTAACAGATAAGAGTTTTAAGTTAAGACTATTGAGATGCTGATCAATGTGAGTTTGGACACTCTTAAACATGCAGCTAAATTTAGACGGCCTATTACCGAGGTAACTGAAAATAAAAGTACATTAACATATTTTATCTTTTCACATTACAATTACTATTTAGTGTGGATGTTGTGGAAAGAACAATGTGACTTATTTGGTTTCTTTCTTAAATATCAGATGTCAAAGCATCCTTGAACGCATCAACAAATGACGACGTGTTTCTGTAAGTTGATGTAAATAGACTTTGTCTGAAGTTGAAGGCGGCTGTAGTCGTCTTTATGAACTAAAGCACTCAAAAGTACAGCGACGGAGTGTGAGGCCTTCAGCTACCTTCAGGTCATTGGGCCTTCCTCTGAGTGAACACGCTCGGAACACAGCCGGAGGGCAGCAGCGCCAGATATGTCGAGTAATTGCTTGTAATTAGCGTCATTAACGTGTGAAGATGTGTATGAGAGAATGTGTAGAGATGTGTGTGTGTGTGTGTGTGTGTGTGTGCGTTCGGGGTTACACAGAGGTGAGAAGAAGCAGAGAGGAGGAGGAGAAGCCTTTCAACATTTAATGTCTGCGCTCAATGGACTGAAAACCTGCAACTAAACTGTCTGCTGATCCACCTGTGAGTGAGTGTGTGCGTGTGCGTGTGTGTGTGTGTGTGTTTGGGTTACTGATACACAGTGAAGCGCACACACATGAATGCGATAATCAACATTAAAAGAATTGAGGTGCAGAAAAAGGCCAAGAATATCCTTTGGAAAAACAGTATCTCCTTGCTACGCAAACACGGCACCATTTCTTCCCAAAATATTTCCACTTTTCAATGTCTTCAAATGTCCCCACTGCCAAAACAATGTCTTCTGTTCTCCAAGACATCCTCACTGTCTTCACATTCAAGGCTTGAAGCTCAATCGAGTCCACACAAATATCGGAAACACAAACACACAAAAGTTGGTGCCTCGCTGCCTGAGGCCTCTTCGCTCCCTTCATCAG